>NW_022589739.1:5746693-6071393 GCF_004348235.1 Phoca vitulina
TTTTTTTTTTTTAAATTTTTTTATTGTTATGTTAATCCCCATACATTACATCATTAGTTTTAGATATAGTGTTCCATGATTCATTGTTTGTGCATAACACCCAGTGCTCCATGCAGAACGTGCCCTCCTCAATACCCATCACCAGGCTAACCCATCCTCCCAACCCCCTCCCCTCTAGAACCCTCAGTTTGTTTTTCAGAGTCCATCGTCTCTCATGGTTCTTCTCCCCCTCCGATTTCCCCCCCTTCATTCTTCCCCTCCTGCTACATTCTTCTTCTTCTTTTTTTCTTTCTTAACATATATTGCATTATTTGTTTCAGAGGTACAGATCTGAGATTCAACAGTCTTGCACAATTCACAGCGCTTACCAGAGCACATACCCTCCCCCGTGTCTATCACCCAGTCACCCCATCCCTCCCACCCCACCCCCCACTCCAGCAACCCTCAGTTTGTTTCCTGAGATTAAGAATTCCTCATATCAGTGAGGTCATATGATACATGTCTTTCTCTGTTTGACTTATTTCGCTCAGCATAATACCCTCCAGTTCCATCCACGTCGTTGCAAATGGCAAGATCTCATTCCTTTTGATGGCTGCATAATATTCCATTGTATATATATACCACATCTTCTTTACCCAATCATCTGTTGATGGACATCTTGGCTCTTTCCACAGTTTGGCTATTGTGGACATTGCTGCTATAAACATCGGGGTGCACGTAGCCTTTCGGGTCCCTACTTTTGTATCTTTGGGGTAAATACCCAGTAGTGCAATTGCTGGATCGTATGGTAGCTCTATTTTCAACTTTTTGAGGAACCTCCATACTGTTTTCCAGAGTGGCTGCACCAGCTTGCATTCCCACCAACAGTGTAGGAGGGTTCCCCTTTCTCCGCATCCCCGCCAACATCTGTCATTTCCTGACTTGTTAATTTTAGCCATTCTGACTGGTGTGAGGTGGTATCTCATTGAGGTTTTGATTTGGATTTCCCTGATGCCGAGCGATATTGAACACTTTTTCATGTGTCTGTTGGCCATTTGGATGTCTTCTTTGGAAAAATGTCTGTTCATGTCTTCTGCCCATTTCTTGATTGGATTCTTTGTTCTTTTGGTGTTGAGTTTGATGAGTTCTTTATAGATTTTGGATACTAGCCCTTTATCTGATATGTCATTTGCAAATATCTTCTCCCATTCTGTCAGTTGTCTTTTGGTTTTGTTGACTGTTTCCTTTGCTTTGCAAAAGCTTTTTATCTTGATGAAGTCCCAATAGTTCATTTTTGCCCTTGCTTCCCTTGCCTTTGGTGATGTTTCTAGAAGAAGTTGCTGCGGCTGAGGTCGAAGAGGTTGCTGCCTGTGTTCTCCTTTAGGATTTTGATGGACTCCTGTCTCACATTGAGGTCTTTCAACCATTTGGAGTCTATTTTTGTGTGTGGTGTAAGGAAATGGTCCAGTTTCATTCTTCTGCATGTGGCTGTCCAATTTTCCCAACACCATTTGTTGAAGAGACTGTCTTTTTTCCATTGGACATTCTTCCTGCTTTGTCAAAGATGAGTTGACCATAGAGTTGAGGGTCCATTTCTGGGCTCTCTATTCTGCTCCATTGATCTATGTGTCTGTTTTTGTGCCAGTACCATACTGTCTTGATGATGACAGCTTTGTAGTAGAGCTGGAAGTCCGGAATTGTGATGCCGCCAGCTTTGCTATTCTTTTTCAACATTCCTCTGGCTATGCGGGGTCTTTTCTGGTTCCATACAAATTTTAGGATTATTTGTTCCATTTCTTTGAAGAAAGTGGATGGTATTTTGATGGGGATTGCATTGAATGTGTAGATTGCTCTAGGTAGGATTGACATCTTCACAATATTTGTTCTTCCAATCCATGAGCATGGAACGTTTTTCCATTTCTTTGTGTCTTCCTCAATTTCTTTCATGAGTATTTTATAGTTTTCTGAGTACAGATCCTTTGCCTCTTTGGTTAGATTTCTTCCTAGGTATCTTATGGTTTTGGGTGCAATTGTAAATGGGATCGACTCCTTAATTTCTCTTTCTTCTGTCTTGTTGTTGGTGTATAGGAATGCCACTGACTTCTGTGCATTGATTTTATATCCTGCCACTTGACTGAATTCCTGTATGAGTTCTAGCAGTTTTGGGGTGGAGTCTTTGGGATTTTCCACATAAAGTATCATATCATCTGCAAAGAGTGAGAGTTTGACTTCTTCTTTGCCAATTTGGATGCCTTTGATTTCTTTTTGTTGTCTGATTGCTGTGGCTAGGACTTCCAATACTATGTTGAATAGCAGTGGTGGTGGACATCCCTGCCGCGTTCCTGACCTTAGGGGGAAAGCTCTCAGTTTTTCCCCATTGAGAATGATATTCGCTGTAGGTTTTTCATAGATGGCTTTTATGATATTGAGGTATGTACCCTCTATCCCTATACTCTGAAGAGTTTTGATCAAGAAAGGATGCTGTACTTTGTCAAATGCTTTTTCTGCATCTATTGAGAGGATCATATGATTCTTGTTCTTTCTTTTGTTAATGTATTGTATCACGTTGATTGATTTGCGGATGTTGAACCAACCTTGTAGCCCAGGGATAAATCCCACTTGGTCGTGGTGAATAATCCTTTTAATGTACTGTTGGATCCTATTGGCGAGTATTTTGGTGAGAATTTTTGCATCCATGTTCATCAGGGATATTGGTCTGTAATTCTCCTTTTTGATGGGGTCTTTGTCTGGTTTTGGGATCAAGGTAATGCTGGCCTCATAAAATGAGTTTGGAAGTTTTCCTTCCATTTCTATTTTTTGGAACAGTTTCAGAAGGATAGGTATTAATTCTTCTTGAAATGTTTGGTAGAATTCCCCTGGGAAGCCATCTGGCCCTGGGCTTTTGTGTTTTGGGAGATTTTTGATGACTGCTTCAATTTCCTTAGTGGTTATAGGTCTGTTCAGGTTTTCTATTTCTTCCTGGTTCAGTTTTGGTAGTTGATACATCTCTAGGAATGCATCCATTACTTCCAGGTTATCTAATTTGCTGGCATAGAGTTGCTCATAATATGTTCTTATAATTGTTTGTATTTCTTTGGTGTTGGTTGTGATCTCTCCTCTTTCATTCATGATTTTGTTGATTTGGGTCATTTCTCTTTTCTTTTTGATAAGTCTGGCCAGGGGCTTATCAATCTTGTTAATTCTTTCAAAGGACCACCTCCTAGTTTCGTTGATCTGTTCTACTGTTCTTTTGGTTTCTATTTCATTGATTTCTGCTCTGATCTTTATTATTTCTCTTCTCCTGCTGGGTTTAGGCTTTATTTGCTGTTCTTTCTCCAGCTCCTTTAGGTGTAGGGTTAGGTTGTGTACTTGAGACCTTTCTTGTTTCTTGAGAAAGGCTTGTATTGCTATATACTTTCCTCTTAGGACTGCCTTTGCTGTATCCCAAAGATTTTGAATAGTTGTGTTTTCATTTTCATTGGTTTCCATGAATTTTTTTAATTCTTCTTTAATTTCCTGGTTGACCCATTCATTCTTCAGTAGGATGCTCTTTAGCCCCCATGTATTTGAGTTCTTTCCAACTTTCCTCTTGTGATTGAGTTCTAGTTTCAAAGCATTGTGGTCTGAAAATATGCAGGGGATGATCCCAATCTTCTGGTACCGGTTGAGACCTGATTTATGACCTAGGATGTGATCTATTCTGGAGAATGTTCCATGGGCACTAGAGAAGAATGTGTATTCCGTTGCTTTGGGATGGAATGTTCTGAATATGTCTGTGAAGTCCATTTGGTCCAGTGTGTCATTTAAAGTCTTTATTTTCTTGTTGATCTTTTGCTTAGACGATCTGTCCATTTCAGTGAGGGGGGTGTTAAAGTCCCCCACTATTATTGTATTGTTGTCGATGTGTTTCTTTGCTTTTGTTATTAATTGCCTTATATAATTGGCTGCTCCCATGTTAGGGGCATAGATATTTACAATTGTTAGATCTTCTTGTTGGATAGACCCTTTAAGTATGATATAGTGTCCTTCCTCATCTCTTATTACAGTCTTTGGTTTAAAATCTAATTTGTCTGATATAAGGATTGCCACCCCAGCTTTCTTTTGGTGTCCATTAGCATGGTAAATGGTTTTCCACCCCCTCACTTTCAATCTGGGGGTGTCTTTGGGTCTAAAATGAGTCTCTTGCAGACAGCATATCGATGGGTCTTGTTTTTTAATCCAATCTGATAGCCTGTGTCTTTTGATTGGGGCATTTAGCCCATTTACATTCAGGGTAACTATTGAAAGATAGGAATTCAGTGCCATTGTATTGCCTGTAAAGTGACTGTTACTGTATATTGTTTGTGTTCCTTTCTGGTCTATGTTGCTTTTAGGCTCTCTCTTTTCTTAGAGGACCCCTTTCAATATTTGTTGTAGGGCTGGTTTCGTGTTTGCAAATTCCTTTAGTTTTTGTTTGTCCTGGAAGCTTTTTATCTCTCCTTCAATTTTCAATGACAGCCTAGCTGGATATAGTATTCTTGGCTGCATATTTTTCTCATTTAGTGCTCTGAATATGTCCTGCCAGTCCTTTCTGGCCTGCCAGGTCTCTGTGGATAAGTCTGTTGCCAATCTAATGTTTTTACCTTTGTAGGTTACATATCTCTTCTCCCGAGCTGCTTTCAGGATTTTCTCTTTGTCTCTGAGACTCTTAAGTTTTACTATTAGATGTCGGGGTGTTGACCTATTTTTATTGATTTTGAGAGGGGTTCTCTGTGCTTCCTGGATTTTGATGCCTGTTTCCTTCCCCAAATTAGGGAAGTTCTCTGCTATAATTTGCTCCATTATACCTTCTGCCCCTCTCTCTCTTTCTTCTTCTTCTGGGATCCCAATTATTCTAATGTTGTTTCGTCTTATGGTATCGTTTATCTCTCGAATTCTGCCCTCGTGATCCAGTAGTTGTTTTTCTCTCTTTTTCTCAGCTTCTTTATTTTCCATCATTTGGTCTTCTATCTCACTGATTCTTTCTTCTGCCTCATTTATCCTAGCGGTTAGCGCCCCCATATTTGATTGCACCTCATTGATAGCCTTTTTGATTTCTACTTGGTTCGATTTTAGTTCTTTTACTTCTCCAGAAAGGGTTTCTCTAATAACTTCCATGTTTTTTTCAAGCCCAGCTAGTATCTTTAAAGTGATGATTCTGAACTCTAGATCTGACATCGTACTAATGTCCGTATTGAGTAGGTCCCTGGCAGTCGGTACTACCTCTTGTTCTTTTTGTTGAGGTGATTTTTTCCGTCTTGTCATTTTGTGCAGAGGAGAATAGATTAATGAGAGAACAAAATGCTAGCAGGGTAACAACGTCCCCAGAAAATATACTCTAAACAAATCAGAAAAGACCTGAAGCAGTGGGAAAAGAAAGGGAAAGAGAGAAAAAAGAAAAGGAAAGAAAAAAAGAAAAAAGAAAAAGATAAAGATAAAAACAAACAAAAGCAGAACAAAACAAAACAAAACAAAAACAGAATGTGATGAAATATGATCAGGCTGGATTATAGATCAGTGCCACACACTAGATTTTGGGTGTATTTTCGTCTGTTAAAAGAAAGTCCCTCCCAAAATTTTAAAGAAAGAAAAACTTATATATGTACAAAAATAAGGGTTGATATGATGAAGGGATGGAATATGACTGTAACGATGGAAAGTATAAAAAATTTTAAAAAAGGATTTGATAAGTTGTTTGAAAAAAGAAAGAAGAGGATTAGAAAAAAAAGAAAGAAAGAAAGAAAAAAGGGAGAGAATGTGATCAGGCAGGGGAGTAGAAAAAAACCATACACTAGAGATTTAGAGTATATTTTGATCTGTTAGAAGAAACTATCTCAAGATTTTAAAGAGAGAACAACTTATATATATATGCCAAAAATACGGGTAACTACTATGAAGGGATAGAATATGACTTTAAAAATGAAAAATAAAAATGTTTTTTTTTAAAAAAGGGATTGATAAGATGTTGGTTGAAAAAGGGAAAAAGAAAAATTCAAAAAAAAAGAAAAAAGGAAAAAAGAAAAAAAGACAGTTAAAAAAAATAATTAACTTTGAAAGACTAAAGAATCATGGTAAAAAAGCCATGAATTCTATGTGCAGTATTCCCCTAGCGCTGGAGTTCTGCCGTTCTCACTGATCGGTAAACTTGGTCTTGGCTGGCTGTTTTCGCTGATCTTCTGGGGGAGGGGCCTGTTGCCGTGGTTCCCAAATGTCTTTGCCGGAGGCAAAATTGCCCCGCCCTTGCCGGTCCGGGCTGAGTAATCTGCTCGGGTTTGCTCTCCGGAGCTTTTGTTCCCTGCAAGCTTTCCGTACAGCTTTGGAGGCGGAGAGTGAAAATGGCGGCCTCCCAGTCTCCGCCCCGGCGGAGCCGAGAACTCGGGGTCCCGCTCCTCAGCGAGCCCCCAGAGAAAAGCAGTCAGTCACTCCCGTCTCCCCGGTCTCCGGCCACACTCCGCGCTCACCCGGCCTGTGACCGCGCCTTTCTATCTGGCACCCGACCCCAGGTGGAGTCTCCAAACCCAGCAGATCCCCGCGGTGCACTCCCGCACCTCTCCTCCCCGGGGAAGAAGGTGAGTCTCCCCGGATCTGCCACTTGTTGGGTCCCTGCTGGAGGAGCAGTGGCCCGACTGTGCCGCGGATCACGGTTTATAGCAACCCCGAGCTGAGAGCCCGCGCCTGGGCTCCGTCTCTGCAGCCGGCTTCCCCGCTCCGATACCTGGGAGCTCTGCCGCACTCAGGCACCCCCGGTCTTTCTGTGACCCCGAGGGTCCTGAGACCACACTGTCCCGCGAGGGTTCCACCCCCCACTTCGCCACCAGAGTGACGTCCCTCAGCGGAGCAGACTTCTAAAAGTTCCGATTTTGTGCTCCGCGGCTCTATCACTTGCCAGAAGCGGCCGACGGAGGCCCCTCCCCCGCCGTCTATCCTCCCGAATATCGCCTCGGATTCACTTCTCCGCACGTCCTACCTTCCAGAAAGTGGTCGCTTTTCTGTTCAGAGAGTTGTTGCTCTTCTTTTCTTCGATCTCCTGTTGAGTTTGTAGGTGTTCAGAATGGTTTGATCCCTATCCAGCTGAATTCCTGAGAGGAGACGAAATCCAGGTCTCCTACTCCTCCGCCATCTTGCTCCGCCCCCTCTCGAAAGGTCACATTTCTTAATAGAGGTGACCTGGGGAGCTGATCATCAGGAACAGTACTGCAACTGGCAAGGCCTGCCTCCCTCCCTTACAACTGTGAGGCCAGGGTAAGAGCACAAATGAAGGACCACATATCATATGCTGAAATATTTAAGAGTTATAAATCATGCTAATATACTGTTAAATAAAATATGTTCTATCCTCCAACCTGCACAAATATACCCTCATAAGCACCTCGAAGGCTGGACTGAAGTCAGAATCCTCAGCCTCCTCTGAGTACCGAGAAAATGGTATTGCAGAGAAAGCCAACATGGGACCCCCAGCCCCCAGAATGCCTCTCTCTCCCTTCCCATTCCTGGCTCTGACCCACTCTGCAGGGGTCACTGCGTGCACACACCAGGTGTCCCACGTTGCACATCTGAGCTCTGTCTGTAAGCCCTGCAAGCAGCTCAAGCCTGGGGATGTACACACTATTGGAGTGATCGATCTTTTGGAGAATGGGTCCAGGGAAGAGGCCTGCTCAAATCTGGGAGGCAGACTCAGGCTGCCTCAGCAAAGGATTTAATTCAGGATACCCAAAGTGCGATCCAGGTGTAGGGTGTGGGCAAGCTGAGAGTGGCCTCATCCTCTAGACACTAGACTCTTTGCTTTAGGAAGAGGGGCGTGGCCAATGGAAGTTCAAAGCAGTGCTCCCTAAAGTGTGGGGGCCAGGGCAGGGACCCCTCTTGCCGAAGAGTGGTCCTGCACATTGGAATGGTCCCATTAGTGCTAGATCAGGATTAGCTTCTTGCTCTGGGTACTAGCTATTTTGTGATTTGATGTGCAATCTGTTTCCATGGTTATCACCTCCCTTTCATCATTCTCTTCTTTTCTCCTCTTCTCTCATCTTAGAGGTTTTCCCAGTGTGTTCTTTCCATCACAGATTAGGATGGGTTTTTTGTTTGTTTTGTTTTGTTTTGGTGGGTCAATCTTGCTAACCACTGCCATTTAGGGGGATTTAGGATTTTTTTGCTATTTTATTTTGCGTTGTGTTACGATTTTGAAAATTTCATCCAGTTCCCTGTGCCTCCCAGATTTTCTCTTAGCCCAGTTTCCACCTGTGGTTCTTTTGGCCTACCTTATAAAGGTCAGAGCTTCTTTCATGGTATTGAAACATCAAGCATGTTTCTAAAAGTTTCTTCTGTCTCTTGTGGTAAACAGTTTTTCGAAGACATAATTTTGTTTATTCCTCTGTCATGCTTCATTTTGTATATTTTGGTTGTTTGTTCATTTGTGAAAAGAAATAAGACTAGATTTTCTTTCGTTTTGCCAACAGACTGCCTGACTTCCTCCAGGGTCCTGGCATCTCCCCCTCCCATAGCCCGAGCTGCTGGGTGGTCCGAGGAGCATGGCATCTCTGCCAGCTCAGGTTCCCAGTGGTTTTCCAGGTATCTGCCTTTGGGCAGAGGAGCCCACTCTTGTTCTGAGGCCCCTGTGCTCTGCCTAAGTGTGAGCCTGAGTCCAGTTCCCTTGTATCTGTGTGTAGTGCATGGAGAACCCTAAGCTGCTGAATACTGAGCTTCTTGGGGCCTGTCTCTGTCCCTACTTATGGTTTGCTGAGATGCAGCACCTTCTACCCCCAGTGCTATTGTATTCTTGAAGTTTTCATTTCTGAACAGTTCTAGGAAATAGGGCCAGGGGAGGGGAAGAGAGCAAATAAACTAGCATGAATTTTGCTGCCTCAGAAAATAAATATTGAACAGTGAGGCTGGTAGTCCTCTTGCTTTGGTAGATACTGGCATGCCCAAGCCAAGGGAAGGCAGTGGGCAATGAGGGGCATACAAGGTTTTTTTACTGCCTTTTACCCTTGGTGTCTGCCTGGGGTTCAGAGGACAGCCTATTTAGTCATTAACTGTGTGTTTCAATCCACCCTTAAGAGGAATGTACTAAGTGTTTGCTTAGTAAATTAGCCCTTAAGTTAGAGAAATTTCCACCTTGATTCTGGCAATGATCTCCTCTTAACCTTAGTTTCTACCTTATTCAGGGATTATTTAGTTGCAGGTGACAGAACCATGCAAGCTAATTTAAGGAGAAGTAGAATTAATTGGAAGGATGTAAGAGCTTCTCAAAAACCCAAGGATGGGAAATGAGGTTAATCCCATGAGGGACCGGGAAGCCAAAATGCTTTGATTTATAGTGTGGGATGTGATTAGCATGCCTTGGCCAAGTGTCAGAGTAAATGTTCCCCATGCTGTAGCAGTAGGAAGATTAGAAATAGCTAACCCTTCCAAGGCCCACAAACACTCCCCCTTTATATATACAATGTTTATACTTTCGGCTCCAGGAACCTGTATATCCCATTGTGGTGTAGACTATGGTGCAAGGGCACTGGCCACTGAGTGGAAGCTGGTCTCACTGGGTCAGGTCTGAAGCCCAGTGGCTGTGGCAAGGTGCTAGGGCTCCATCTTGACCCAGTCACAGCACATTTTGAGAAGTTATGAGCCCACTGCCCAGTGAAAGTGCTCCCTAGTAAATTGACCATGTCACCTACCCTTTCCCTCAATGTGTGGAGGCTGCACCTTGGGTGACCAAGTCAACACAGGTTCCAATGTCCCCCAGCCTGTATGTTGTTAGTAAAAAGCAGTGAAACCCTGCTTTGTGCTGTGGGAAATAATTCATAGAGCATAAAGATCTTTGAGATTTATCCTTCCTCAAATCTCTACTATAGAAGCTGATGTGGAACTCTCTTCAACTGCTATGGAGTTTTAGTTGGGAAGATCCATGTTTTAAGCCTATATGTTAGAGTATTCATAGAGCATAAAGATCTTTGAGATTTATCCTCCCTCAAATCTCTACTATAGAAGCTGATGTGGAACTCTCTTCAACTGCTATGGAGTTTTAGTTGGGAAGGCTCCGTGTTTTAAGCCTATATGTTAGAGTATTCAGTAATTGGCTTTTTCAGTAAAATTCATGATGCCAGAATAGGGCTTAAGGCAGTATCTGAAAGGCTGGGTGCAAACTGGCTTTGGTGTCTACTGACCCACAATTTCTGTTACACTTCTTTCTTTTTTTCCCCCCAAAGATTTATTTCTTTACGAGAGAGAGAGAGAGAGAGAGAGAGAAAGCATGAGCAGGAGGGGCAGAGGAAAAGGAAGAGAGAATCCCAAGCAGACTCCATGCTGTACGTGGACCCTGATGTGGGGCTCAATCTCACGACCCTGAGATCATGACCTGAGCTGACACCAAGAGTTGGACACTTAACTGAGTGCACTACCCAGGTGCCCCTGTTCCCTTTCTTAATAGGGTGCCAGGACTACCCCATAATTTCTACCTGTCTTCATTCTTATGCAACTTATCTTGAGGGCTCTTGGGCCTATCACTGGTGCTGGGTTGTGATTAGGGACGTATGTTTACCATTAAATCTTGGAGGGAAAGGGTTAAAGGTAAGGGTTTCTTCCCTCCCAGAACCTATGTCCATTATGCAAAATTTCCCACTTTCTTCCCAGAGCTTAGAACACCATAAACAAGCAAATGGATCCCATTGTGTCTTTTCCCCATGGCTGGGACTGCCTGCCTTACATCTATATAAATAAGAGAGGTCCTCAAGAACAGACCAGGGTGAACATGAACTCCTTCTTCTTTACCAAAGGCAAGGATTATTGAACTCAGATGGGGCATTCGAGGATAGCCTGAACCAGGAAGTCAATGTCATCAGCACCAAAGGCAGTCCTCTTCCCTTGCCATCCCCTCTCCTCTCCCTGGCCACTCTTCTCTGCTTCTCTCTGTGGAAATGTTCCATTCCCCCATTTTTGCAGAGTGCCTTTCTCCATCCCACTTAAACATGATGCAAACGTGGCTGACCTAGAGCCAGCTTTACACACCATACCAGTTGAAGTGTTGTAGAGAGACCAACTAGAACTCCTGTGTTGCAATTTTAAAGTCTGGGAAGAAAGAATCACATTGGCCAGTTTGGATGAGGTGTTCATCAGGGGACCAATCAGCCCTTGTCAGGGTATGGGGCCACAAGTCCACTGCCCAGTCATCAGAGGCTACTGGAAAGTCTTTCTGGTGACAACAGTGCAAGGAAATGGGAACATATCCACTACAGTTTCCAGCACTTTATTGTGTTTCTTCCTGGTATTTTAATGAAAGGAAGTAGAGGATTCAATAAGTGCTCTGTATTAACCTGATATGTGAGTCACTTGTGATAACCTCCTGTGGCATCCGGTCAACCCAGGTCTGTCATCTGACTCCATGGGAGAGAGACTGCCAAACTTTTGAGGATGTGGAGGTTTTATATCTAGAAATACACTGATCAAGCATTAATGTTTTCATGATACAGTGATGAATAATTCCAATATGTGATTATTCTTAATTTGTACTCAGTGTTTCAAAGGAGATAGGAAACAGCAAGAATGAAATGAAGTCTGGATTATGGGGTTGAAGATGCAGCGAATGAGGTTGTAATAAAATTCCATTTTTCCTCTTATTTCGTAATTTATCTAGGTCACCATGAAACTAATGCAATATATTTTCTGCCATCCTGAGCCCCCCAGGCAGAGTTGTGTCCCTTCTTTCTGCATTCCCACAGTACTTTGTTCATATCTCAATTTACCATTTATCACTCTGCATGGTAGTTATTTGCTGAGAGGTCTGTTTTCTCAGCTAGACCAGTCTTCTCTGTGGAAGAATCTGTATCATGTTCCCTGTGTACTCCTAGAATGAATGGGACTTGAACACAGTAAAGGCTCAATAAATATTTGTTGAATGAACCAGACCCAGGGTTTGATTAACTTAGGTAAGCCTTGGGTATCTGTGCAGCATCCAAGTTGAAGACTTCCCTGCCTTTCTGCTTCTCACTCTGTGGACTCGATCCATGGTTTGGGTCCTCTTGTGGTTTCCTGCCTCCTATCACGTACTTTCTTTCTGATTAGGGGGCTTGCCCAAATTCCAGCCTACTTGGCTGGAGACTTGACCCTCTGCCTAGCCCTCTCAGCCCTCTTCCTGGGAGATCAGACCCTGAATTGTGTTCCTCTCAGCTCTGCTTGGATCCAACCTGAACTGATAGATCTCTGACGCCATGAAATTGCAATGTACATGATATAGTACAGTTTCCTGCTATATGGGGGTTCTTCTGCTTTATTTTGCATGTTAGTTTAGACAGTGACTCATGTATATCCCTTTTTGTCACTTGCTTTACTGTGGACCATATTTAAACTCCATAAGCATTTTGCCTAGTACAGTCCCTTTCTCTGCCTCCACCCAATTTGGCATTACTCCCTCTTCCTCATGCTATTGGCTGATCCCTGCTTTCCTCATTCTTTTTTTTTTTTTTTTTTTTTAAGATTTTATTTATTTATTTGTCAGAGAGAGAGAGCACAAGCAGGGGGAGTGGGAGAGGGAGAAGCAGACTCCCCACTGAGCAGGGAGCCCGATGCGGGACCTGATCCCGGGACCCTGGCAGACGCTTAACCGACTGAGCCACCCAGGCACCCCTGCTTTCCTTATTCTATGCCCACTATCAGTTGCATGCCAACACCACCACACATAAGGGCCCTATCTTCCCTGGGTCACTATGCTCCATGTGAGCTTTTCTGGGTCCCTTTTAGAACTTTTTCTTAATGCTAGTATGGAAAGAGGCATTTTCATCCTGGGCTAGCTGGAGCACTCAGTGTTTCCTCAGCTGATCTGTTGCCATGGCCACCATGTCAAACAGACCCTCCTGAAGCTAAGGCTGGGATATGTGTACCCTCTGTAAAATCAAAGCATATTTGTGTTTGGCTGGCTGACTTAGCATGGAGCTGAGGGCTGCCTGATTTCCTAAAGCAGGACAGGGGAGACCTAGGACTTGGGATGAAGCTCACCTACCAGGAAGGGAGCCAGAACTCCAGGCAGACTCAGCTTAGGAAAGCTTCAGTCTGGCAGGAAAGTCTGTGGGGACCACAGTGATGGTAGTAATTCTATTTGTCTCTAGAGCTGCTGTAACAAAGTATACAACCTAGTTGGCTTAACACAACAGAAATTTATTGTCTCACAGTTCTGGAGACCAGAAGTCCAAAATCAGTGTGTCGGCAGGGCCATGCTCCCTCTGAAACCTGAAGGAGACCATCCTTCCCGGCCTCTTCCTGGCTTCTGGTGGTTTGCCAGCACACCTTTGTGTCCTTGGCTTGCAGCTTCAGTCCCTGCCTCTGGCATCACATGGCCTTCTTTCTTCATGTGTCTCTGTCTCTTCCCTTTTACTGATAAGGACATCAGTCATATTGGGTGCCTGGGTGGCTCAGTTGGTTAAGCGACTGCCTTCAGCTCAGGTCATGATCCCAGAGTCCTGGGATCGAGTCCCACATTGGGCTCCCGGCTCAGCGGGGAGCCTGCTTCTCCCTCTGACCCTCTCCCCTCTCATGCTATTTCTCTCTCTCTCTCTCTCAAATAAATAAATAAATAAAATCTTTAAAATAAAATACAAAAAAAAAAAAGACTCTTAAAAGGACATCAGTCATATTGGATTAAGGGCTCAGCCTATTCCCATATGACCTCATCTTAACTAATTACATCTGCAGTGACCCTGTTTCCAGATAAAGTCACACTCTGAGGTACTGGGGTTAGTACTTCACCATATCTTTTTGGGGTACACAGTAACAGTAATGTTGCAGAGGGTGTTAGTTGAAGGTTTGGGCATTTCATTAAGTGGGTGGGACTAATTAATGGTGCATTTAGGATGAATATTAATCAGGAAACTTTGTAGATTGTTGGATGGCTTAGGGGGTCAAAGTGAGGTTTGAATTCTATTATGATGACATTATGGCCAGGGACACAGGAATCTCTGGATACTTACCCTTCTTCCCACTAGACCCTTAACCAAGGGAGGTATCCACAAGGAACAATGGCCAACTGGGGGAAAAAAACACTATCCTCAAAAATTGGGCAAGCACCTGGGCTCCTAAGTCCATTACTTAAATATGTCACATTGATTGGGTTCTGACTAATCAGGTTACAATATCTTCTCCCTTAGAAAGAGCTAGTAATGGGAGAGGCAGCCTTCATACTCACTGGGCAAAACTCCAAGCTTGGATGCACTCAGCCAGCTACCTGCATGAATTTGAGCAACTGAATATCGCTGGAGAAAATCACACAATCAACTGAGAATCTTCCCTTTAAGCTCACAAGCTCAATCCACTGCCCAGCATTTTATGGGGATCTAATAAACTTGCTGTTCCACTCTTTAGGATGCTGTTTTGTACCTTCACCTCTCTTCCCAAAGCTCCTACTTCATTCCTAACTGCTCACTCTGATCTGATTATCCTGAGTCCGTTCTATCTAAACAAAAAATTAGAACCGTCAGACAAGAACTCCCCTCATCTACATCTGTGTTCCTCTGCATCTTCCCCTTCTGCCCTGTGGTACAAAGGAGAAAGTGTACTACTCCTGTCATAACAGCTCTTCCTTGACCTGGAAACTCTATGGGCTCTGGGTCCTGTCCTCTCTCACGTTCTCAAGGTTTTATTCCTTCAGTTATTTCCTATCCCTCCTAAATGATCAGTCGTCCCTTTTTCTAAGAGATGATTCTCTTCAGCTCACAAACATGATTGGCTCTTCTTTATCTCTAAAAGTCCTTCTTTGTTTCCCTCATCCCTTTCCAACTATTGCCCATTTCTCCACATCCCTTCACAGCTTAATGTCTCAAAATAGTTGTTTACATACTTCTTTCCATGTTTCACCTTAGATTATTCTTCAAAACTCTCAAATTGGGTCTCTTCCCTTATCATTTCAACACAACTTCTCATCTCAAGGTCACCAATAATCTCCATGTTGTCAAGTCCAATGGACAATTTGTGTCCTCATCTTAGTCTCTCAGTGCACTAGACCCAAATGGCCTCCCTTATTTGATATTATACCGTTGGCTTTCTCCTAACCTCTGATATTGCTACAATTTCTTTTTAGTCTTTATCACAGACTTTCTTCCTCTACCAACATCTGCATGTTGGTGTTTCACAAGGCTTGTTCTTTACACTCTCATCCTAAGTGATTTATTTCCATGACCTACAATGTCATCTCCATGCTCACAAAATTCAACTTGTATTTCCATCTCAATCTCTCATTTGAGATTCAGACATATATATTCAACTGTCAACTTGAGTTTTCTACTTGGATATGTCATATGCATCTCAGCCCAAATATGCCCCAGAGCTCTTGATTCTCCCCTATACCCTCAACCAAATCTATTCCTTTCATAGTCTGCTAACCCATTTCAATAAATGGCAAGACTATGTACCCATAGGCTCAAGCCAAAAATGTAGGTATTGTCCTTTATTTTTTCATCCTTTTAAAATAAACAAACCCTGTCATTTCTAGCTGCTCATACATCTCAAGTCTTTTTACTGGCTTCCCTTATTTCGCACTAGTCAAAGCCTTCAGCATCTTACTCCTGGATTGCTGTAATAACTCCTTAAGTGGTCACTCTACCTGCTCTTTAGCTCCCTTCAAGTTGATTTTCACACAGTGATCAGAGGAATCTGTTAAGAACCAAGTCACATTTCTCTCTTGCTTTAGAAACCCTTCTGCATCTTTCCATTACATTTTAAAATATTAAGCTATAATTTACATACAGTAAAATGGGCAATCTGACATGGTCCATTCAATGAATTTTCATAATTATAAACACCCCAGTGGCCACCAATAAAAACAAGTTTGATCTTGTATGAGTAGTTTGCTCTTTTTTTTTTTTAACCTGCCTAGCAATATTCTGTTCTATGGACATACCATTTATTTATCCATGCTCTTATTAACAGACAATTGAATTATTCCAAGTCTTAGACCACTGTAAATAATGCTGTTATGAACATTCAAGTCTTTGTGTAGATATATGTTTTTCATTCTTCTTGGGTACTTAGTAGTGCAATTGCTGGGCTGTATGGTAAAACTATGTTTAACTTTTAAAGAAATTGCCAAACTGTTTTTCAAAGTGGCTATATTGTTGTGATGAGCACTGGGTGTTATATGCAACTAATGGATCGTTGAACACTACATCAAAAACTAATGATGTACTATATGTTGGCTAACTAAACATAAAAAAAACCACTAAGTGGCTATATTTTCGTAGATTTGATATAAAATCCAAACTCCTTTCCTGGCCCCAATTCTCTTCCTCTCCCAACTTAATCTCACTCTACCCTTTGCTGATTCCACCTCTTTCCCACCTCCAGGTCTCATCTATGTTATTCTATCTATCTGGTTCCCATACCCCTCACTCTTTATACTTCATGACTCAGAGAGCCCCTTCTGCCCTCTCCCATCCAAATAGATTCCCTCTTATCCTTATAGATTGCTATTTCCTGTTAATTTTTTCATAGCATGAAGCACTCATTTATGATTATTTTTGAGTTTATGTGCTTATTTCTTTCTCTCTCCTCCACTAGACTGTGTTCTCCTTGAAGGCAAGACCATGCCTGTTTTCTTGCCACTGTATACCCAGCTCACAGTACAGTGTCTGGCATGTAGTAGGTGCTCAATAGTGATTTGAAAAGTGAATGTGTATCTATTGACTGGGCTTTAGATTGCCTTGGAAATGCAGATCCCTGGATTGGACAAGGATGTCCCCCAGGACTGTTACTCATATTAAGAAATTAGTGCCAGGGAAAGAATATAAGATTTCTTTCTAGGAAATCTGAAAACATTTTAAATAACTGTGCCTATTCATTTATATAATTGCACAGAGCACTTCCCAAAAGCTCTCATTCTAAGTACTTCAGTAAAACAGAATGAGTCAGAGTGTTGAGAGGAGAAAAACCTCCTTGGAACTTAAGGTCTTGGGAGAATCAGGACTAATGCCCTAAGCATGGCTTCACTGTATGGAAGGATACTGATCCAAAGGGCCAAGATGAGTCCATCATCAGAAACTGGGACACGAGGCCCAAGCCCAAGAGTTGCCCTGTTAGGCTGAATACAGACCCTTCATAACTAAGGCATGACATCTGTTTTACATTGCTGTAGAAAAAATGTTGACTTGGCTAAATGGAGTTAGCCTCTGTTGCTTGGGCTCCCAAATACATATGACTCCTTTAAAGATTCATTACTTTTTCACTTACAGACAGCCCCAAAGGTGAGCATGAGGTTGAAGATAAACAACTGAGGCAGAACCAATGGTGTCTCTTGCATAAAGGGCATCCCAGAAGGTTAGATCAGAGACTACTGCAAAGCACTAGCAGTTGAGCAACTGATCAATAAAGAAATATTTATTTGTTTCAAAGATGGTGTATTTCCAAGACGGACACTCTTTCCAAAAAGAAGGGTTTCTTCCAGTTATTCTAAATGGACCAGGGGGAAAACTGGCGTCCCAGGGAACCAAGCTATACCCAAGAGGATTCTTAGGCTGAAAACAATAGAAATGGGCTCTGATGGTTTAAATGAGAAAAGGGGAGTCATTGGGAGGAATGTGGCCCTAGGATTGAAGGAAAAGGAAAAGACCCCTGTAAGGCCAGGAACCAAGGGAGCTCCAAGGCTCCCAACTGCAGAAACTAATTAACATTTCTTTAGGGGACTACCATCCAATGACTTACACTCAAAATCCTGATTGGGAGAATTTAACTGACCTATATCGCGGGCTGCATGCTTCATTTAGTGGGTGTGGGGTGGGAGCCTGAGATTCTGAGTCCCACCAGAGCCACAGGGAGTAGAGAAAAAAAAGTTTCACAAAGGGCTTGATGTAGGGCAGACAAAAACAAGCGATTCATTATTCTGGTAGAGGTAGAAGCGTTAGTAACCAGATTAATGAATTCATTCATTATTAACCTTATCAACACTTACATAATTCAGTCATGTTGCTATGAACTGTGTTATACAGATGAAATAAAATACACTGCTTACCCTTAAAGAAGTTACTATGCAATACTGGGAGACAATTAAAAAGACACATGAAATTGTTCAAGTTATGGCTCCTTTGGTTACAAGAAAACAAAACTCATTCAAAGTTACTCAAGTAAAGAAGAGTGTTTATTGCAAAGATACAGAGCTCTCACAGAATCAAATGACATGAAATCAAGTGCAGCTGAGCATCGGGGGAGATTGAGAGGAACAGAAGCAGCTGCCTGCTACCTCAATTTCCCTCTCTTGGGCCACAGGCTCTTCTCCCCTCTCTGCATCTTGTCAGCTCCATTTTCCTTTCTCTGCAGAACAGCTTCCCCCTTTTACTCATCAACTTGCAAATGGTTGCCATTACTTTCAGTTTACTATATCTTCCCACCACCAGGTGTCAGCAATCTTGTGTCCTGTATTAAGTTCTCAAGATAGAATCTCTTCAGCCCCACTCGTCTCCTAATGCAAAGTCACACAAAGTCAGATTTCTAGCCAACTAACATATTGACTACATTTGGGTCATACGGTCATCACTAGTTCAATTTAACCCTAGCTCTCTGTGTGTGAATTTTGGGGGGGGGGAGGTTGGACAGAAGGGTGTGTATGTGTAAAGCTATGGGTGGGGCAGGCTCTATGAAATGTTTATTTTACAACAATACCATTATAATGAGTAGAGAAGGATACATGACTGATGTTGATAGAGTTTGCTGTATCCATGCTTTGGAAATGTTTAATGGACAGAAGGAAAGAGATGGAATGGAAGCTTGATGACATGGTAAAACACAGAGAAGTTGTGGTGAGCATCAATTGCTTTTGCCAGTCAAATATCACTTCAGCTTTTGACTTGCAGTAGTATTGCATTTTTGGTGCTTATTTCTGTTCTTTTCATCTATATTTGTTCTAAGCACATCTAAGCTTTACACCTATTCTAGAAATTTTAGTATGAATTGTGTTTATTTTTATATAGTTCAAAATATTTTCTAATTTTCCTTTTGGCTTCTTCTTGGTCAAGTGAGTTATTTATAAGCATGTTGTTAATTTTTAGTTTAATTCCATTGTGGCTAGAAAACACAGTTTATGTAGTTTCAACCCTTTTTAATTTATAGGCATTTTTAAGATCCAGAATATAGTCATTCTTGCTTAATATTATGTGTGTTCTTGAAAGGAACGTATATTTTGCTGTTGTTGATCAGAAGGTTCTTTGTGTGTCAGATTCAATTTGTTCATGTGTTCTGTATCTTTAGTAATCTTCACTGAGTTGTTTAATTACCAAAAAGCTGTTGAAATACTCAACTACAATTGTGGATTTGTCTAATTCTCCTTTCAGTTCTATCAGTTTTCACTTCATTGTTTTGGGGCTCTGTTATTAAGTGTGTACACATTTAGGTCTGTTATGTTTTCTTGATGGATTAAGTGATTTATTATTATTATTTTTATTTTTTTTTCTTCAAAATCCTGTTTTTATTTTCTCTGGTATATACCCAGAAGTGGAATTGCTGGATTATATGGTAGATGTATTTTTTATTTTTTGAGGAAACTCCATACTGTTTTTCATAGTGGTTGAACCAATTTATATTCCTACCAATGGTGTAGGAGTTTTCTTTTCTTCACATACTTGCCAGCACTTGCTATCTCTTGTCTTCTTGTTAATAGCCATTCTAACAAGTGTGAGTTGACATCTCATTGTGGTTTTGATTTGCCTTTCCCTGATGATTGGTGATATTGTGCATCTTTTCCTGTACCTGTTGGCCATTTGGGTGTTTCTTTGGAAAAATATCTATTTAGGGTTTTTTTTTTTTTTTTTTTTTTTTTGCATATTTTTAAATTAGATTTTTTAAAATTTTGAGTTGTGGGAGTTCTTTATATATTTTGGATATTAACTCCTTATCTGATATATGGTTTGCAAAAAATTTTCTCCCATTTTGTAAATTGTTTTACATTTTTGTTATTTATTTATTTATTTATTTATTTTTATATTTTTGCTTTGCAAAAGCTTTTAAGTTTGATGTAGTCCCATTTGTTGATTTTGGTGTCATATCCAAAAAAATCATTGCCAAGACCAATGTCAAAGAAATTCTTCTCTATGTTTTCTTCTGGGAGTTTTATAGTGTCAGGTCTTATGTTTAAATCTTTGAACCATTTCAAGTTAATTTTTGTGAGTGGTATAAGATAGGGGTCCAATTTCATTGCTCTGCATGTGTTTGTTCAGTTTTCCCAACACCATTTGTTGAAGAGACTTTTTCCCATTGGGTGTTCTTGGCTCCCTTGCTGAATATTAGTTGACCATATAAGCAGGGGTTTAATTCTGGGCTCTCTACTCTGTTCCATTGGTCTATGTGTCTATTTTTGTGCCAGTACCATACTGTTTTTATTACCAAAGCTTTGTAGTATAGTTTGAAATCAAGAAGTATGATACCTTCTGATACCTTCAGCTTTGTTCTTTCTTCCTCAGTATCGCTTTGGCTATTCCAGGTCTTTTGTGGTTCATGTGAGTTTTAGGATATCTATTTTTTCTATTTCTGTGAGGAATGCCATTTTGGTATTTTGATGGGAATTGCATTGAATCTATAGATGGTGTTGGGTAGTGTGGACATTTTAACAATATTAATTTTTCTAATCCATGAATACAGGATGCCCTTCCATTTATTTGTGTCATCCTCAATTTCTTTCAGCAAAGTCTTATAGTTTTAATTGTACAGATCTTTCATTTCCTTTGTTAAATTTATTCATAAGTATTTTATTGTTTTTGATGTTGTTATAAATGGCATAGCTTTTAAAATTCCTTATTTAAATTCAATTTAGTTAACATATACTGTATTATTAGTTTCAGGGGTAGAATTTAGTGATTCATGAGTTGCATATAACACCCAGTGCTCATTACATCAAGTGCCCTCCTTAGTGCCTATCGCCTAATTATCCCATCCCCCTCACCCATCTTCCCTCCAGCAACCCTCAGTTTGTTTCCTAGAGTTAAGAGTCTCTTATGGTTTACCTCCCCCTCTGTTTTTATATCATTTTATTTTTCCTTCCCTTCCCCTATGTTCATCTGTTTTGTTTCTTAAGTTTCATGTATGAGTGAAATCTATGGTATTTGTCTTTCTCTGACTGACTTATTTTGCTTAGCATAATACCATCTAGTTCTATCCACATCATTGCAAATGGCAAGATTTTATTTTTTCTGATGGCTTAGTCATATTCCATTGTATATATATGCCACATCTTTATCCATACTCTGCTTTCTCTTCAGATCATACAAATCTTTCACCTTTAAACTGATATATTATTAGAAATATACCTCTTGGGGCGCCTGGATGGCTTAGTTGGTTAAGGGGCCAACTCTTGATTTTGGCTTGGGTCATGATCTCAAGGTCCTGGGATTGTGCCCCAAGTGGGTCTCTGTGCTCAGCAGGGAGACTGCTTCTCTCCCTCTCCCTCTGCTCCTCCCCTACCTATTCATGCATGTGTGTGCTCTCTCATTCTCAAAATAAATAAATAAATCTTAAGAAACAGGTAATAAGCCTCTTTTTCTTATAATATTTCTTATCCTGAAGTCTTTTCTCTGTATTAATATAGCCACTCCAACTTTCTTTTGATTATTCTTTCATGATATATCTTGTTTACCTCCTTTTACTTTTAACTTACCCGTGCTTGTATTTTTTTAAAAGATTTTATGTATGTATGTATGTATGTATGTATTTATTTTATTTTTTTTTAAAGATTTTATTTTTATTTATTTGACAGAGAGATAGACAGAAGAGCACAAGCAGAGGGAGTGGCAGAGGGAGAGGGAGAAGCAGGCTCTGCACTGAGCAGAGAACCTGATGCGGATCAGGTCGATCCCAGGACCCTGAGATCATGACCTGAGCCGAAGGCAGACGCCCAACCATCTGAGCCACCCAGGCGCCCTGTATGTATGTATTTAGAGCTTCAAGCAAGGGAGGGGCAGAGGGAGAGAGAGAAGCCACAGACTCCATGCTAAGTGTGGAGCCCAACATGGGTCTCGATCTTATGACCTTGAGATGCTGACCTGAGCGGAAATCAAGAGTCAGTTGCTTAACCAAGTGAGCCACCCAGGTGCCCCTTCCTGTGCCTGTGTTTTTATTTTTATTTTTTTTTAGGATTTTATTTATTTATTTGACAGAGAGAGAGAGTACAAGCAGGGGGAGCAACAGGCAGAGGGAGAAGCAGGCTCCCCGCTGAGCAGGGAGCCCAATATGGGACTCAATCCCAGGACTCTGGGATTATGACCTGAGCTGAAGGCAGACGCTTAACCAACTGAGCCACCCAGGCTCCTGTGCCTGTGTTTTTAAAGTAGGTTTTTAACAGGTAGCACAAAATTGGTTCTTGCTTTTTTATACAGTCTTACAATCTCTGCTTTTAGTTGCAGTGTTTAGATTGCTCATATTTAATGTAATTATTGATATGGCTGGGTTTAAATCTATGATATTGCTATTTGTTTTCTATTTCCTTCTTTTTCATTCTTTTTTCCCCTCTTTTCCTACATTCTTTTTATGATTCCATTAGATCCTTTTGTTGGCTTATTAGCCATACCTTTGTTTTGCTATTGGTTACTCTAAAGTTTACAGTATACATCTTTAACTTATCACAGTCTACCTTCAGGTAATATTATACCACTTCATGTATAGGGTAAGAAACTTATCTTTTGCACTCATTGTCATGTTTTACTTATATATATGTTGTAAATCTCATAGTATACTGGTATGATTTTTGTTTTCAATAGCCATTTTTATTTTAAAGAGATTAAACAGTGGAAAAATGTCTTTTATATTAATCAACCTATTCTCATTACTGACACTCTTGATTGTTTTGTGTAGATCCAGATATATTATGTTCCATCTGCTTGAAGAATTTCCTTTAGAATTTCTTATAGTGTAGCTCTGCTGGTCATGAATTTTCTCAGATGTTGTTTGTCTGAAAAAATGTTTATTTCACTTTCATTTTTGAAAGATACCTTTGCTGGGCATAAAAATCTAGTTGACAGATTTAGTTTCTTCTGGTTTACATGATTTCTAACATGAAATCTTCTGTCAGTCTTATCTTTGTTTCTCTGTACATGTGTCTTTTTCTCTCTTCTGACTGCTTTTAAGAATTTCTTTTTAGCAGCAATTTCCAGCAATTTGATTATTGTATTTTTTTTTTTTTTTTTAAAGATTTTTTAATTTATTTGCGAGAGAGAGAATGAGAGACAGAGAGCATGAGAGGGAGGAGGGTCAGAGGGAGAAGCAGACTCCCTGCTGAGCAGGGAGCCCGATGTGGGACTCGATCCCGGGACTCCAGGATCATGACCTGAGCCGAAGGCAGTCACTTAACCAACTGAGCCACCCAGGCGCCCCAGCAATTTGATTATTAAGTGGTCTGTTGCACTAAAGACATTTTTATTCTCCTTGGAGTCATTGAGCTTTTTCGATCTGTGGAGATATATATATATATATATATATATATATATATATATATATATATATGAAAATTTGGAAAGTTTTCAGCCATTATTTCTTTAAATATTTTTCTGCACCCCTCCCTCTTTGCAGGATTCCAATTATACATTTGTTAAACTGTTTGTTTGATATGGTCCTATGGGCCACTGAGACACTGCTCGTGTTTTTAATCTTTTTACTCTTTGTACTTCATTTTGGGTCATTTCTATTGCTATGTCTTTTACTTCTGCACTTATTTATTGTTAATCTCATCTGATACTTTTTTTTTTGGTGGGTTTTTTTTTTTGCCATTTAAGATTTTGTTTCTTTTCCATTGTCAGAAGTTTCATTTGGATGTTTTATATATCTTTTAATTCTCTTTCTATCATGTTTTCATTTACCTTCCTGAACCTATGAGGCAGTTTTTAATAGCCATTTTAATATTCTCACTTGCTATTTTTATCCTATCACTCATTTCTGGGCCTGTTGATATTGTTGATTATTCTCTGGAAATGGGTTGTATTTTCCTGCTTCTCTTCACATTTGGTAATTTTTTTCAAGATTTCTAATTTTATTACTATATAATGTTTTATCATTAAAAATCTATTTCTTTTTAAAAAGCTTTTTTTTAGGTTTATTGAGATATAATTGACAAATAAAAATTGTAAATACTTAGGCTGTACAATATGGCTTTTTAAAGATATACAATGTGATGATTTAATAGATGTATACATTTTGAAATGATTAGCCCAAACAAGTTAATTAACATATCTATCACCTCACATTTAACCTTTTTGTATATGGTGAGAACTTAAGGTCTACTCTCAGCAAATTTCAAGGATACAATATAGTACTATTAACTATAATCACCATGCTGTACATTAGATCCTCAGAATTTATTTATCTTATAACTGAAATTTGTACTGTTTGCATATCTGGTAAATTTTTTATTGGATGCCAGACATTGTTGATCTTATGTTGTTGGATACTGGATTTCACTGTATTTTTTGAAAAAAGAGTATCGGGCTTACTTTTTTCCTGACATGCAGTTACATTTCTTGGTATTAGTTAGATCTTTTTCAAGTTTGATATTAAGCTTTGTTAGAGTAGATCCAAAGCAGCTTTTGGGTCAGGTTAATTGAGGCAATGCCCTTCTGATGACTCCAGCTGATGTCATTTGTATTATGAGATCTTTGTACTTTGGCTGGTGACAACCTAAACTATTCTCAGCCCTGGGTAAACTGAAAGTTGTTCAGCCTACTACTTTCTGGTGATTCTTTCACTAGCCTCAGGTAGTTTTATCTTATGTACATGCAGATCAGTACTCAGTCAGAAACTTGAAGGACCCTCTTTGCAGATCTCTGGAGCTCTCTCTGAGTGGCTCCCTTCTCTCTGGCACTCTTTTCTGCACATTCTAGTCACAGCAGACTTTCTGAACTGATTTCTGTCTTCTCAACTCATCAAAATCACCAGGATTTTTGGAACTTTTGTCCTTGCATTGCAGCCTGGAAATTGCCTTGAGGGCTCATCACGTTTGTTTCTCTTCTCACAGAGATCATGGTTCTGTGCTGCCTTTTGTCCAATGACTAAAAAATTGTTTCATATATTTTGTCTGATTTTCTGATTTTATTGAGGTGAGATGGTAAATCTAATCCCTGGTACTCCATTATGCCTGAAAGTGAATGTCCTATATCATTACTTTTAATTAAAAAATACCTTCCAGTAAGTATTATATCTATATGTTTTATAGCATTAAATATATCTGAAAGACTTATGATAAAATACATCATTCCCCTGTCCCATGCCTTCCCACCTCAGTCCCACTATGTAGAAATAACCTCTTCTTTAATTAATTAGCTTTTCTTTTTATAGCTAAACCCATATTTCAAAGTAATATGCCTCTACTGCTATTTCTCATTTATTTCTGATAATATCTATTTACTTTCTGTTATAGTGGGAAGGACTTTGGCTTTTTTATACCACTTCTCAATTTCTCATCTTCCATTTTCCCAATAAAATTGTATCACAATTTTTATATAATAAGTAATCAGTGTTATACCATTATGACTATGCAAATATTGCTTATTCCAGAACCTAATGTACTACTGATTCCATTTTATTTCTACATCAGTTTTTAAATTATTCTTCAAATTTATAATTGCTTAATTTTAAAATATGTGCATATTTTGCCATTTGTATCTTCTTAATCTTTTCCAAATGCTGTAGTTTTAAAGACATTATATGAAGTCCCCTCTCCGTTTTCATTATTTTTTTTTTTTTTAAAGATTTTATTTATTTATTTGAGAGAGAGAGAATGAGAGAGACAGCACATGAGAGGGGGGAGGGTCAGAGGGAGAAGCAGACTCCCTGCCGAGCAGGGAGCCCGATGTGGGACTCGATCCAGGGACTCCAGGATCATGACCTGAGCCGAAGGCAGTCGCTCAACCAACTGAGCCACCCAGGCGCCCTCCGTTTTCATTATAAGTGACCCTCCTGAGGTCCTCTGTGATGCTGGGAAGTTACACATTTGTTACCTGGGGTCTCCCAACCCCATTTTTCTACATGTATCTATTGCTTCCTGTTTTCTATGTCATCATCCTTCTTGGTTAGAATATATCCTTAAGTATCTTCCTAATAAATGGAGATAGTTTGGGATAGTGAAATACCTGAAATAACTTTGTTTCACTGTTAAATTTGGTGGATAGTTTGACTGTGTCCACAATTTTAAGTTAAAAAAAATTTCCAGTAGAATTTTGAAGGCCTTGGTCCATATTCTTCTGTCATACAGTGTTGTTAAGGAAATATCTGAAGCCACCATAATTCTGATTTCTTGTGATTTTTTTTTTCCATTTTAGAATATCTTATAATTTCTTCTTTATTCCCTGGTCCCTGAAATTTCATGTTCATGAACTTTTAAGGTGGCTCTTTTTTCATTTATTGTGCTAGATACCCTGTGGTTCTTTCAATCTAGAGACATGTCTTTGAGAATGTAATAATACCCTTTTTCTGTTCCCTCTCCCTAATTTTCTCTGTTGTTTCTATATCTCCTATAATTTGTATGATACAGTTCTTGAATTTCTCTTCTATTAATTTTTTTTCTTCCCATTGGTCATCGCTTTGTCTTTTGTTTTATTTTCCAAATTTTGGCTTTATTTCCAAGCATTCTATTCAAGTTTTTAATTTTGGGGATCATATATGCTAATTTACAGAGCTCTTTCTTAGTCTCTGAGTGTTTTCTGTTTCCTGTTTAATACATGTGGGTTTTTTTCATATGTAACTGAGGATAATAATTTGGGGAAAATGTTTTCTTCTGTCTTGCATTATCTCTGTTAGATAAGGTGTTTTTTGTGTGTTTGTTTGTTTTAATTTCTCACTTTCATGTTGGAGATTCTTCTCAATTATTTGATGAGCCTTGGTTGTCTGTTTAAGGGTAAGATGTGAAAATGTGTGTGTGTGTGTGTGTTCAAGTAAGAATGTGTATGGGAGTGGGGGGTGGTGGTGCTTTTCAATTGATGGGCTTCATTTCAAGATACTTGGACAATTAGTTGGTCATTTCACTGGTGCTCCACAAATTCTGGGAAAGAGATTTCTGAAAACCACAAGGGAAGTGCCCATACAAGCATTCTGCCTATAGGGGTCTATATTATGGGAACAAAAGAGGACTTGGTCCTATCACTTCATTTTACAAACCTTCAATTTATCTCTTTGTCATTACTCCTGCCCTCCACCTCTAAGGTGTCTCTGAATCCCGAGTTTCTCCTATTAATTTTGCTAGAGAAGAAAACTCAGCTCTTCTGCCTCGGAAAGAAGTGAGTAGGTTGGGTACCAGATACTTTGATCCAGGTGTTCTGGCTCCACTGAATTATTAACCTTTCCAGGGTTTTATGGAGCAGATTACTTCCTTTTCATGTCCTTCCTCTGGCTTCCTTTACACTGCTAAATCAGTAAGTATTCCTTCAACTTTTAGTCTTCTAAAAATTTATTAAAATCTTATATTTTTTCTGATGTCTCCTTTTCCATGCCTTATGTGGTTTTTAAGAATTATTTTTTTATCATATTAGTAGGAGCACAGAATGAAGAAGAAATAAACACATGGTAGCTCACTACCACCTCTAACCAGAATTCTAGCTTATATAATTTTTATTGATATTGCTATAATGAGCACTTCTTTGTGCCTGTAGCATTTTTTCTCCTTTTGCATTTATGGATTAGTATAGGATCAAAAGCACAAGAAATTAGATTTAAATAATTAGAGGGATGCTTTATCCCATATTTCTGAAGCTAAGGAGAGTTGTAGAGAGAATTTGAGGCTGATGGGAAGGGAGATGAAGAGCTTTGTGTCATGTGTTTTCATCTTTTTAAAAATGAGTTTATTTGTAAAGTGACAGGACTGTGAATGTCTTGGACTTGGGGGGAGTCTAGAGCACTTTTGAGAAGTAAGGAGCTATACTAAGTAACATCTACAATCTTAGTTTTTGCCTGAGGCAGGCTCTTTTGGTAGCCTAGAAGACTTAACTCCCCAAGGAAATGAACTATCCATTGGGAAACCCGAGGCATTATCTCTGAGAGCCAGATGTCTTCCAGGGATTGGGCTTGGGTATGTCCAAAGCCCCTACTTTTCCCAAATCCCAGCCCCAATGGACCATGAGTTTGTGGAGAATGAAGAAGGAGTCTGCAAACACCACTCAGCGTAGGAGCTGTTCCATAAGTACTCTATGTCTAGGGTGGGACCAACTACCTGCACAAGGCTTCCACCAAATGAAAGACCCCTCTCTTTAGTTGGTTAACCCTCAGCTCTGGGCCTCAGTCCATTGAACTGGACCTGTACCAGAAAGCTCTTTTCCATTGTCAGCAGTAGATGGTTTCTCAGTGCCTGGACCAAGCCAGCAACAGGTGGCCCTGGGCTTCCAGATTAGAGTAGGAACTGAATGACTTGTCTCATTTCACCCTAGTTCCTCCTTGGACTACTAACTCTTCCAAATGTTTATTTCTCCCACAAGGCCTCATATAGTAATGTGAGCACAGTAGAGGCACTAAGAAAAGGCCTATTAGCTAAAAATTAGTCCAAAGAGGAGGGTGGTAAATGACAGCTCCTCTCATTCGCATAGGGTTTTACAGTTTTCACAGCCCTTTTCTGGGCATTGGCTCATCTGATTCTCACCACAGTCCTGTGAAATTCTTAGGATAGTGTATAGTGTCTTTCTTTCACAGATGAGGTGACTGAGGCCTAGGTTAGTTACACAGTTTGTCCAAGGTCAGACAGCCAATCTATGTCAGCAGCAGGACTGTCCCAGACTTCTGACTTCAAATCCAGAACTATTTCCAATGTATGATTATGGTCTTGGAGAAATAATAGCAACATTGGATGTGGGAGTCACCAAGAAATGTCCACGATAAGAAATATCCATGAAATCATATGACACCTGAGTCTGCTTTCAGGGGTTTTTATAATCTTGGTCTATCGTTGGATTTATTGATGATTTCCAAATTGTTATCACACCAATTAGTACATTAATTCATTCATTCACTTTTAAAAATATGCCTTAGTTGCTTACTTTGTGTTTAGTAATATTTGGTGGCCAGAGAAAAATACTGACTCTAGCCCATGATATCCAATAGTTTAGTATAAAGTATAGGATGTAATAGGCAGTATGTAAATTTCTTATTGCTACTATAGCAAATTACCACCAATATAGTGGCTTGAAACAACCCGATTTTTTTTTTATTTTACAGTTCTGGAGGTCAGAATTTTGAAATGAGTTTCACTGGGCTAAAACCAAGGTGTTGGCAAGGCTGTATTCCTTCTGGAGCCTCTAGAGAAGAATTCATTTCCTTCCTTTACCCAGCTCCTATGGCCTCCTGCATTTCTAGGCTCATGGTCTTGTCCATCTTCAAACCTAGCAATGGCTGGTTGAGGCATTCACAATGCCATCTCTCAAGTTCTGGCTCTTCTGCCTCCTCCTTCCATATTTAAGAAAACTCATGATTACTTTGGACACACCTGGATAACCAAGGATAATTAAGGTCAGCTGATTAACCACCTTAATTCCATCTACAACCTTCGTTCTCCCTTTCATGTAACATATTCACTGGTTCTAGAGGTTAGGATATAGATATCTTTGGGGATTTACTACAGATAGTAAGAGATCTTACCCTGGAAAAACAATAATGTTGTAATTCCAGGCATCATGCATCCAAGAATCAAATGAGTTTTATAGGCCATAAATGCAGAGAGCAGGGAGGAAAGCTCTCCTCTGGGCTGGAGTGATCAAGGAACTCTTCATATTAGGCTAGGAAGCAAATAAACAATGTCTCAGGGGTAAGGATGAACATAGGAAGCGACAAGAGAACACAGAGCTAATCTGGTGAAGACAGATTTTTGAGTGCATGAATCTGGTGCTTGTATATCCATGGGCCTCATTTGATTATTGCTGGCTTTGTCCTTCTCTATTTTATAGAAGGGAAAGCTGAGGTTCAGGAAGTTTGAATACCTCATGAGAAAGTTAGTTGCCAAAACTTCTGGCAAAATGGAAAGGGGGTTTTTCATGGTTCTGGGAAGAGGAAGAGGCTCCAACTTTTGCCACTGCCCATGAATGTTCTCAGTAAACCAAAATCTCTGGAATTACTCCCAGAAAAAAATCCCTAAAATTGGCTTTCTCTTCTTTGTTCCTGATCATCTTCTCATAGAATGTGTATTTTTCAGAGCCCACTGCTCCATGCCCCTTTACAGTTGGAAGTGGTGGTGGTGGTGATGGTGGTGGGTGGTTCTGGAGCACAGGTGTTGAGATAAGGAAAATAGAGCTTCTCTTGAAACATTTTGGGAAGTCTTTTTGTTCCAGTATTAGATTACCATTCAGGTCACATTGGGTCATCAACTCTGGGCCTTTGCCTAAAGCTTTAGCTCCATTTTTAGCTGCTTGTTTGGGAAATGTGAAGAAGCACAGTGCAGAGAAAAAGCACAGTGAGGAGAAGCAAAAAGATTTTTCTAGCTCTCTGTGCTAGCTAACCCAGAACTGTAGGCAAGTCACTTTTCCCCGTCTTAGTTTCCCTACCTGTCAAATGGGTTGATTTGGCATGATAAATCTTTGAGTTCTGAGAGTCGTATTCATGATTGTAGGACTCAGCATAAGCGGAGGTCAAAAGTGGACCTGGATTCACCACTCATAAGTTGACCTCCCCATTTCCCTGACTTTATGATTTACTTTCATCATGTGCTTTAGGTCTCTTCCTCACCTTGGTTTGGCAACCCTTTCATTGGAGATGCCCCCAAATATGTGTCATTGGATGTCACTCATTCATTAATCCCTCCATTCATTCATCATCCAACAATTAAGTGCCCATTTTTGCAAGGTGAGCAATTCCATTTTCCAAAGCCTTCTTGTTAGGTAGGAGGGAAGTGCAATCCAGGCTTATTGAATCATAGACATCAGAGAATTCTGAGTTGGAAGGACATTTAGAAACCATCATGTTCAATAACTTTCTTTTTACAAACAAGGAAACAAAAGCCCAAAGAAATGAAATGATTTGCCTAAGTTCACATGGCTAGCAAATGTCAGAACTGGGAATAAGAATCAATTTTCCCGTCTTCCAGCCCAGTCCTCTGCCTTCTCCCTCCATTATCTACCACATTCTATTAACTGATTTAAAAACAAAGCTGTAATGAGCCCTAAATTATTTTCTCCTTCAGCACAAAGAATTTTTAATTGGGGAAGGATGTGCCCAAATTTGTGATGAGAAACAATTAACACAGCCTCAGTGGAATTACTGGGCCATGGCCCATTGTTTCAGCAAAGGCATTCTATAATGGGAGGAAAAAGAAGATGAGGAGGGAGAGAATGCTGTTCTTCCTTGTTCTTGAAATCTTTTGTCTCCCTATTAAGTGTTTGTTTGCAAACATGAGCCTAGTAAGTTGCATAGCCCAAGCAATTCCAACTATCTACCCTAATTCCTCAGTGTTACATTTGGTAGCTGGTATCTCAGTTATATTTCATTGCCAAGCCTTGTGAATTGACCTCGGCTGAGTTCTGTCTGTAAAAGGAGGTCTTGGGTACAATGGCTCCATCCTCTTTGTGATCCAGTTGGGACAGTAAGTATCTGCCTTGTTTGTCTTCAAACCTGGCCACCCACCCCACACCATATGGAGCCAATGAAAGTCAGAGACCAGTCACAACTGCAAGAAGAGCAATTGCCTTTGACTCTTTTATTAATTTCTTCTCTGGTGTTTTATTCTCTATTCCATTCTGGTTTGTACCAGATTCCCAAATTTTTAGTTTCCTATTTCTAGCCCCATTAAGTCAATCCTTTAACTTAACCAGATTTATTTTGTTCAACTCTTAGTTTTTCCTGGGTCATGGATTACACTCATTTTCTGACTTTTCCTACTCCTGGCCACTTTGGATTAAAGTTCAACCCAGTTCTTATTGGATTTATTTCCCAGAAACCCTTTATCCTTACTCCAGCAATCACTCTGCCTGGCTCATCCCTATAGGCTTGATTAGTCCCCTGTAAGGGGTAACTTGACATCCAGGCCACTGTGTCTATCCCCAGGACTCACTCAGATCTCTCCAGCTAACTGCTTGGATCTGCCACTTGTATGTCTCCTTCTTATTTCCCTACCCTTATGCTTTACTTTCAGAACCTGCTTTGGACCTCTTCCTCACCTTGTTTTGGCAAGCCTTTTGCATTATTTGTTTATCTACCATAGCTCCTCACCAGCTCTGGGCTCTGCTGTGGCATCAGTGGGACATTAGGTAAGAGACTGTCCCTCTAGTCCTTTACACAGTTCTTACTAGGGTGAAATCACAGCTCCTTCATTCTCATGCAGTGGCCCTGCTGCCAAGGAAGAAATACGTAGAAATGACTAGTGATTTTCCCCTGGCACTTTTAGCTGAATATTTTGAATCTCTTGCATATCTGGAACTTGAAACTAACCACAGATTCCTAGGGTTAAAAAAAAGCTTAAAGATCAAGTCTAAAATTTCTCAAATTGTGGTTCTGTGACTACCTGCACCAAAGTCACTATATTAAAAATATGGATTCCAGATCATCACCCCAGACCAACTGAATTGGGGGAGATTATTAGATTGATGATTAGGCACAACAAAATTTGATAACTGATTTAACCTCCCAGATTCCAGTTGGTATTTCAGTTTAGCCATCCATAGCCATCAAAGGACGCTTCTGGTCTAAGTGGGTCTTGAAAAAGGGAGATTCCAGAAGTTATCAGACTATCAAAGAAATATTGATATTACACGTATCCACTATTTTCAAAGAAACCATCAGTTGGTGTACTGGATACCTTCTTTCTATAGAACTCTGACCAGCCATAGTGGGGGATACTAGTTGGCTAAAACACTCAGACTAGCCATGACTCTAAAGTGAGGATGCACATTGTCCTTTGTGTCTCTTAGGGAAGAGACAGTGTGGGGACAGCTTGCAACAAGTCTCACCTTGTCAGAGTGAAGCTGTCACCTTTGGCAGGTAGGTTTGTTTTGATGACTGTAATAAGTGAAAGTATGTGTGGTGAAGAAAAAGTAGGTCACCATTTTGAGATCCAAAAATTGACAAAAAATTTTTATGTGAAAGTATATCTCTATGGGAGGTACCTATCAAATTAAGAGAAGCTTATGAAAATGAAGTCAAAATATGTAAAGAGGGTAGGGAAGAAAGCTGGATTATTGGAAGAATCTGTATAGCATCATAGATTTTTGTAGGAAGAGTCCTCAGAAATCAAGTAGACTAGTGGTTTTCAAGTTCTTTTTAGCACTTGGGCTCATTTGTCAAACAAAATCTTATGCAGAAATCTAATATGTAAAACAGGTAAGTACAGAGGTGCTCTGGTTAAAGCGTGAGTGTGTGTATATGTGTGTGGTATTAGTCAGAATAAGCTAAGTTATGTGCAGTAAAAAAGAGCCCCCCGAATATTTCAGCTGTTACAACAAAAGGTTTTCTTGTTCATGTTAAATGTCTGTCATAGGTGGACTTGGGCTCAGCTCACAGCTTCATTCCAGAACCCAAGTGGATAAAGCAACCACCATTTTGAATATTGCTGGTTTCCATGGCAGAAGAAACAACTCTGAAGGTATTGCATTGGTAATTAAATGTCTGATTTGAAAGTGACACACAGCACTTCTATTCAGATCCCATAGGCCAAAATCAGTCACATAGCCTTACCCAATCACAAAGGTGCCAAGAAGTACAATCCCACCATGTGCCCAGGAGGTATTTCCTAGTGAAAATATTTGGTAGACACCTCCATTGTTTATCACAATGAGCAAGTATGTGTGTGCACATGTGTATGTATGTATGAGCACTCCCTTACCCCCAATGTTCTCCCTAGATACCTCCAAGGAGCTCCTAGACTCCTTGAAAACTATTTGAGTCAGCTTCCCTATTTTATAAATGAAACTGAGGTCGAGTAGCTTAGTTAAGGTCAAATAATATCAAAACCTAGCCCAGAGTGGAGCTCTCTTGGCTCTTAAGCCAAGGCTCTTCCCATTTTAGTTCAGAACATGGTATGTGTGTGTGTGTGTGAGAGAGAGAGAGAGAGACAGACACAGATAGACAGAGACAGAGGGAGACATAAAGAGAAAAAGGTGACTCAAGAGTTAAATGTAGATAAAGACTCCTTCTGGAAGGAAATGTGAACTTGAGGAAATTTTCCGTGAAGGCTTGCCATGCATTCCAAGTGACAAATAGATGCAGTAAAGACATTATATTTGCTCTGATTACCCAGGAGATGCTGGGCAATATAAAGAGTTTTTGAAGAAAACAGCAACTGATGATGAAATGTGGTATTTCTAATGTGGTGAGGAAGCCGAGCAGAAATCACCAACTTTGCTGAGACCTGGGAGAAATACTCACGTCAAGATCACAAGTGAAGAGGGCATCAATTGATTTCATTCAAGCCAAGGGCTTTGTGCTGGGAACATTTATCCCACAGGATGAAGCAGTTCCATTGGGTTCAGCAAACATTAGCAACCACCTCCTTTGTTCGAAGCACGGGGTTCAGTGCCAGGGATCCCATGACAAATAGCACATAGTCACAAGAAGAGATGGTGAGATGTGCACTTTGAGGTATGGAAGCAGTGGAAGATACAGGACTCTCAGATGATTAATATGTGTGTGTAGGGGGTGTGGGGGTGGGCAAGGAAAAGCGCATGGAGAATGGCTCCCAAGTTTCCCTTTTTCTCGTGTTTCTCACTGGGCATTTGGGGTAGGACAGTCCCTTGGGCAGGTCGCTTCCATATACAGCAGGCCATGTAACACTTCTAAACTCAGTGCTGCATTCTTAGTCATTCATTGTGACCCCCCCCCCCAAAACATACATACACCACTTCCGTATGTCCCTGGAGGGGCTGTTTCCTCTCCTTCCTATCTGTCCCCCTTCAGAACTACTAACTCTTCACCCTCACCTTCCACACTACAGCCAGAATAATCTCTCTTATCTTCCTAAAATTACACATATCATCCCATCCTCCCTCCACCTAACTCCTTCATTGCCTTGGTAGGTGTCATATGAGGTTGCCCCAAGTCTAGGCCCTTCCTATGTCTCCACCCTCATCCTTCTCCACTTTCTCCCTGGTCCTTCATTTTCTCCCACCTATGCTCCAAATACACAAAAACTGCTTGCATTTCTCTTAGAAAGAGAGCCTACTGCTCTTTCCCACTGCTGTGCTTTTGCATGTGTTTTTGTCTGGATGGTCTCCTTTGTCCACCTGGTGAAATCCTGCTCCCACTGATTTGATCACTCTTCCTTATGATCACTAGCCAGAACCCAACTTTGGTTTGTCTTGATCATACTGCTTGCAGTTATTTTTTTACTTAGAGCAAACTGTATAGAATAGTGCTAATAGCTCAGGTTCTAGATAGATTATACGAATGTGCCCTGCTTTAATATTTAGCACCTGTAAATTGGACTCGCAATCTCAGTTTCTTCTGTAAAATGAGAATAATAATAATAATAATTATAGTAATAATCCTGCATAGATTTATTCTGAGGATTAAGATAATGCAAGTAGAGTACAAGCTAACCAAAAGGCTAGTTATTATAATCATAGTTATGATTGTGAATATTATTTTGATATTTCCCCTACCAGACTATGAACTCCTTGGGGGTAGACATCTTGTTTAAAGCAACTTTGTATTCTTAGTTCTTTGCATAATGCCAGGCAAATGGGAGGTCCTCCACATATTTTTGAATGAATGAACTTAATCAATCAGGGAAGTGTTAAATTGTGCTGTGAGTAATAGGCAGGAAAATGTCATGTATGTTTTAAAATTTCAACTAACATTTTTGAAAAAGAAAAACATTTTTTCCCTTGAAAGGCGTACTTCATTTATTTGGGAACTTCATCAATGTCAACCTGCTAGTTTCTGGATGGTGCCCAAGCGATGACCGTATACTCTTTCGCTCTAGAGAGGAGTGTGGGAACATGGGTTTGCAGTCAGCCCCAGTGGGTTCACATCCAGGCTTTGCTACTTTCTAGTTACAGAACTTGTTACCTAAGCTTTGTAGAGTGATTGCAAATCTATCAATCTTGTTGGATTATTTAGATTAGAACTAGTTTGTTTTACTCCATTGCTTACCATATTTCTGGTACTTATGGGGTGCTCATGAAATGTTAGTTATTTCACCTTGAATTGCTGGATGAATTTTTTCTTAGTAAGCTTATGAGTCACTTGGAGGTGGGGATTCAAGGTCTGTGTGTCAGGGATCTGTGGTTGGCAAGGACAGACATTCACTGAAGCTCATCCAGCTCAAAAACTGTTCTGCTTTTCCTAAGCATTTCTCCTTCATTCCTCTCTGTTCAATGGCTTCTCTGTGTACCCCTCTGCCTGTACAAGACCCATCATGGCTGCCATAAGATGGTGGTGTTATCCCCTGACTGCACCACTATACTCCCTGACTCCCCACTGCTAACAGACTTAGGCTTTTGTGTCTCAAGCACAAATTCCTGGGAGAGAGAATCTGATTGGGCTAACCTCTGGCTAGGAGGTGCCCCTCTCTTTTTTAATTAGCTTTGCCGGAAGTGGGGCTGAGGGTGGTGGAAGAAGCAGGGTCGCAGACGTGCCTGCCAAGGGGGAGGTTTTTTTCAGAAAAAGAATGTGGGGACTTCTGGTACAGTGTCCTGTCCTCTAGGGCTCTGTAGTCTTTCTGTGTTCAGTGAAAGAGAGAGGAACAGGAGGGAAAGATGAGATTTTGTGACAGAGCAAAAGTGCCATCATATCGACTAATTTTATTTTTTTCCTCTGGCTATTGCACATACGGTCTTCCTTGTTTTTCATTTGTTTTGATATTGCTTTTGTTGTTTTTAACCTCTTCTGAGGTGCCACCAGGAACATCAGCTTAGTTTTGATGGGATCCAAGGAAGTCCTGTCACTTGCCTCATCATGCATACCCCTTAATTCTGTTCTTCTCAGGTCAAGCCCTTAAAGGTAGTCATTAAAATAAACCATCAGGCTGGACCTTAATTGATCAAGTAATTATGAAGAAAATGAAATTATAGATTTCAGCAACATCTAAGACAATGGGGTATCTCCTTCCCTTCCTATGACTCCCAATGGTAGAGTCCCCACACCTTTCTTCCCCCATTATTGATCATGTAAATTGTACCTTAATGTTTCTGATGGTGCTAAACCTACAGTCATGACCTGTGGTCTCACACACAATCAGGTTAGGAAGCTGTGGTAGGAAGAGGGTCTCCAACTGAGAGCCAGGGGTTGACATGGAGGTAAGAGGAGCTCCTCTATGCCAGGGGCAGGAACATCAAGAAGGAAGGGAGCTCATGCTGGGCTACAGGATCATTAGACCCAAAGGCCTGGGACTGGCTAATAGTGGTCCTTTGAGCAGTATGAAAAGATTCCACCTTAAAAACCCAATCCCAAGGGCAAGCATTGTATATTGCTTCTTGTTTGCTCGCTTCCTCAGATATCACTGATCAGGGAAGATTTAGGGTTTCTCTTTTTCTTTCCTTTTCCCTTTTTCTCCCCTCTAACATCAACCTGATGGCACAGAGCTTGAAAATCCTCAAGTTTAGGGTTGACTGGAATCAGATCTGGCTGTGCCCATCAGCTGCTGGGAGGCTTGGAAGGTTCCAGGAGAGCCCTACCTTTGAACCAGAACCCCTTTGCCACCATCTGCACACAGATCCTTTGTAGTGGAGACAGAGATTTTTGTTCTCCATAAACAACAGAGCAGTACTTTCGTTGGACACTTCCCTCTGCTGAGAATTTGGAGTAGCACTTTATCAACCCTGAGTGCACTGCCTTGCTTTAATGTCTGGTAGAGCATGAATTGTAAACACGTCATTAGACTTAAAGGCTGCCCCGGGATGCTAACTGAAGGAGAACAGGCCCTGAAGAAAAGAGAAGTTTGGCTGAAAATGAGCTGCTGAATAATTTATCATGAATTGAAAAGTCAATACCTTAAGTGAGGCATGGTGAAGCTTTGGGAACTTGGAGGTAAACACTGCGAGGATGTAATTTTTGAGAGAATATTACCAAAAGGAACGGCTCTTTGGCAGAAGCAGGAGATGGAGAGCCCATGACCAAGGGCTGGGGTCGGGGGGAGGGCAACAAAAGGAGAAGTTAGAGCAGAGCTTGCCTTCAAGGCCACTGCTTCTTAACGGGAGAAGAGGTTAGGCCTGAAAAGAGTTGGGGAATGGTTGAGAACAAATCAGAATGCTAGAGAGGAGTTCCAAGAAGCCCTAAACAGTGAACCCAGGAAAGCTTCCTGGAGGAGGGAGGACCCAGGCCTGGAAGGGAGGATTTGATGAAGGGAGGGGAGGGAAAGGGAACCTCATCAGACAAACTGTGAAGGCGCAGCAGAGAGAAGCTGAGGAGGGTGGTGGCAGTGCAGGCTGAGGAACGCCACACGAAAGAACAGAAATGTGCTCAAGTTTGGCATGGGAACCCCTGCAGATTCTTTGGCAGGACCTTGACATTCGTTCATTGATTCATTCCACAAATAATCAGCATATAATTGAGTAGCTGTGTTCCAGAGACTCGGCTGTGCCTGCCATGGTGAGCACAAGACAGGTATGATTCCTGACCTCACAGAACTTACATTCTAGTAAGGAAAACAGATAATCAATAAATTGTAAGCACATTCATTGCGCTAAGTGTGCTATATGCACCGTCTCAATCCTTACTGTGAGGTTAAGAGGTAGATGAACTAATTATCTCCATTTTACAAATGAAGAAACCGAGGCTTAGGGAGGTTAAGTAATTTGCCCGAGGCAACCCAGCTACTAAATGGTGGGGCTACAAATCTGTAATGCAATGACATAGTTATGATTTTGGTTAAATGTTAGATGGGGAAGTAGATGGGGCCATGGGCCATTGTTGGACACATGATTTTGTTCAGGGGGTCAGGGAGGCTTTCTGGAGGACAGAGCTAAGAGGACACCTGCAAGATGAGTTGGGTGATGTGAGATTGAGTGGCCGCTTGGTGAAGGGGTGGGTAGAAGAGATCTACCAGGCCAGATCTGGCCAGGCTCTGAAAGAATGTCAGGGAGGCTGGACTTTATCCTGAGGGCAGTGAGAAGCCACTGAAGGGTTCTAGAGGGGAGGGATGGAGAGTGTGTGTGACAGAATCAATTTTGCATTTTTAGGAGACCACTGTGGCTGCTTTGCAGGGAATTGATTGGTGGGGCTCGGAGTGCAAGCTGCTGGAACAGTGAGGACGTTGAGAAACAGGAAATAAGTGAACCAATAAATGTGTCAAACTCTTGAATGGTTTATTCATAGGAGAGTCCCTCAGTCCCGTGCTCAAAGCCTTTTTTCCCCCACTTACATCCAATTCTAATAATTCAGCTGTTTGTTTTCCCAATTTGTAGCAGATGAGTAATAACTCAAGAAAGAATTCGAGAATGCAGTGGGAAGGAAGCACTGGCCACCATGAAAAGTGGCAGCTTGATTCTAAGGAAAGACACACATTAAAAATACTAAAATAAATCTAAATTGCTCAGCAGGTTGGGATTATTCAGTAGAAAGGCAAATAGCCCTACCCCAACCACATCCTCTCATTTCAACCTTGTATTTGATAACGTTAGCAATTACATTGAATCAACAACAAAATGTGATATTAACCTCTCTTTAAAAAGTCAGGGGGGAAAAAAAGGATGATTTTACATTCCCAGCAGTGCTTTTGACTTGTTGTGTTGCTGCTGGACTGATCCCAAGATGGTCTTGAAGCCTGGAGCTCGTGTTCCTGTTCCAGTCCCCAAGGCCAGCTCTGGGTCTCCCCTGTATGATGGTGACCATCCTAAGGTCACTAGAGCAGAGGGACTGGGGCTTGGTCAAACCCTCTGGACTTTCATCAGTGAGCCTGGCACATGAGCTGAGGCAGGATGACAAAGCAGTCATGATGGCCATGGTCCTCCTTCAGAAGCTTCGCAGGAACATTTTCTAGACTGACGGACATAGTCTTCAAGGGACTTGGAAAGGTCACAGATGCTAGGGAACCTCCTCAGAGAAGCACAGGGTCCCTCAGTGGTTCCTTAGTGATTTCACCAGCATGGGCGTGGCTCTAGCCTTTCACTGTGCCCCTACTGCCCCCCCCCCCCTGGGCCCCTCACTGAGTCCCTCACTGCATCCTCACTGGACCCCTCACTGTCCTCCCCCCCCAACTGGCCCTCTCACTGGACCCCTCACCAGCCCCTCATTCAACCACGGTGGGCCTTGGCCTAGATTAAGTGTGAGATGCACCCTGGCTGTGGGGACTTGGGTTGGCTCTTCTCTGATCTGAGACTGATGTCCTCCAGGGCCCTTATGCTCAGGTGGTCAGGCACCCTCCATCATCCCTGAGGCGGGTACTCCACTTTTGGTTTTGCTTGAGTGATGAGCCAGGTTGATGAAAGACTCCTGAACAACTTCTCCTATTTCGGGAAACTTATTTTGTTGTTGTTGTTAGTTTAATAAACAGACTGAAACCTCCATTAGAGTTGCCTGAGACATTTGTTTGTTTGTTTTTTTAAAGATTTTATTTATTTGAGACAGAGAGAATGAGAGAGAGAGAGCACATGAGAGGGGGGGAGGGTCAGAGGGAGAAGCAGGCTCCCTGCCGAGCAGGGAGCCCGATGTGGGACTCGATCCAGGGACTCCAGGATCATGACCTGAGCCGAAGGCAGTCGCTTAACGAACTGAGCCACCCAGGCGCCCCTGCCTGAGACATTTGGATTCCATTTGGGAAGCTTTGGTAGCAGAAAGTTGGTTAGTTCTCGGACCTCAACTCTTTGGTAGCAGAAAGTTGGTTAGTTCTTGGATCTCAACTCTTTACTCAGTTTTGACTTTCTGGCTGGGAACCAGAAGTAGGACAGTTGAAACTATGATGTCTCTTGCACAACTTTTGCTAGCTGGAGTTTTAGGTATATTTTTTGTTGCTATGATAAAAGTAATTTTTTCATTGTTTTCAAATTATTTTTTGGAGTGTAGAAAAGTAATTGATTTTTGTTTATTGATCATATATCTAGCAACTTGTTAAAGTACTTTATTAATTATAATAAATTGGCATTTATTTGGAGTTCTCTCTCACTAAAATCATTATTAGAGGATAATGACAGTTTTATCTTTTTGAGAGAAAAAAAGGAATACATGTTTGTATATTTTAGAAAGATTCTCATTCACACTGATCGAAATAAAAGAACAAAGAAATCGAGTTTCAATTATCTGGATATGCTTATATGTCAGATTTATTGTTCTCTGACACTATCAGATAATATATAATTTAAGTAAAAATATTATTCATTAATTTATTAAATATTTATGTAGTACAATGATAGGCTTTGAGGCTATTACTGTGAGTAAAACTCAGAGACCCATCTCTGCCCTCCTGGAGCCAATAGACTAAGGTGGTTTACCAGTTAGTAGTGCAGGAAAGGGATGAAGGCAGTTTAGTTAAGGTCATGGAGAAGACATGGAGAGACATGGAAGTATTTGTGACATAATTAGTAGTTAAAACCAATACCCGGTGGTCATAGGTTGGACATGAGGAGCAAAGGAGAGGGAATTGTAAAGGATAACTTCTGGGCATCTGGTTTGCGCAAATGAATCAGTGTTACCCTTCACTGTGATGGAGAATGCTGGGAGAGCACCAGATTGGGGAAGGCAGACAGCAGGGGATGCTCATGAGTCTGGTTTTGCCATTTTGATCTTGAGATGCTTTTGAGTCATAAGGAGGGATGTTGGCTGGCAATTGGATATACTGGTCTGGAGCTTGGAGGAGAGATCTGGCTGGAATCATCTGTCGATAGAGAGTAATTGATGGTTTGGGTGTAGATGAAATTGACTCGTGCTGGGGAGAACAGAGGAAGAAGAGGAGAGAGGCATGAATGGAATCTTGAGGAGTTGCAACATTTAATGGCCAGATAACAAAGGATAGGTTGGCAATGGGATGAGGCAAGAGAAAATGCAGGAGTGTGTGTTGTCCTAGAAGCTAAGGGAATTGAATGTTTTAAGAAAGAAGGGAAAGTTAACAATACCAAAATCTGCTGAAAGGTTAAGTAAGATGAGGACTGAGAAATTCCATTGGATTTAACCACATTGTAATCACAGGAAACATTATCCAGAGTTATCTTGGAGATGATTATCATGTTGAAGAATGAGTGGGAAGTGGAATTTTTTGATAATTTATTGGAAAATAAATGAATCTGCCCTGTTGTATTTTGGTTTCAGAATGCAACATAGTGAATGAGGATGTTATCTGTTAAGGCTTACAGAAATGGGCTTTATGAATGAGCATAACTTTAAAATCCTGGGCCTACCCATTCAACAGTTGTTGGAGACCCTGCCATGAAGTTAGGCTGGAATGGCAAGGAGTTTTGCCATGTCTGTCAAACTATATGGGGACACGGGGTCTGTCAGCTCACTCATCATGCTTGCAAATGCCTGGATAAGGATAAAGGAGCCCAGGCATACTGGAGAATCATTACCAAATACCTAGACACTATTTGGGTTTGTGCTCTGTCAAGAGAGTGATCTCTAAATAGATTTTGCCACATTAGCCTATCCATTGGCACCTGCTGAGGCTATTTTATCTGGAATCATCCATCTGAGTACTTTGTACTTTGTGCATCTGCATTTGTTTTGGATCTAAGTATATAGAAGTTCTTTGATGACAAATTCCACAGTGCTCTAAAGAGGGACTCTGGCCCTGCTGCAAATGCAAGCTGTCCCCATATCTGGTCTCTGGCTCTGTCATAGGAAGCAGATTGTTGACTGTCTCCCAGCTGCTTCTTGCCACTTGGAATTTGTGCTTTCTGCAGAAATCACTCTGTTCTGAATAAGCCAGTCACCTCACTGTTGTGAGAAGTTTGTGTGTCTGTTGAATATTTTATTTGCCATCTGGCTGGCAGCAAAGTACAGAACCTACATAAGGGCCAATAATGCCCCAGACCACCATATACCAATCCTGAAAAGGTCGCTTGCTTCTCCTTATGTCTGGCTGGCACCATCAATCCCTCACACAGGTCCCATGCTCTTCTTTTGAGACTTTGAGAAGGAGGGCTCCATGCTGTGAAGCAGCTGAGGGAGATTTCTGTTCTTTTACCCTGGTATCGGGGTAACCTCCAGGCATTTTCCTAAAGAAGAGGGGCATTTCTTCTTCCTGCTTTCCGGAAGCCCACACAAGACTTTCCAGGGTAGCACCTTCCATGGGTATGAGGGAATCTCTGACTCTACTTCTGCTCTCAGTAGGAGGTCGATAAATATGACTCCCCTTCTTTGTCTTCGCCAACCAGATTCTCTGTTTCAGAAAGGAGGAATTTAGTGGCTCTTTCCCTTGCTCGAGGACAATATCCAGTTAGGGTTTGAAAGCAATCCTCTTTGCAGATGCAAACACTTCCAAGAAGTCTCTTACTTTTGAGACTTACTCAGCCAGGAATTCCTTCATTGACTATAGATACCCTTAAGAGATACCTGGGAGGGTTGTGGTATATGGAAAGAGTACTGGACTTGGAATTAGAAGCCCTCTACCATGTTTTAATGTTTGACCTTAGATACAATTTCCTCATCTGTAAAATGGGTATAATTATAACTTACCTTATGGGGTGCTGTGAAGATCAAGATATGTGTGAACAGTGTTCCATGGATTGCAAGTACTAGTATTCCCTACCTCCCCTAGAGATATAGGTGGTCTAACAAGACACATCACTGTTCTGTGTAGTTCTACTTGATTCTACTTTTTTCTAAAGATTTATTTATTTGAGAGAGAGCACAAGTGGGGGAGGGAGAGAGGAAGAGAGAGAATCCTAAAGCAGACTGCCTGATGAGCATAGAGCCTGATGCGGGGCTTGATCCCACGACCCTGAAATCATGACCTGAGCTGAAATCAAGAGTCAGCCGCTCAACTGACTGGGCCACCCAGACACCCCTTGATTCCACTTATATACTGATACTCATCCCTTTAAATGACAACAATATTAAAAATATATACTTAGTCTTTGGGCTACAGAAGGGTTAGGTTCCTGAATATATGCTATATCATATGTATAATTATGGATTGGAAATGAAATGTCATGATTTATTATTTAAATAAAAGTGTTAAGTACTATTAAAACTCACATTTGTTAAATGCTTACTGCAGACTGCGTAGTAAGCTTTACAGATACTCTTTCATTTTATCTTCACAACAACCCTATGAAGTAGATATTGGGTTTTATAGATGAGGAAATTGAGATTCAAGAACTTAAGTAACTTGCCAAGATTCATAGAATTAGTGAATGGCAGACCCAGAATTTAAACCCAACTCTGTCTGATTACATGTGTATAACCACTATGTTCTACTGCTTTCCTAATTAACATATCTCCTACTGGGCATTTAACTTCTATAAAATCTTTCACTATATCTTCACTAGTAGACAACTTATAAAAATGTTATTTATCTAAAATGCACAAAACTAAGAAATGGCTCTGAGTGTGCAAAAGAAAGAGGTGGTGGTTGATAAATTCCTGCTCTCACTAAACAGTAAATGTTATGTACCTTGATGATTCCCTTTACTTTCTCAATAGGGAATACATACAACTAGCATGAGTGGTTCAAGAAGTGTGTGTGTGTGTGTGTGTGTGTGTGTGTGTGTGTGTATGTGTAGCTCAGGTCACAAAGTGGGGCAGCAACCAATGTGAAGCAGATTTCAGCACACCCAAATGAATCATTTTTTAACTATAAACATAATAATTTGAATTTCAGAAGTATTACATTAAGAAATATTCATTGTAAAAATTCAGACATTATAGATGAACCTGGTATGAGAGTGGCCACTATCCTTAGTTGTGGTTCGTTTCCCAAAGAAAGACTGTGTGGTTAAGAGTTTCATGTGTATTACATATCAGATTTTATTGTGTATATGACTCATCTGGGGATTTTGTTAAAATGCAGATTCTGAATCAGATGTGGGATGGGCCTGATAATAAGTACCCAGCTGAAGCTAATGCTACTGGTCCATGGACCACACTTTGAGTACAAGGTTATAGAGTATGTGCATTTTTAATTTCATTAACATATATTCCATATCTTCTTTATCCATTCATCAGTCATTGGACATTGGGGCTCTTTGCATAATTTGGCTATTGTTGATAATGCTTCTATAAACATCCGGGTGCATGTATCCCTTTGAATCACTATGTCTGTATCCTTTGGGTAAATACCTAGCAGTGCGATTGCTGGGTCATAGGGTAGCTCTATTTTTAACTTTTTGAGGAACCTCCATACTGTTTCCTAGAGTGGCTGCACCAGCTTGCATTCCCCCAACAGTGTAGGAGGGTTCCCCTTTCTCTGTATCCTTGCCAACACCTGTTGTTTCTTGTGTTGTTAATTTCCGCCATTCTGACAGGTGTGAGGTAGTACTGAAATTTTGATTTGTATTTCCCTGATGATGAGTGATGTTGAGCATCCTTTCATGTGTCTTATAGCCATCTGTATGTCTTTGGAGAGATGTCTATTCATGTCTTCTGCCCATTTTTAAACTGGATTATTTGGTTTTGGGGTGTTGAGTTTGGTAAGTTCTTTATAGATTTTGGATACTAACCCCTTATCAGATATACCATTTGTAAATATCTTCTCCCATTCCATAGGTTGCCTTTTAGTTTTGTTGATTGTTTCCTTTGCTGGGCAGAAGGTTTTTATCTTGATGAAGTCCCAATAGTTCATTTTTGCTTTTGTTTCCCTTGCCTCAGGAAACATATCTAGAAAGAAGTTGCTATAGCTGATGTCAGAGAGGTTACTGCCTGTGTTCTCCTCTAGGATTCTGATGGTTTCCTGCCTCACATTTAGGTCTTTCATCCATTTTGAATTTATTTTTGTGTATGGTGTAAGAGAGTGGTCCAGTTTCATCTGCATGTCGCTGTCCCAAGTTTTCCCAACACCTTTGTTGAAGAGACTGTCTTTTTTCCACTGGATATTCTTTCCTGCTTTGTGAAAGATTAGTTGACCATATAGTTGTGGGTTTATTTCTGGGTTTTCTATTCTGTTCCATTGGTCTGTGTGTCTGTTTCCATGCCAGTACCATACTGTCTTGATCACTACAGCTTTGTAATAAAACTTGGAAGTCTGGAATTGTGATGCCTTCAGCTTTGCTTTTCTTTTTCAAGATTGCTTTGGCTATTTGAGGTCTTTTGTGGTTCCATGCAAATTTGGGGATTGTTTGTTCTCACTCTGTGATACCAAAGTGCGTTCCAAAGTGATTGTACCAACTATGATTTCACCAGCAGGATATATGAGTACTTATTTTTCTTATATTCTCTCTAATACTTGCTAATTATCACCTTAAATGTGATAACCTTAAAAAACAATCTGATAAGTGAGATATGGTATCTATTTTTACATTTCCTGATTTTAACAAGTTTAAACATCCTTTCGTATATTTTTTGGGCATTTATACTTTCTCTTTAGTTAATTGCTTGCTCATATTTTTGGCCCATTTTTCCATTTCGATATTTGTGCCTATTTTATTTTAGACCAATCCTTAGTCTATGAACTATCTTGCAAATATTTTCCTCCAGGTCTAATGAACAAATTCCCATCCCGCAGAGCTGCCTAGTGATTGAACGGAAGTAGAGCCATTCAGAAATGACATAACTACTTGTTGGGGCAGAATTTGGCTCCTTCATCAACTGCTGGGGTCGTCCTCTTTCATATTACTATAATATGTCAGATCAGAGCTTGTTAGACTGTATTACACTTGTTCCTTCATCAGCTTCCTCCACTAAACAGTGATCTCCCTGAGGGCAGGGGTGCAGGTCTGTGAGTCAGCTCTGCATTACCTGTACTGAACATTGGGCCTAGCACAGAGCAGACACTCAGAAGTGTTTAGTGGGTGAATAAGTGGACAGATGGTTAAATGGGTCTAGTTGCAGGATTCCTGTCTGGGTTTGCTTTGCAATTCAGCTAAGGTTTGCTTTGGGTTCTTCAATAAGGTAAAAAAAGAAGAGCCAAACATGTATTTCTAGGACCCTTTGCTCCTGGTTAGAGGAAAATTCCCTCTGGTGGCTAGTCTCCCCTCCTTTCTTTTATCTTTCAGATACTTTGTTGTTGAGAGATAGTAATAGCACTTATAGAGCTAACACTTACATAGTGCATTTAATGTGCTTTATAGATAGGAATTCATCTAATTCTCACAATAACCATTTCCTCCCCATTTCCTCAGATGAAGAAACTGAGGCATAGACTGGTTAAGTAACTTGCCCAAGATCATACAACTAGTAAATGGCAGATATGGACTATGAACCCAGCTGTTTGGTTCCCTAGTCTGTGCACAAGAGACAACATATGAAAAACCCTAGACCTAACATAGTTGTAGGTTCTAAACAAACATTCTCTTTGTTCACCTTTCCTCCCCTAGAAGTGTGCCTTTTCCAGCAGTGACATCTCAGTCCTGCCGCTTGGCAGAATCTAATCTTGTATGTACTGTTCCTCCACAGCCTTTGTCTCTGAACTTTGCTTCTATCCCTGTTGAAAGCCCCAACAATCCCTTTTTCCTAGGGACCTGGCAACCCCACCTGCCATCCAGCCAGACGAAGGGAGGATTGAGGCATTCTACCTTTAGGGCCCATTTTTCCCTTGTAGCCCCCAAATTCTAATTGGCACTTCTGGCCCAAGGCTTTGCATGGTGCTGCCATCTGGTGGGTATAGATGACCAACTGACCTCTCTCTCCAATGAGTGGACTCCTTGCCATTGGCCAAGACTGGTCCACTGTTTTCCTTTTAATCCCCAGGTCAGGATACCCCACTAGAATGTAATCAACTGGTAGTTAAACTCCATTAGTGATTGGCTTTTCCAACCCTGCCATTAAAGATATTCTGAATGAAGGCTTAGTAATTGGGGGGATGACAGTGTGGCTATACTTGTAGGTAAGAAATCCTACTTGGCTCCCCCTTAAATCACATGAAGAGGGCAGCTGCCTACACAATATGAAAGATGGTTTAAATCCAAGGGCTGTACCAGGGAGACCCTATCAAGGATCTCCAGCCCTTTCTGTAGATTCTTGAAGGTACTCACTTTTCTCTTACAGCAAGAGTGGAAGGAGACCCCAGGTCCAAACGCTAGGCATAAGTTTAAAGAAATACATTGTCCTGGAGTCTCTGCTTAGTCTGCTCACATCCATTATCTGATTAAGTTCACAGTGATCCCCTAAGGCAGGATTTATTTAAAATAAAAGTGGGGAAACACTGAAGAGATAAATGACCTAACTTGAGAATCAGAAATATCCTTCCAGTTCATGGATAATTTTTAGCAGCTTTCCAGGTTCAGAAAAGAGGCCTGTATTGAGACTATGAGACTCAGAGTATATCCACATGTCTGGAGTAAACTAGGCAGGGCCCAGAGCAACTGGTCATTCAGACAAAACCTCAAGGGTTCAATAGTTACTTGTTGGATTTAATGTAATTGAACTGAGGGTTAAAAGTATGGTCTGTGTGTTGTTTATAGGAGGGTTCACATGGGGGCTCTTTTCTGGCCTTGTGACTCTAAAACCTTTGTGGGTAAAGTCTTTGTGCTCCCTTCCAATTCACTTGTTTATAACCAAGGAGTTGGCAGTTTTAAGTGGAAATTTGAGGGTATGGGGCAGACAACAATCTCTGAAACCAGCTTTCCATTTTGAACTTCCTACCAACCAATGCAGATCATTGCACTACTGATGGTGAAGAGAGACATTATGAATAGAAAGCCAGTGTGCTAGAACCCAGCTAGGCAAGATGAACACTTTGCTGCCTATAGCTTTAATTCCTGTTGGCTTCCATCAGGGGAGAGAGCACTGATACTGGTTGGTGGAGAAACCAAGTACAGTTGACCCTTGAACAATGCAGGGGAGGGTGTAGGGGCACTGACCCCCTGAACAGTTGAAATCCAAGTATAACTTTTGACTCTCCCCAAATGAATTACTAATAGTCTGTTGACCAGAAGCCTTACTAATAACATAAGCAGTCAATTAACACACAGTCTGTATTATATGTATTATATACTATATTCTTGCAGTAAAATAAGCTAAAGAAAAGAAAATGTTATTAAGGAAATCATAAGGAAAATACATCTGCAGTCCTGTACTTTATTTATTTAAAAATATCTGCATATAGGGGCGCCTGGGTGGCTCAGTCATTAAGCGTCTGCCTTCGGCTCAGGTCATGATCCCAGGGTCCTGGGATCGAGCCCCGCGTGGGGCTCCCTGCTCAGTGGGAAGCCTGCTTCTCCCTCTCGCACTCCCCCTGCTTGTGTTCCTTCTCTCGCTGTGTCTCTCTCTGTCAAATAAAAATAAATAAAATCATTAAAAAAAAAAAATCTGCATATAAGTGGATCCACACAGTTCAAACCCATGTTGTTCAAGGGTCAAGTGTATTGCTAAACAGGAGGATGGAGTTCATGGAGTTGAGTTCTGGCCTGGAAGGGGAAGGACCTTATCCTGGGAAGGAAACTCACCGGATCCTGAGCACCCACTGTGTCTTGCACTAATTAAAGCCCTTTCTGGTGTATTCTCTCATTTAATCTTTATAACCACTCCCTCAGCAAGTATTGTTTACATTTGACATATGGGGATATTGAGCTCGAGCAATGTTTTAGAATTTGTCCAAGCTCACATAATTAATAAGTGGTGGATCTGGGATTAGAGTCCTGGAGTCTGGTTGTCCCTCCAGTGAATATTCTTTGAACTGGTCAACTTGCCCCAGTGACCTTTCAGAGAGGAGAACCTGTTCTGCCTTCTTTTGTTGCATTCATCCCCTCCACAGTTACAAATGATCTTAGAGGATCGGCTGAACAAAAATTTAAGGTCACACAGTTCACTTTGTTTTTGCCCTAAACCTTATTTTTAAAGTTGGGTTTTTTTCCTCCCATTAAGAATGTGAAAAATGAGTATTGCCTCCTCTCTGTCTAGCCCTGTGGTGGTTTAGGAAGATCCTGGGAAGAGATGAACTTCCAGGACTCCTCCTGGGACAGCGTGCATGACAAGAGGAAGAATTAGACTTTTGCCATTAACTGTACTCAAGGCCATTGCTTGTAAATTCATCCAACCAGAAGAAAGTCCAGACCCTTCATTTGTGAGCTGATTATACATACAGAGAAGAAAGGGAGAGGCAGGTTTTATTCCTTCCTGGTTGTAGATTTCTTTACACCCCCCCCCTTTATTTTTTCAGAGAAGGATTAGTGTGTATGTGTGTCTTCTTCTCTCACACATATGGACACATACATACTATCCTCCTCTATTCTCCTCCAAACTCGTTTCCAGCCATGGGTAAAGAGAAATCTTCCAGTTGGTGTCATAGCATATTTTGGGGGGTTTTGGTTGATCAGCCCTTGGCTGATGGCCATAAAGTGCTCCTTCTTTGGTTTTGTGCCCTCCCTCTTTTGTGGGGCCAGTTCTTGGAATCCAGAAAATATCACTTGAAAGAGCCGCCTTGAGTACTATGCCCCTGGCCCCCGGGGTGCTGGTGTACCGGGTGGCTGTGCCCCAGGCTGCCTCCCTGAGTCTTCAGGAAATGTCCCCACAGATGGGGAAGAGGATATGAATCTGTGTTTTAAAGAGTCTTTGTTTAGAAGATTTTTATTGGTGCTGAGAAGTGACTTCAGCAGAAGGGGTTAATATGAATAAGTACATTTGCTCTTATAACAAAAAAATAGTGTCAGCCATTAGAGTCCAGCTATGTCCCTTTGCTGTCAGTCACAGTTCTGTCCTCTCTAACACCAATTACAAACAGCATGCATGGGGACTTTACAGTTCACAGCATAATTCCACCCCGTGCCTCTGTATCCCCTCCCCACACCCCTGGGATATTGCTGTGCGGGATTTCCCAATGCACTGACACGAGCCTGGTCCCACGTGGACGACAACTGGGTTACAGGGCACAGTTTTGTTCTGGGAGCTGTGCAGACTTAAAAAAAAAAATCTAGATAGGAGCAAAACTCTTCCAGAGGTTTGGTGGTCATAGTGGTGGTCCAAAATCTGGGAGATTCCTAGGAGGGTTAGCTCCTTTGACAGTTGCCAAGTCTGGAGACATCCAGGAAGCCGGCAGACAGAGGGCTTGGGACGGGGGGAGGTCGAAGTGAGGCTAAGGAAGAAGTGGATGCCCACGGGGCCTGACCAAGGGCAAGACTAGTCAGACGATCCCGCCCAAGCTTCCCTGGCCTCTCTGCTTCCAAGAGGGACGCGGAGTCGGCCAGTGGGACTGGGACGAGAAGCCCCGCTGAGGGGCGCTGAGCCGCGAGACCCCGCAAAGACCGGAGGTGCCGGCGCAAGAGCCAGAGATGGAATTCCCTAGAGGTGGAATCTGCGGACCTAGGGGCTGAGCCTGGCGGCGCGCCGCCTCCGGGAGCCTCGGGTCTGGGGCAGCCAGCGCGGCCGCCGGTGGAGGCTCAGGCGCGTCCCTGGAGGGCGGGAGCCAGGGGCGGCCAGCAGGTGGGGCCCGGGGGCCGGACTCCGCCCCCCGCGCCCTCCTTGTTGGTCCGCGGCCGCCCAGCACCGGCCCCTCTCCCGAGCCGGAGCGCGATTGGTGGCGGCGCTTGTCGCTCGGAGGGGACCGGGCCGCTCTGCTCCGCCGCTCTCCCCGCTGCCGCCGCCGCCGCCGCCGTCCTTCCAGCAGCGCGGGCCGGTCGGACCGCCAAGGCAATCCGCGCCTGGCGATGGGAAACGGCGCGGCCGCGGACCCAGGCTGTGGCAAAGTTTCCCAGACGCGCGTATCCGGGCGCGCGGCTGCGGGCCACCCGTGACCGCTTCCAGAAGGGCTCGGAGATTTTTAATTTGGAAACAAAATCCACCTCATTTCCTTTGTCAAGCTCTCTCTCCGGGTGGCCAGCGGCGGGAGCTCCAAACTTGGGCACGGCGGCTCCACGGCGAGCAGCCCAGGCTGTGGAGGACCTCGGGACTCAGGTGCTCGGGCGCCGAGCGGCCCCGGGCGGGCTGGGGGGGTGTGCGCGCGGGGGAGTGCCGGCGCGCGGCGAGGAGGGTCCCCCGGGAGCTCTATATGGAGGAGGGAGCCCAGAATGGTGTGCACCAGGAAGACCAAAACTTTGGTGTCCACTTGCGTGATCCTGAGCGGCATGACCAACATCATATGTCTGCTCTACGTGGGCTGGGTCACCAACTACATCGCCAGCGTGTATGTGCGGGGGCAGGAGCCGGCGCCTGACAAGAAGCTGGAGGAAGACAAAGGGGACACCCTGAAGATTATTGAACGGCTGGACCACCTGGAGAATGTCATCAAGCAGCATATCCAAGGTACGGGCGCCCCGGGAAACTTGGGCGGCTCACAAGGCCGGGGAGTGCCTGGCGCGGCCCGGGGTGCGCTGGGGCGGGTGCGCATGGAGCCAGCGGCGGCGGGGTCTGAGGCCGCAGACGCTTGGGGGGCTGCGGGTGCGCTCTCGCCTGCGTGGGAGACCCTCGCTGTCCGCGGCGGTGCGCGCTTCTCCAGGGCACACGTGTGTGCGCGGGGCTCCACGCGCGGGTGTGTGCAGCTCACTGGCGGTGTGGGGGCGCGCTGCGCACGTGTCCAAATGTGCCTGAGACTCCCGGCTGGTTGCTCGCCGGCTCTCGGGATCACACGGAGGTCCGGCTCAGAGTGTGTGTACGTGAATGTTTGTGTGTGTGCAGGAGAGAGCGGGCGCGGGCAGTGGAGCTCCTTTGGCCCGAGTAAGGGCCCAGGGCGAGATGCTTGCGCGGCCCCAGTCTTTGGCATTTAGAACCTACAGGCTGTGGGACAAGCCGGGGCTAGGACGATTGCGTAGACCCAGCCCCAGCCCTGCTGTGCGCCGTCCGTGGGCGGTTGGACATGTACCGGGAATCTGTGGCTGGGGGTGCTGTTCGAACCTATAGCGGTCCCCACCCCCATCACAGCCAGTGGGTCCAAGACCCTCTCCAGGAGCAGGTGTCGACTCGGGGAAGAAGCAGAGGAGCCTGGAGCTCTGTCCACTGCGGTGGCGCATCCGCCTAGGACCCAGACAGCCCACCCTGGGCTGTGCCTTCCCCGCGGAGCCCGGTGAAGGCCGTTCCCTCCGGTAGCTCCACTCCCAGGCCCAGGGAGCGGTTGGGGCGGAGCAGACAGACTCGGTCGCAGTGGGTCTGGAGTCTAAGGCTGCGCGAGGTGGTTGCGCTCCCTCCAGGTCAGGGCTGGGGCCAAGGGGAGGATGGGGTACGGGAGCTCTCCCGAGGAGACCCCGTCTGATGTGCTGTCAGAGGCAGGCGATGGAGAGCTCCCGGCACCGCGGGGCACTGGTGCTGGGTGTGCACACACGCGCGCGTCTCACACGTTCACACTTCTTTTCTTCACCTCCCCGCTTCCCCTGCTCTCTCCCAGGAGTGGGAGCTTCTTAAAGGCAGGGAGCCTTGTTCACCTGTAAACGTGGCAGCCCAGCCAGGCTCTGGGTCCACTGCCCAGCAGACCTTGGCAAATATCTGGTTGAATGGAAGCCTTTCTCCCCCAGGAGCACTCTCTTTTGTTCACACGTAGGCGTCTGGATCTGCTTCTGCCCCAGCTGCCCCTGCTAAGGTAGGGAGAGCTGCTGTGTCCACAGTTGGTCTATTTCCCCATAGGTCCCAGGGAAGGTTCAGGTGAGGGCAGGAGAGGTGTACATACCGCTCGTGCTTTCTAACTGATGACTTCAAACCAAGCCCAGGGCTTGGGGACACTTCCTAGCAAAGGGGACCCCTGGCAGCTTCTCCTTCATACCTGCCTCTGCCTCTCAAACTGGCCCTGGGCTTGGCAGACCAGTTTATCCATCTGATGGTTCCTGTTGCTGCTGTTTCTTACTTTTTCTATCCTGTGGGTCTGGACTGACAGTTCATCAGCGACAGAAGTACGGTGTTTGCCCCAGGGTGATTCAGAATGTTCCCAGGGAGACACAAGGCCATACCTTACTTTGACGTTTCCAGTTTGCCTACAGATTTTGAGAGATTTTCATTCACAGATTCTGTGTGTATGTGTATATATATATATTCCTGGAAAATGGTTCTCTTGTGCTTTCCAGTCTGCTCAGGGAGGAGGTGAGCGAGGTACTACTTTGGGAAACGGTGAGGATACGTTGTTAACCCATGAGCTCATCACAGAGTAGCCCCTGTCATGTTGAATGTGGACCACGTCACATGATTTATAAGGCTGTACATGAAAATGAGTACAGTGTTAAAGCTGAAAGGAGCCTTTGTGATTTTGTTCCCAGGAAACCTTGTAACTATGCATCGTTCTGAACTTTAAAATATATACCTGAAAAAATTGGGAGAAATAGGAAGCAAAGACAGAACGGGATTCTGAAGACATGGTTGGTCCAGTTCTCTTGTGTATGTGCACTGACTGTATTAGGACTCCTGTGGATATTCAGAAATGACCAGATTCTCAGGACAGAAAGGCAGAAGCCACAACCTGTAGAGGAGTGGGGAAGAGTCAGTGGCTTGGGGAAGACTAGATAGGAGGCAGGTAGAGGGCAGAGATTAGTTGGATGGTTGTGCTATGATGGTGTAGTGATGACTACTGACAACCCCCGCCCCCCAGTGGTGCTGGGGCCATCCAGAGCTAGGATGCAGGGAAGTAAGGAAACCTAGGGGTTTACTTGATTTAAGTAAGAGGCCTGCAAAGTTTGGGACTGGCCAAGTGCAGCTCTCTGAAGGCAGAGGGTGGGAAAGGACAATCCGACTCTTATACTTGGTGATGTGGACCGTTCATGTGTATTCCACTGTCACATTTCCTCTAATCAGTACAGCCTTTTGAGCAACCCAGTTTAGTCTGCTGAGCTGGGGGAGTGGAGAAGAAAGGATAATGATAACAGCTGAAAATTATATAGCACCCATTATGTGCCAGGTACCATTCTAAGTGCTTTATGTATATCGACTAATTTAATCATCACAACCCTATGAGATGGGTAATATTAACTCTATTTTACAGATGGGGAGATTATATGATTTGTCTAGGGTCACATCACTGGTACATGGTAGTTCGAAGATTTAAACCCAGCTTATGTGGCTTCTTCAGAGTCTGTGTTCTTAACCACGTACTATACTGTCCTCTAGAGGGCCAGCAGATCACAGGGGGAACAGTGCTCCCCTGGAGTTACTTGATGGTGGGGGTGGGTGTCAGAATGAGAGACCTCAGAGAATGGCCAAGGAATGATGAAGTCATAGCCTTTCCACTTCGAGACTCTTCCGTAGATAAACTCAGGAAGCTCTGGGTTTTGTTTTATCTCATGCTGAGAGGCAGAGGTTACATTCACTAAAAAAGTGTTCATGGAATACCCAGGACAGTTTCTGGCACATTCTACAGAGTAGGTGCTGGATGGATGAATGGATGGATGAATAAGTACACAGTGTGGATGCCCAGTGCACCAGTTAGTTATTAATGAAAGCGTTTCCATTCTCAAATGAATATGTTTTGCTTTGGAGCCTTGCTCAGGCTCCTCTTTGCTTTGGAAGGAAAGTTGTCCCGGAAACTGCAAATGTCACAAAATGTTCAGCAGAATGTTCCATAGGACTTGCAATTAGAAGAGGCTTTGGAGCATCACCCTACAGGTCTGTTCTAGTCATGACTGAAAAGCTTATTTTCCTCTTGGGGTTTGCAGTGATATTTCATTTTAATTTGTTTTCTGATTGAATGATTTAATTAGATGGTGTTTGAGAATCTCTTGGGAATGTAAACTGCAGTTTTGAGAATTTTTATTTTTTTTAAACCAAATCTATGGTAAAGGAGAGGGTAGATAGCTCCAGATTTCAAAAATAACATCCTGTTGGATTGGAGACACGAAATCCGTGTTAGTACAGGTTCGCTCTTTGGAGGAGAAAGATGGATTGCTGGAGGTGGTGAGGTGGATGAGGCAGAGGGTCCGCTGAAGGAGGCCTACATGTTGGAGACTGCCGAGAAACAGCAGTGTTGGTGCGATTCTTATTTTGAAGTCCAGTAGAACCCCAAACAGCTTTCTCCTTTTCTTGATTAGTACCTTTTTGAATCTGTAAAAGATTGTGCCAATATTAAAGAAAATATTTAAAAATGTATAAAATTGCCTCTAGTGCATTCTACTCTAACCCAACTATTTTGCGTTTTGAACATTCCCTTCTAACTTTGCCCATCTGCCTCCATATTTAAAAACAAAGGTGTAGTCATGGTTCACATGTAATTTTATATTCTCCTTTTTTTCAGCTTGCTTCTTGTTAGAAGTGTTTTTTTTTTTTTTTTTCATGTTTGCTACATAGTTTATTGATTCAGTCTTTATTTATTGGAGACCTAATATGTACCAGGCAGCACACCGGGGAGGTGACGTTGGATACAGTGGTGAATCAAGACACTCCTGGACCCTGTCATGTAGACTTGTTTTTAAGGGACAACAATCAACACAATTGGGGTTTAATTTAGTTAACTGAATAACTCGGCAAAGAGGAGAATAAAACAAAATATTGCACACGTGCAGTAAATATTTTATTTTCATATTATTTTTGAATGTGTTGTACATTCATTTGCCAGCCTTTTGATGTTAAGGCCAGGGCTTTGTCTTTGGGCTGGGTGGGCCAACTGCCTTTCTGAGCATCTTCCTTGCCTAAACCACGCCCATAATGTGCTGCTTACAGAGACTGATTTCTAGTTCTGTTTTCTTTAAAATTCATTGAGAACTTAAAGATGCTTATGAAGCAACCTCCATGTAGTAGCCTAAATTTTTATGACTTTTATCTTGTCCTTTGCAGTGATTTTGCTCACATGCAATCTGACTGCTATGTAAGTGACTAGCTTTATAAAGTCTTTCCAAAGCAGTGAAATTAATTTTCTTAGAAACAGCAACTCTCATCTTCTTAGCAGTCATATTCCATTGGTTTATAGAATATGTAATTAAATTATGCTGTTACAATGACAAGTACCAAAAGTATAAACACATTTGGGAACAAACTCAGAGGAGTGTTGGTAAGCATACAGCTCAATTGTTAGCTGGAGATGTGAGTGGGGGTGGGGTAGGAGAGAAAACAGAGGAACAAAGCTATCTTGGGGCTTGTTTTCCAGGGGGATTGAAGGTGCGATTCCTCTGGAGGGTAACTAAGTAGAGGGTTTTTAAGGAGAACTTGTACTATGTATTTTTTCAATTTTTTTATTGTTATGTTAATCACCATACATTACATCATTAGTTTTTGATGCAGTGTTCCATGATTCATTGTTTGTGCATAACACCCAGTGCTCCATGCAGAACATGCGCTCTTTAATACCCATCACCAGGCTAACCCATCCTCCCACCCCCCCCCCAGAACCCTCAGTTTGTTTTTCAGAGTCCATCATCTCTCATGGTTCATCTCCCCCTCCGATTTCCCCTCCTTCATTCTTCCCCTCCTGCTATCTTCTTCTTCTTCTTTTTTTTTTTTCTTAACATATATTGCATTATTTGTTTCAGAGGTATAGATCTGTGATTCAACAGTCTTGCACAATTCACAGCACTCATCATAGCACATACCCTCCCCAGTGTCTATCACTCAGCCACCCCATCCTTCCCACCCCACCCCCCACTCCAGCAACCCTCAGTTTGTTTCCTGAGATTAAGAATTCCTCATATCAGTGAGGTCATATGATACATGTCTTTCTCTGATTTACTTATTTCGCTCACCATAAACCTTCCAGTTCCATCCACATCGTTGCAAATGGCAAGATCTCATTCCTTTTGATGGCTGCATAATATTCCATTGTATATATATACCACATCTTCTTTATCCATTCATCTGTCGATGGACATCTTGGCTCTTTCCACAGTTTGGCTATTGTGGACATTGCTGCTATAAACATCGGGGTGCACGTACCCCTTCGGATCCCTACGTTTGTATCTTTGGGATAAATACCCAGTAGTGCAATTGCTGGATCGTAGGGTAGCTCTATTTTCAACTTTTTGAGGAACCTCCATACTGTTTTCCAGAGTGGCTGCACCAGCTTGCATTCCCACCAACAGTGTAGGAGGCTTCCCCTTTCTCCACATCCCCGCCAACATCTGTCGTTTCCTGACTTGTTAATTTTAGCCATTCTGACTGGTGTGAGGTGCCATCTCACTGAGGTTTTGATTTGGATTTCCCTGATGCCGAGCGATGTTGAGCACTTTTTCATGTGTCTGTTGGCCATTTCGATGTCTTCTTTGGAAAAATGTCTGTTCATGTCTTCTGCCCATTTCTTGATTGGATCATTTGTTCTTTGGATGTTGGTGTAGATTTTGGATACTAGCCCTTTATCTGATTTGTCATTTGCAAATATCTTCTCCCATTCTGTCAGTTGTCTTTTGGTTTTGTTGACTGTTTCTTTTGCTGTGCAAAAGCTTTTTATCTTGATGAAGTCCCAATAGTTCATTTTTGCCCTTGCTTCCCTTGCCTTTGGCGATGTTTCTAGGAAGAAGTTGCTGCGGCTGAGGTCGAAGAGGTTGCTGCCTGTGTTCTCCTTTAGGATTTTGATGGACTCCTGTCTCACACTGAGGTCTTTCAACCATTTGGAGTCTATTTTTGTGTGTGGTGTAAGGAAATGGTCCAGTTTCATTCTTCTGCATGTGGCTGTCCAATTTTCCCAACACCATTTGTTGAAGAGGCTGTCTTTTTTCCATTGGACATTCTTTCCTGCTTTGTCAAAGATGAGTTGACCATAGAGTTGAGGGTCCATTTCTGGGCTCTCTATTCTGTTCCATGGATCTGTGTGTCTGTTTCTGTGCCAGTACCATACTGTCTTGATGATGACAGCTTTGTAATAGAGCTGGAAGTCCGGAATTGTGATGCCGCCAGCTTTGCTTTTCTTTTTCAACATTCCTCTGGCTATGCTGGGTCTTTTCTGGTTCCATACAAATTTTAGGATTATTTGTTCCATTTCTTTGAAAAAAATGGATGGTATTTTGATGGGGATTGCATTGAATGCGTAGATTGCTCTAGGTAGGATTGACATCTTCACAATATTTGTTCTTCAATCCGTGAGCATGGAACGTTTTTCCATTTCTTTGTGTCTTCCTCAATTTCTTTCATGAGTATTTTATAGTTTTCTGAGTACAGATCCTTTGCCTCTTTGGTTAGATTTCTTCCTAGGTATCTTATGGTTTTGGGTGCAATTGTAAATGGGATTGACTCCTTAATTTCTCTTTCTTCTGTCTTGTTGTTGGTGTATAGGAATGCCACTGACTTCTGTGCACTGATTTTATATCCTGCCACTTTACTGAATTCCTGTATGAGTTCTAGCAGTTTTGGGGTGGAGTATTTGGGGTTTTCCACATAGAGTATCATATCATCTGCAAAGAGTGAGAGTTTGACTTCTTCTTTGCCGATTTGGATGCCTTTGATTTCTTTTTGCTGTCTGATTGCTGTGGCTACGACTTCTAATACTATGTTGAATAGCAGTGGTGATAGTGGACATCCCTGCCGCGTTCCTGACCTTAGGGGGAAAGCTCTCAGTTTTTCCTCATTGAGAATGATATTCGCTGTAGGTTTTTCATAGATGGCTTTTATGATATTGAAGTATGTACCCTCTATCCCTATACTCTGAAGAGTTTTGATCAAGAAAAGATGCTGTACTTTGTCAAATGCTTTTTCTGCATCTATTGAGAGGATCATATGATTCTTGTTCTTTCTTTTGTTAATGTATTGTATCTCGTTGATTGATTTGTGGATGTTGAACCAACGTTGCAGCCCAGGGATAAATCCCACTTGGTCGTGGTGAATAATCTTTTTAATGTACTGTTGGATCCTATTGGCTAGTATTTTGGTGAGAATTTTTGCATCCATGTTCATCGGGGATATTGGTCTGTAATTCTCCTTTTTGATGGGGTCTTTGTCTGGTTTTGGGATCAAGGTAATGGTGGCCTCATAAAACGAGTTTGGAAATTTTCCTTCCATTTCTATTTTTTTGGAAAAGTTTCAGAGGAATAGGTATTAATTATTCTTTAAATGTTTGGTAGAATTCCCCTGGGAAGCCATCTGGCCCTGGGCTTTTGTTGTTGGGAGATTTTTGATGACTGCTTCAATTTCCTTAGTGGTTATAGGTCTGTTCAGGTTTTCTATTTCTTCCAGGTTCAGTTTTGGTAGTTGATACATCTCTAGGAATGCATCCATTTCTTCCAGGTTATCTAATTTGCTGGTATAGAGTTGCTCATAATATGTTCTTATAATTGTTTGTATTTCTTTGGTGTTGGTTGTGATCTCTCCTCTTTCATTCATGATTTTATTTATTTGGGTCATTTCTCTTTTCCTTTTGATAAGTCTGGCCAGGGGTTTATCAATCTTGTTAATTCTTTCAAAGAACCAGCTCCTAGTTTCGTTGATCTCTTCTACTGTTCTTTTGGTTTCTATTTCATTGATTTCTGCTCTGATCTTTATTATTTCTCTTCTCCTGCTGGGTTTAGGCTTTATTTGCTGTTCTTTCTCCAGCTCCTTTAGGTGTAGGGTTAGGTTGTGTACTTGAGACCTTTCTTGTTTCTTGAGAAAGGCTTGTATTGGTATATACTTTCCTCTTAGGACTGCCTTTGCTGCATCCCAAAGATTTTGAACAGTTGTGTTTTCATTTTCATTGGTTTCCATGAATTTTTTTAATTCTTCTTTAATTTCCTGGTTGACCCATTCGTTCTTTAGTAGGATGCTCTTTAGCCTCCATGTATTTGAGTTCTTTCCGACTTTCCTCTTGTGATTGAGTTCTAGTTTCAAAGCATTGTGGTCTGAAAATAGGCAGAGAATTATCCCAATCTTTTGGTACTGGTTGAGACCTGATTTGTGACCTAGGAGGTGATCGATTCTGGAGAATGTTCCATGGGCACTAGAGAAGAATGTGTATTCTGTTGCTTTGGGATGGAATGTTCTGAATATGTCTGTGAAGTCCATTTGGTCCAGTGTGTCATTTAAAGTCTTTATTTCCTTGTTATTTGCTTAGATGATCTGTCCATTTCAGTGAGGGGGGTGTTAAAGTCCCCCACTATTATTGTATTGTTGTCGATGTGTTTCTTTGCTTTTGTTATTAATTGCCTTATATAGTTGGCTGCTCCCATGTTAGGGGCATAGATATTTACAATTGTTAGATCTTCTTGTTGGATAGACCCTGTAAGTAGGATATAGTGTCCTTCCTCATCTCTTATTACAGTCTTTGGTTTAAAATCTAATTTGTCTGATCTAAGGATTGCCACCCCAGCTTTCTTTTGGTGTCCATTAGCATGGTAAATGGTTTTCCACCCCCTCACTTTCAATCTGGGGGTGCCTTTGGGTCTAAAATGAGTCTCTTGCAGACAGCATATCGATGGGTCTTGTTTTTTAATCCAATCTGATAGCCTGTGTCTTTTGATTGGGGCATTTAGCCCATTTACATTCAGGGTAACTATTGAAAGATAGGAATTTAGTGCCATTGTATTGCCTGTAAGGTGACTGTTACTGTATATTATCTCTTTGCTTAGAGGACCCCTTTCAATATTTCTTGTGGGGCTGGTTTCGTGTTTGCAAATTCCTTTAGTTTTTGTTTGTCCTGGAAGCTTTTTATCTCTCCTTCTATTTTCAATGGCAGCCTAGCTGGATATAGTATTCTTGGCTGCATATTTTTCTCATTTAGTGCTCTGAATATATCCTGCCAGTCCTTTCTGGCCTGCCAGGTCTCTGTGGATAGGTCTGTTGTCAATCTAATGTTTCTACCATTGTAGGTTACATATCTCTTCTCCCGAGCTGCTTTCAGGATTTTCTCTTTGTCTCTGAGACTCATAAGTTTCACTATTATATGTCAGGGTGTTGACCTATTTTTATTGATATTGAGGAGGGTTCTCTGTGCTTCCTGGATTTTGATGCCTGTTTCCTTCCCCAAATTAGGGAAGTTCTCTGCTATAATTTGCTCCAGTATACCTTCTGCCCCTCTCTCTCTTCTTCTTCTGGGATCCCAATTATTCTAATGTTGTTTCATCTTATGGTATCGCTTATCTCTCGAATTCTGCCCTCGTGATCCAGTAGTTGTTTATCTCTCTTTTTCTCAGCTTCTTTATTTTCTATCATTTGGTCTTCTATATCACTGATTCTCTCTTCTGCCTCATTTATCCTAGCAGTTAGCACCCCCATTTTTGATTGCACCTCATTAATAGCCTTTTTGATTTCTACTTGGTTAGATTTTAGTTCTTTTATTTCTCCAGAAAGGATTTCTCCTAATAACTTCCATGCTTTTTTCAAGCCCAGCTAGTATCTTTAAAGTGATGATTCTGAACTCTAGATCTGACATCGTACTAATGTCCGTATTGAGTAGGTCCCTGGCAGTTGGTACTACCTCTTGTTCTTTTTGTTGAGGTGATTTTTTCCATCTTGTCACTTTGTCCAGAGGAGAATAGATTAATGAGAGAACAAAATGCTAACAGGGTAACAACGTCCCCAGAAAATATACTCCAAACAAATCAGAAAAGACGTGAAGCCGGGGGAAAAGAAAGGGAAAGAAAGAAAAAAGAAAAAGAAAAAGAAAAAAAAAGAAAAAGAAAAAGATAAAAACAAACAAAAATGGAACAAAACAAAAAAAAACAGAATATGATCAAATATCAGGCTGGTGCATAGATCAGTGCCACACACTAGATTTTGGGTATATTTTGGTCTGTTAGAAGAAAGTGCCTCCCAAAATTTTAAAGAAAGAAAAACTTATATATGTACAAAAATAAGGGTTGATATGATGAAGGGATGGAATATGACTGTAAAGATGGAAATTATAAAAAATTTTATAAAAGGAATTGCTAAGAAGTTGTTTGAAAAAAGAAAGAAGAGGATTTAAAAAAAAGGAAAAAGAAAAAGGAGAGAATGTGATCAGGCAGGGGAGTAGAAAAAAACCATACTCTAGAGATTTAGGGTATATTTTGATCTGTTAGAAGAAACTATCTCAAATTTTTAAAGAGAGAACAACTTATATATATATGCCAAAAATACGGGTAACTATTATGAAGGGATAGAATATGACTCTAAAAATGAAAAATAAAAATGTTTTTTTAAAAACGGGATTGATAAGATGTTGGTTGAAAAAGGGAAAAAGAAAAATTCAAAAAAAAAAGTTAAAAAAAAAATTAACTTTGAAAGACTACAGAATCATGGTAAAAAAGCCATGGATTCTATGTGCAGTATTCCCCTAGCGCTGGAGTTCTGCCGTTCTCATTGATCGGTAAACTTGGTCTTGGCTGGCTGTTCTGGCTGATCTTCTGGGGGAGGGGCCTGTTGCCGTGGTTCCCAAATGTCTTTGCCTGAGGCAGAATTGCCCCACCCTTGCCCGGTTGGGCTAAGTAATCTGCTCGGGTTTGCTCTCGGGAGCTTTTGTTCCCTGCAAGCTGTCGTACAGCTTTGGAGGTCGAGAGTGAAAATGGCGGCCTCCCAATCTCCGCTCCGGAGGAGCCCAGAACTCGGGGCCCCACTCCTCACTGCACCCCCAGAGAAAAGCCGTCAGTCACTCCCATCTCCCCGGTCTCCGGCCGCACTCCGTGCTCAGCTGGCCTGTGACCGAGCGTTTCTATCTCTGGCACCCGACCCCGTGTGGAGTCTCCAAACCCCGCAGATCCCTGCGGTGCGCTCCCATGCCGCTCCTCCCCGGGGGAGGAAGGGGAGTCTCCCCGGATCTGCCGCTTGTTGGGTCCCTGCTGGAGGAGCAGTGGCCCGACTGTGCCGCGGATCTCGGTTTATGGCAACCCCGAGCTGAGAGCCTGCGCCTTGGCTCCGTCTCTACAGCCAGCTTCCCCGCTCTGATACCTGGGAGCTCTGCCACACTCAGGCACCCCCAGTCTTTCTGTGACCCCGAGGGTCCTGAGACCACACTGTCCCACGAGGTTTCCACCCCCGCTTAGCCACTGGAGCGACGTCCCTCAGCGGAGCAGACTTCTAAAAGTTCCGATTTTGTGCTCCGCGGCTCTATCACTTGCCAGAAGTGGCCGACGGAGGCCCCTCCCCCACCATCTATCCTCCTGAATATCACCTCGGATTCACTTCTCCGCACGTCCTACCTTCCAGAAAGTGGTCGCTTTTCTGTTCAGAGAGTTGTTGCTATTCTTTTCTTCGATCTCCTGTTGAGTTTATGGGTGTTCAGAATGGTTTGATCCCTATCCAGCTGAATTCCTGAGACCAGATGAAATCCAGGTCTCCTACTCCTCCGCCATCTTGCTCTGCCCTGAACTTGTACTATATTTTTAATGGCTGCATAGTATTCCATCATTGATATACCTTTATTGACTTAACCACTTACCCATTATTGAACATTGGCTTTTCTACTATAATTAACACAGAAATAAACATCTTCACCTCACTTTTCTTCTTTTGAACTATTTTTTAAAGGATCTGTTTCTAGAAGTGGGATTACTACTGACTTAAATAGTATGAACATTTTAATGAAAGATTGTTTTCAAAATCTTTCTACATGGCCACCAGCAATTTATTATTGTACCAGTTTCATGGAGCCTGGCCAGCCCTGGGTGTTACCATTAAACTTATTCTGGGCAAATGTAATCACTGGCAAGTGTTCTTTTAATTTGTACTCCTTTGATTACTGTCAAACTTAGTATCTTCCCCCTACCCCTGTTTGTTTTCACCTTGTATTGGTGTCTTCTGCCAGTTTTTCTCTTGGGATATCAGTGTTTGTGTATTTTATATATATGTTTTATTTATGTAGATCACTAAATATATATATGTGCACACATACACACACACATACATATATATACACTGCCTGTATTCTATATTATATACATAATTTTTGCTTTATATAGATGATTTAGGGCAGTGGTTTTCACACTGTGGCCCCAGGAGCCCCAAGCTTCTAGAAGGTTGGATCCAGGACCTGAGAAATAAAAGGGTCAAGTGAAGTCTCCAGGACCCCTCCTGCACCCACCTCTCCCCTCCTTGCAGCCAGTGTATCTCCTCCTTCATCTGTCTTATATTTGGTGTTCTGTAAAATATTTTTAAAATGACTCTGCTTCTTTTCTAAAAAAAGGTTGAAAATCACTGTTTTGGGAGAAAAAGAAAGATCAGACTGTTACATTTTTGTGAGGGATGATGGTAGCATAAAGAATTCAAGAGAGTAAACAAATCTTAAAGGAAATTGAATTCCTAGGTAGTGTTCTTATAATATCTATTTACCCTTCTGAATACCATGATTAATAATGTATTACATTATATGACTAATTTCCAAATCCATTATCTTACTTCACTGAGTCAAGATCATCCCAACAATGGGAGAAATGGATTATTAACTGCTTTTTGTTTCCTAAAAGTTTGTTAGGCATATTATGTGCATATTAATGTACATTAGGTCGGTAAAAACAGGTTGCTCACTGTGATTACAAACCATATGTGGTCCCTAAAAGTCAGAAAATGTCCTAGGTCTGGATGTTGGGAGGTTATTTTTTTTTTTGTCCCCTGTAGCTTTTGGATGTCACCTAGAATTTGTTGGTGTCCTTCTCATCTGATCCCTGACTTGGCAGGGTTGTAAAGAAGAGGATACGATGTTTGCTGAATGCTTGGAGTTTATTTGAGGAAAGGGTGTCATTTAAACAGTAAAGCTATTTGTCCTTCGGAATGAACTGTGGCATGTGAAATTATATTAGTAACAGTGATTGATATTTTGAAAGAGTACAAAAGCAGGATTTAGAAGTTGAGCCCAATTACCTTTATTAATAGCCCCAGACCACATCTTTGTGGAGTAGGAAAACCTTGACAAAGAATACAACTTTTTCCCATGGCCAAAGAATTTTCATTTTTATCTAGAAGTGTGTAGGCTGTAAAATAAATGAATTCCACATTCTTTCCCATTCACTTGACATAAATTGTTATTTGCCCTTGATAAGTAGGTTGATGTAGAATCTCAAGGAGAATTCGGAATGAAATGTTGGAGAGCCATGGTCTGGTTCTGTGGTTTGTGAGGGCCTCACAGGTCAGCATAGCTCACTCGGGTTAGTCTGGTCTGTGTTTTTCCATAGGTATTTATGGGATTCATAGCCACATACAAGGTTACTGGACCATCTTCATTAGCATCCTATAGAATTTCACTTCACTTAACTTGGACAGCTGAATGGGCTATTGCCTTGATTGGGGGGCTTGAGGGTCTCTTTCGGATTGTTGTCCTTTTTCATTGCTTGAGTTCTGTCCAAGAGTCTGGGCCAGCTGGCTGCCCTGTGGAGAATCATATAGGAAGGCAGTCTAGTTGCAGGTGATGTCACGCAGAAGGTTCTTTGGGGAAGCACCAGGCTGAATGAGTGATGAATGTAGCCAGAAGGTAGCAAGATGGGATTTGGGGAGAAAGAGGATTATGCATGAAGATGGAGGGGCAGAAGTCCATAAATGTGAGCTGGGCAACTGCAGTAGACAGCAAGGGACGGAGTGGGTTAGGTCTGCTGGTTGATGATCCAGATGAAATGAATGCTGGCCTGCACTTTTTATGCTGGCCTTGAATGTCTCTCCAGGGCTGCAGGTTCTTGAATTGGGTAGAGATTGGATTATTCCGTGGGGCCTACAGTTGTCAACTTATCAAATCTCACTCTGCTTTTGGGGTCAGAGTCAGCTCCATTCCACACTGCAGTGTGTGAGCACAGAAGTGCTTGATGTTTTCCCTTTCCTCAAACACATGCCTTCACATGCAGGGCACACGCCCCAGGGCGGGGCAAGGATGAAGCATGTCCCAACACGGTGCACTTATTCTCACTCTATCCCTTTCTCTCCCACTCAAGAAAGCATATTCATATGCAAGACGACGTGATAACCTTGAGATCCCTTCAACTGATTAGTTAAGCCTAATCATTCCTGTGTTTTGGTACTTAAATTATTGTTAATAACAAGTGACTGCACAACTGTTCTGATATAAAATTTGTTGTGGTGGTGATTGGAAACAGCTGCTGTTCTGGAATCTTATGTGTGGGTCTGTGTACTTTTTATGGACCCAGCTGAGTGCAGCCAACTGGAACTTGAAGCAAGAGGATTCCTGATTATGTGCACACTAATGCTTTGGTAGTTTTTTTCTGGCTACACGATTATGGATTAAACTGTATTGCTAGGACAAATCATCCCAGTGGGTATGAGGTTCGGATGTAGCTCTTTCACTGTCCAACATTCCATGTCAGTTTTGTGAAGGTTTGCTTTTGGGAGATGAAACTGTCCTTAAGGAAGCTTTCTGAAAGCCCTGTGTGTCCAGCCCCAGGGAGACCACGACAGGCTTCCTGTACAATGCCGCTGCTGAAATGGAACTAGAGCCAGCAGACATAGTTCTCTGGGCTACGTTTTGTTACTACTTCCCTTTAAGAGTCCATAGAAGTGGCATCTGCACCCCTCTCCTTGGGATGGTTGAGAGCATGAAAAATGATGCCTGAAGAAGAAGTTTAGAGCCAACTCTTTGGAATGAATGGGTTCATTCCACCATTGTCCAGAGTTTAAGACAGAGGTGGAGCACCCTGTTTAAGATTGTTGGGTATTGTTGCATTTTAAGCAGCAGTGGTGACCTGTTTGCCTTGCCCATCCATCTTTGTCCCCTGGGACAGGCCATTAAAGGCCATTGAGATCCCAGAGGAATGGGAACGTAATTCAGGGATCTGGACAGGACAGGATTTGAAACCTGGGCTCATAAATGTCATGCTAATGGCATCTGGGACTCGGGAGAACAGTACCAAAATTGCTTGAGCCAATGAATATAAGCATAAGAAAGCTAAGAAGGGATGTGAAGCTCCAGAAGTGACAAATGAGAATCCTAGCCAAATCCTGGGTTTATTTTAAGAGCAACAAGCATATAGAGTATTGGAAGATTGATTGTATCAGGAGGCACAGAGGAAGAGAACTCCTATGTGTCAGGTACTGGGCTAAATGCTATCCATACATGATTTTTTTTTTTTTTTTTTTTACATGTTTGCTTTTTATCTTCACAACACGGAGGGAAGAGTTTTAGAGGTGAGAACATTGATGCATAGAGACTTAGACTTTACCTAAGGTCACACAGCTGATAGTGGTGGAGACAAGAAGGGAAACTTTGTCTAGCATATATGTCCTCTACAGAAGAAAAAAAAAGGTGAAAATCACACAGAGAGGACCAGGAGATGATTCTACTGAAGACTGGGTTCAGGTGTAAGCTCAGAGGCCTCATCAGGTCAAGTGGGAGACTGGTAGGGGAAAGGGAGCCAGGCGTGGTCTGTCCTTGTGTAGGTGAGGGCTCTGCTCTGGAAGGGTGAATGCAGTACTGCTCCAGAGGCCATAGAGAGCCCTTTCTCTTGGATCATTGTGGATCTGCTAGGATCATCGTAAGCCCCCAGGAACTTGTCCTGTGGGAAAAGCAGAGCGTGCCAACTGCAAGCTAGAGCTCATTCCAGTTCCCCTCAGGACTTGGGAGCACTTACTGTGTGCCCGGTGCTGTGCTGTGTTCTTTCCCTTTCACTGGCATAGTCATGTGTCTTCTGGGGTGATCAATTCATCCCATTTGCCCAGGACTTTCCCTGTTTTAAAACTGTAATTCCTGGGTCGAAGGAGGCCCCTCCAAGCCTGGGCAAACCCAGATGGTTGGTCATCCTTACCTTCTCACGATGGTAAATTCTGTTTAATGGCAACTCTTCGCATCAGGGCAAAAACAGCCCTTTTGATTGCACCCTATCTGGGTGTTCTGCTTTCCGCTCTTGAACTTGACTTTGTCCGAGAGTTGTAAAGAGGACAGTGAGGGTCCCGGCAGCCCCTGCCCCATTCTCCCTGCCCACACAGGCTGCCTCCTCTCTCCTTTGTTATTCCTCCCGCCTCGGCACTCTGTTTTTTAGCTGTCTGAGCCTCTCAGGATTTGGAAAGGAAAAAAACAATTGCTGTAAAGGAAAGCTCTAATAAAGTGGTTTGGGCACAAAACATCAGCAGGTGTTTATTTGCCCAAAACAGTAGGAGTCTGTATTAATAACCTTGTGAGTTATATGCTGGGAAGTTAAAAGTAAGCAAAAATCTTACTTGAGACCCACAAATGTGACTTTATTCCTTTATTGAACTAATCTCTCTTCCTGTTTATGCTGGTGACATTTTCTATTATCCATGTGGAAGATCCTTCTTGATATTCTGCTACAGATTTATTTAGCTCTGCCTTGGTTAGGGTCCCAGAGCAGAGGGGTTTTCTGGTGTCTTTTTATTGTGGTTATGATGCTTGGTGTTTATGTGGTTCTCACCTCAAAGGATCTTGACAAACGGGTTTGCCTAATTAATCATCATAGTATTTCCCTGATGAGACAGAAGGAGCTGTGGAGGAATGGGAGCGGTGTGGGAGAGGCTTCAGACCTGCCTCTCAGTTCAAGGGCTTGAAAAAGTGAGTCTTTTAACATTTTTGGTTTCTTCCACATCTAAATCTCAGCTTAGTAATAAACTGATCCTCTGATTTGCTTTATTTTCTAAAAGACTGTTTGGAGGAAAGTGTCGAGATTATGACATAGACCCTTCAAGTCTATAATTGGGCCAGGCTTTAAAAAAATATTTTACTAGACTCTGGAGATTTATGTTAGAAGGGAAATCCAGTGGAAAGTGGATAAAAGAGACTTTTATCAATGATTCAAAAATTGGAAAAAGGAACCAGTGAGGAAGGGTTGTAGAAATAGGCCTGCACTTGTCTGGAGAAGAGCTGGGAAGAAGAAAAGAATTAATGTTTGCTGAGCATCTATTAGGTGCTAAATGCATGGCACGTGTTACCTCATTTTAACCTTGTAAGCAACCTTGTGGGATGTTGTTACCCCCTGTTCTACAGAGGAGGAAATCAAGGCTCAGTGACTATAGTTCACTGTCCAAGATCATGCAGTTACTACAAGATAAAACCCCATTTACTCTACAAAGCCTCCTTCGTAAGGGGCCAGGGATCTTCTTGTTTTTCTGCTCCAGTGATCCTGATCGAGGGAAAACAGAAGAAAGGTTGCAGGTGAGACTGGAAGGATGCATGAGAGAAGCAAGACCATGGGATGGGTTACCAAGCAACTATTGTGCTGGTATCCTTCCCTGGAGACACAGAAGGGTGCTTGTGCCAGGAGCTGTCGGGGACCGAGCGCTCAGGAAAGCACAGAGAGGCTCTGGGCATGGCTCTAGAAGCTGGCAGTATTACTTTCTTCAGGAGGGGACTTAGTGTGAGTAAGACCATCTCCTCCACTCATTCAGACCTAAGGTTTGGGGGTCCTCCAGGCTCAGGGCATGGGGTCAGGTTGGGGAGCATGGAGGGGACTGGTGCATGCAAAAGAGACAGCAGACATGTCCAGGTTTGCCAGGCACTTCCCATTTCATTGAGACAATGAGATATTCAGGTAAAGTATATGTAACGATGGGCCCCTAGCTCTGTGGGCAGATATAGGAGGTGGACACCATGGCTGGAATTGTTTATTGGGCCCCGGTGGGGTGGTGGTGGGGGGCATGAGATGGTCAGGAGAAACTGCAGACCTGCTTCCAAGTTCCTATTTTTTCCCCAATATGGCTGGGAATTTGACGGACCTGTGATGTCCTCCGGCTTTCTATTGGTCACATGCTCAGATCCTTCTGTTCCTTCATCCAGCTAGCACTTATTGAACACCTAGTAAGTGGTGAGGATATTTCAGTGGGACACAGACAAAAATACAAAGAGTCCCAGTTAAATGAAGTGGTCAGGGGCTCTCCTATTAGAAAAACTTGGAGAAAGATAGGTGTGAACTCTGTCTGGGGGGAGAGATTTCTAGGTGGAGGGAACAGCCAGTGCAAAGGCCCTGGGGTAGCAATGTGCCTGGTGTATTTGAGAGTAGGGTAGCTAGTGTGGCCACAGCAGAGTGATTATGGGAGAAAGGGTGGGGGATGAGGCCAGATAGGGGCTGGTTGAGGAGCAGGTTGTGCAGGCCTTGGAGGCCACTGTGGGAGGAATGGGGAGCCATGGGCAGGGGTGAGCAGAGGAGCCCAGCTTTGAAAGGCATCAATCCAGGCTGTCCTGTGGCTATTTCCTGAGCACTTCTCATGGGCTTGACTCTGTGCCAGGCATGGCGGGAGATGACAAAATATACAGGACATAGTTCTTTCCTTTAAGAAGCTCATAATGGAGGCGAGAAGACAATACAAGAAACAGTTGAGGAGCTTTTGCAAGCTAACTAGTGTAATGAGAGTTAAAATTGAATTCTAGAAGAGTGCATTGTCAGAACAGACTTCCTCGAGGAACTGGGACTTATGACACATCTTGGAAGAATGAAGAGGATTTAGAGGCGTGGAGTAGGGGAGATTTGGAGAGACTAAGCTCAGATATTAAGTAGAACCAGCAGTTACCTGCCTCTCATTTAATGTGGGGGGAAGAGTGCCTGGAATCAGCACTACCCTCTCCAGGTTGGGTGACCTTGGGCAAGCCTCTTCACTGTCCCGTGCCTCAGTTTCCCCAGCTATAGAAATGATGGCAGTTGCTCCTTTAACATTGCGGGATTGTTGTGTGATGCAGGAAAGCGCCCCCAGCCTGCCTGTGCCCAGTGTAGGGATGGGGGCGGGAAGCACATTCTTTCCTTCAGCCTCCCTCCCTTCCCTCTGTCCTTCATTTCCACTATCTTTCCTTCTTGAAGCTCACATCGAAAATACGATCGGGAATATATTTTCTGGTCGAAACACCTAGAAGAGCAGATTTGAAGCCCGTTTCAGTGCCATTAGACATGATGCACGTGCTAAGGCTTCCCCAGTTCCATCCAGCTTGAGAAGGTCAGAAGCGAGCTTAGAGGGGAGCCCAAACTCATTCTAATGCTCAAGTGTCTCAGTCTGACTCGCCTCCTGCTCTGAAATTCTAAGCCTGCAGTCCTGGGGACCTGCTCCTGTTTGTAGAGAAAGATTTGTTTTGTAAAACCCACTTGGCATTGCAGCGGGCAGCAGACCATATCAGGAATGTGCGGTGTTTGTAGGAAGCTTGGCTGGTGGGAGAATGATGCAAGGTGCCCCCCCCCCACCCCGGTTACCTGGCCAACGTCTCATTTCCCTGGTGATGGATGGATCTGTGGGGAAGGACGCTCCCCAGTGGCAGAAGGAGAGTCTCCTTGAGGAGAGACTTGGGTTTTCTTGTGTTTCCACCTCCTGACAGGACTGGACCCACATCAGCCTATCTTCCTGCCAGGGTGAATTTGATTTAACTCAAAGCAACATGACTTATGATTTCAATTGCAGGCAGGAAGGTGTGATTTAAGTCAATTGTCAGGAAGACTCAATTTAATCTTTTCTTTCTTCCCCCTCTACAAAATATGCATTTTGTGGCATGGTACAATTTTAATATACACTCTTTACAACTCAGACATAGATGTAGTTTCACATTGGGAAGATACACTCTACATTTTTTCCTTTTAGTACTTATCCATTTAAAGTTCTCGCAAAAAAGATTCCTTTCTAGTGACAGCAGAAAACTGAGAGATGGTTTTGCTTTCTTACTAGAGAGAACTGTGGTAAATCACTGTGAAACCTCCTGGGCAATTGCTGTTTCTTGATTAGCAGAGCTAATTTTGGTCACTTAGGAGACAGATAATTCTGTTAACAAAACAAGAAAAATCATTATTTTATTTACCTAAAACTGTACAATTGTGAAATTTAAATGTTTTTCAACAACAGCCAGTTGTTTTTTAGTGAAACAGGCATAAGTACTTTTAAGTTTGTAATTACTTTGGAAGTACAGAAAGTTGACTTGATTTTTGTAAATTGAAAATTAAATGTCTTATTTCACCCTGGTCTATATTAGAAATGTACATATAGTATTGTGCAGCTCAATGCAGTCCTCCCCTCTTGCCTCATATATTATTAGCAAAGAAAGGTGAGCTTTCTCAAGTTGTATCTTAATTGTGAAAGCTTTAGCCTGGTAAAGATCTAGAGGGATCTTTACTTAGAATCAGAGCATTGCTAGAACCTGGAAGTAACATCTGCAACCACATCCTCAACCTGTTTGCTGAGGTATCCAAGGCCCAGTGCAACTTGGTGACAGCCCTGGCGGTCCTCCCCTGGGACCTGGAGACTTTGGGGGAGGGATCTGGAGGTCTGACTCAAGTCTCGAAAGTTTCCCTCTACATCCTCCTATTTCCTTCAACCTCAGAAGAAACTTCTGCAGTGGGAAAGTAAATCCTTGGTTACATATTCTCGGATAAAGCCAGATGCTTAAGGGACAAGAGAGGGGTAGATTTCCATAGCTGGGATCTGTGGGGACCCCTTAGTCCTCTTTCTGTGGCCTGTCTGGGTCCTTGGGGCTTGCAATCTACTGCCTGGGATCATCTTCAGAATTGAGGACATAGCTGTTAGCAGGACCTGCCTTCGGTTCCACGCAGTGGATGGCAGCTCCTGGAGATGCAGCCTCTGCACTGGGAGCAGGCTTCTCCCAGCTTGGCAGATCCCAGCGGTGGTGCCCATGGAGGAGGGGCAGAGATTTTACATCGAGGAGAGGAAATGAGAGAAAATTGACATTTATTGGGCACTGACTAGATGTTCGGCACGGTTTAGTTCACTTCATTTTATAAAGGCCTTAAAATAAGCCCATGAGATCATTAGTCCCATTTTATAGATGAGAAAGTTGTACTGTGTTGTAACTATTCATCTGCTTTTCCCATTACACTGTGGGTTCCTTGAGGGTAGAGGCAGGGTCCTAATTTTTCCATTCTCCTGTTTGACACAGTGGCAGGCATGTAGTTGGGACTGAGTAGGAATTTGTTGAATGACTGAATGAATAAATAAGCAAGCCTGCCTAAAACCACTTACTTAGTAGGAACATCATATCCAGGTGTCTGGCTTCAAAGCTGTCTGGAAGGGAGGCCAGGGGACTGAAGAATGGATTCTCATCCCTCCAAGTTTGGGGGTGGCTTGCACGAGGTGGTCTCAGGCTGTGTCTTCCTTCTGGGGCAGGGACAGGAAAACACGCATTTATGGGGTCTCTTTCAAGGCACCTCCTAGCTTACACTGCTGTCGCAAGCTTTAATCAAAGGGAAGCAGCAGCTCAGTGGAGTGTGTGTGTGTGTATAGAATGTGCTTTCCTGCACTGAGATCCCCCAGGAATCAGCTGGTTAGAGGAGCTTGAAGCCTTCAGGGGACCCTCGATATCTTTATTTTAATAAAGCTGTCACTTGTGGTCACTTTCAAACAAAAGCAATCTTGTGGGTCTAGAAGGGGAAAAATAAACCTGCACCAAAAGCAGAGAATAATGCCAGAAAAGATGCAGCTGAACAAGGAGGCTCTGCTTCAAAAAGAAGGACAGAGTTGAGGTCATTTAAATGGATACCCAGAGAGTCAATAGGAAGGAGAAAGCATAGCTTAATTTCCAAAGAAGGATCGAGAATTTTTCAGGGCCCCAGGAGCTAAAGGGAAAGGTGGCCTTTGGCTTCCCAGCTCACATGGCGGCGGCTTGGCCTCCGGTCTACACGGAGGCCTATGAGAACCTCAGAATGGATCCCACCATCTTGAGGTGTCTTTAGGGTGGCAGTGGTAAGTTGGGACCATCTCTTCCCACACTCTGGTGGGAGGTGGCAGAGGAGCAAGAATTCTCAGAGAGGGTTGCTCTGGACTCAGGAGAGGATTTTTTTCCTACCTGCTTTGTCGAAATTCCTTGGGCACCAAAGGCTGAAGATGGTTCGGGAACAGAGCGAGAAATTGACCAGGCTGAACCCCTTGGTTCCCTGGTGGCCGCCTGGGGAATGTCGGTTTGGGTTTGGACCTGCAGGCCCTTCACGGTGGCCCGGCGCAGCTTCTCCCACCCACTGCAGTCAGCAGGCCTGGGAAGCGGGCCCAGGAAGAAGGTTCTTCTCCGACTTGGCCCAGTGGGACAGAGCAGCCTGTTAGCGGGAGCCACAGATTACTGTGATTTTTCTTTTCCTGGTATTCCCTGATATTTTCAATTTGAAAAGAATCATTTAAACAGTAGGGTAGAAGAGGGCATGGTAGACATAGGGGGAAAATTGAAAATGTCATTTAAAAATGACTATTTCATTCTTTTGCACCTCAGCAGACAGATGGCTGCCTCACCTTTTGCCCACGGCCAGGAGCAATAGCCTGATGGGTCAGCCGAGGAGAGCAGTGATTTTATTTTTCTTTTCATTTCAAACAGATCGTGTAGCCCTTGGGGTGTGGGGGACCGGTGGAATGAAGCTCTGGGCTGGGAAACTAATTATGCCTCCCTGCATGGCTGAGCTAGTTAATACCAAACTGTCATTGAGTCTGATTCTTTCCTGGGGCAGAAAAGCTTCCCAAATTCCTTCTCTCTTTCTCTTTGCCTTGGGAGTGGAGGCCTTTTGGTTTTTTGCCAGTTTGAGAAAACAGGAGCAAAATTCAGGAAGCTTCTGGAAGCTCTGAAATGGTGCTCTGGGTCCTGGTTCCAAACATGCCCTTCTGATAGACAGCAGTCTTACCTCCTCCAGCTCATAAGAGGTGCTGAGTTTAGAGTCAGATAAGCTTGGCTCCAGTTGGTGCTGCCACTCACTGGTGTGATGTTGCCAGAGGCTGCCTGGAGTATCTCAGACTGTAAACAGATTGCTTGTGCACCCTCTCCATCCCCACTCCCGGCGATGTGGGCTCAATGATGGGTCACCTGAATAGGAAGCCTGCCTCGCTTTACTGATCCTGAAACTGAGACCCAGCCAGGTGCATGGTATGGTCAGCATGGTGTCACCAGTGAACCACACAAGATGCAGATAATCAGAAATTCAGTAATGCTTTTAAATGGATTTTTAACTTATTAAACAAACCATTTGAAAAATGGTCACACATATATGAGTAAGACATATTTATTCAATCTATAGATAATAAACTCATTATGCTTTGCAATAACTCTGACCCCAGTACGTTCTATCCCTTTCCCCAATCTGGAGATCTGGGGCTCATAGTCTATGCAGTCCCCAGCTAGCTAGGTGTCTCAAATAGTGGATCCAATAAAATCTATGAGTCTTTTTAAGGACAGAGAAAGGATTTTAAATATTGGGTAGTGGCATTTAAAAATATAGCCTTTGTGTCAACATGAAGATCATGAATATTCAGTTTGTACACAATCTTGAGCAATTAGACAGATGCGTATTTCCAGGGAGGGTGTGTTATCCTGATGGCTGAGGGGATTGGGTCTGTCTATCATTTCAAAACCAGATTTCCCTGGTGACTTCAGAGTCTGATTTTAAGAACATTTGGGAATGAAGTTTCAGAGACAGCCCTATTAACTTCCCGCAACTTTGCCAGGCTACATTCCCCTCGCCGACATCTAGACCTAGGCTTTACCTGAGAAATTCCCAAGTTGCCCAGGAGAGAAAACTCCCTAGATTCCGAATGCTGAGGTGAGGACTGATTTAGAGCTAAAACAAAGCAGCCCATTTCCAGCCTTGGAGGATGGGTTTTACATGGCAACACTCAGTCTTGGCTGCCGGTGTTTTTTTGTTTAGAGCCCAGTCTCTCCATGTTGAATTCCTATTAGAATTAATTGATTGTCTTTGGAGAAGCACCAAACACAAATCGAGCTAGTTGATGGGAAGACACAGAACTGTCGTTAAAAGAAGACCTTGTATCAGCCAGGAATCCCTTATGGCTTTTTAGGAGAACTGGAGTTTTAGCAACTATATATTTCCAGGTTTTCTGGGGCAACCCGCTTTTAAATATTCTGATCTGTTGTCTCCAGAAACCATCTAAATGAATTGTAAATTCTAGTATTTCCAACATTTACTGCCCATATTGACTCTCGTACCTGGAAGCAGTACAAAGCCCTTGCCAGAGCACATGTCCCTTATTTTTAATTTAGAAAATATGGCTACAGTGAAGTAAACAGAGTACTGGTAAATGGAGCCAGCTGTTTCCTACATGATTATTTTTTTCAGTGCAAATCACATGGGGTTAGGAGAAGCACTTCAGGGATGGCCGTATGAGGAGCTCTGTGGATCCTTTCCCCAGTGATACAAACATAACTGGTGAAAATTATTCTGAACACCCCATCCACTTAAAGTCTCTGGAAGTGGTTCTGCATGCATACATGAAATGGAGAAACACTTATTCAAGAAAATCTACTAAATCTCAGTAATAACAGCAACACTGTGGCTTTTGAGACATGACCGGCTCCCTCTTTGAACCCCAGCTCAGAGACAGCTGTTCTCTGGGCAGATGTGGACAAGAAATGGGGCTTCCTCTTCCTCCTAGCTCCTACTCTAGGGCTATAGTTTCTCCTCAGGAAGGGCAGGTCACTGCATTTCTCATCTCTCCCAACTCTGAGTTGCAGAAGCTTTTATTCCATGCAAGCATGGCTGAGAAGTCTGGGGCGGCTTTCTGTTACCCAACGCCCTCTTATAGGGTGGAAGCTCTATCCGAGGGCAAGAATACTGGGTCCTAATCACCACCACCCCAGCTCACACATAGGGTGAAATTGCCATGCAAAGAGAGACCTTTCAAGACAGTGGCTACCATCCCCACCCAGCACCCCACCCATAGAGCTGGCATGTCACTCTGAGAGAAGCAGGCTGCTATTCCCCTCCCCCCCCAGCTCTAGAGCAGTGGTTCAGAAATTCTGCCTAGGGGGAGAGGCAGGCTGTAAGAACGGAGTTCTGTAGCTCTCCCTAAAGGAACTGACTTTATTGAAAAAAGTGTGAGAAATTTCAAGCTTGAAAGCAATTGATGAACATTTAAGAGGAGGCTGGTACCTCCATAATAGAGATACAGTAAGCCAGCTAGACCTGCTAGAATTTTAACAAAGAGAACCAGAGAAAGAGCTGAAAAGAACCCTCCTGAGTTTAAAACCAGCCGCAAAGATTGGCTTCAAAGACAACCCCTCCAAAGGAGCCTGAATTTAAGTGGATTAGACTGTGGAGCAATTTATACCTAAAGGCCCTGTTGGAAACAATAGAGCAATTGGGTAGCAATTAGTGAAGGCTAACAGCTGGGTGTGATTCCAATCGGGCAGTCCAGCCAGAAGCTTAACAGGGAGATAAGTGAAGGGACAGTAAAACAAGACAAACAAGCCAAAATGCCCTGCTAAACTATGTCATCCCAGGGGCCTGGGTAGGGGGAGTCAGGAACATTGTGCACACGGCCAGAGCTACACCCTCCAAGGGTTGACATTAGAGACTGCACACTTGGTGGGGTAAAGGATTTCACTGAACCAGTGAAATCCTACGTCACTAAACAAATAAGCAAACAATACCGGCAAGTCCTGAGTGGAGGGTGGGAGTGGGGGAGTGATCATAACCAGAGTGGCTAAAATAAATTATCTAAAATGTCTGGTTTTCAACAAATACTTAAGAGACATCAAAGACAGAGGAACATGAAGAGGAAAAGAGCAGATAACAGAAATTGTCTTTGAGGGGACCTGGATGTTGGGCTTACCAGACAGATTTCAAAAGTAGTTATTCTTAATTTGTTCAAAGAACGAAAGGAAACTTTGATGAAAGAATAGAGGAAAGTATGATGACAATATCTTATCAATAGGGAATATTAGTAAAGAGATATAAATTAAAAAAAAGTTGAAATTCTGGACTTGAAAAGTAAAAAAAAAATGAAATGAAAAATTCACTAGGGGCATTTAAAATTAGATTTGAGTTGACAGAAGAAAGTATCAGCAAATTTAAAGATAGATCTACAGAGATTATGAAATCAGAAAAGAGGAAAAATGAATGAAGAAAAATGAGCTGAGCCTTAGAGAAATGTAGGACACCATAAAGTGTACCAATGGCATGTCTAATAAGAGACAAAGAAAACCTTGAAAGCAGTTAACAGAACAGAACTTCCTACAAAACTACCTACAAGAGAACTCCAATAAGATTAACATTTGATTCCTCATCAGAAACAATGGAGGCTAAGGATCTTATATAGAGCAAAAGTATCCTTCAAAAATGAAGGCAAAATAAAGACATTTCCAGATAAACAAAACAGAGAATTTGTTGCTATCAGATCTACCTTATAAGAAATACTGAAGCTCCCTCTCCCACTCTCCCTGCTGGTGTTCCCTCTCTCGCTGTGTCTCTCTCTGTCAAATGGATGAATCTTTAAAAAAAAAAAAAAAAAAAAGAAATACTGAAGGACATTCTTCAGGCTGAATGCAGGTGATACCAGATAGTAATTCAAAGTTACACACACAAAAATAAAGAATACCAGTAAATGTAATTTTATAAGCAATTATAAAAGTATAATTCCACATTTCTCATTTCTTCTCTTAACAGATTTAAAAGGAACTGCATAAAGCAATATATATCATATAATTGTATTGCTGGACATATAATATATAGAAATGTAATATATTTGACAATAATACCACACAAGCACAAAAATGGAGAGGAGGGACTAAAGCTATATAAAGAGTAAAATTTCTGTATTTCACTAGAATTAATAGACTTGGATGGATTAAGATGTCTATTGTAAACTCTAGACCAGCCACTAAGAAAATAATCCAAGAAATGTAGTTAAAAATCATTAAAGAAATTTAAATGTGTACAAGAAGATATTCACTTAATTCACAAGAAAGCAGTAAGGAGGAATAGAAGAATAAAAAAAATTGATGAGACATATAGAAAACAAAAAGTAAAATCGCAGGTGTAAATTCAACTATATTAATAATATTAAGTGTGAATGGATTAAACTATCCAATCCAAATGTGGAGATTGTCAGACTGGATGAAAACATAGATGCAAATATATACTGTCTATAGGAGACATACTTTTTTTTTTTTTTTTTAAAGATTTTATTTATTTATCTGAGAGAGAGGATGAGAGGAGAGAGAGAGCACATGAGAGGGGGGAGGGTCAGAGGGAGAAGCAGACTCCCTGCTGAGCAGGGAGCCCGATGCGGGACTCGATCCCGGGACTCCAGGATCATGACCTGAGCCGAAGGCAGTCGCTTAACCAACTGAGCCACCCAGGCGCCCTATAGGAGACATACTTTTGATTCAGATACAAATCGTTTGAAAGGGAAAAGATGGAAAAAGAGAAAACCATAAGAAAGCTGATGTGGCTATATTAATATCAGACGAAATAAACTTTAAAACAAAAAAAAATTTGCTAGAGATAAAGAGGGACGTTTTATAATGATAAAAGGCTCAATCCATTGAGAATATATTAGCAATTATAAACACATATGCACTTAAGAGCAGAACCCCAAAATATATGAAGCAAAAATAGAAATAATTGAAAGGAGAAATAGACAATTCAACAATAATAGTTGGAGACAATACCTTCTTTAAATAATGAAGAGAACAATTAGGCAGAAGTATAAGATATCTAGGAAACGCTCCACTCAACAAAAGCAGAATGTGCATCTTTGTTAAGCACACGTGGAACATTCTCCACAATGGACCATATGCTAGGCCATAAAATAAACCTTGATAAATTTATAAAGATTGAACTCATACAAGTATATTCTCTGACCACATGGAATGAAATGAGGAGTAAATAAGAGAAGGAAATCTCAGGAATTCACAAGTACGTGGAAATTAAAAAACATGCTCCTAAATAATGGATCAAAGAATAAATCAAAAGGGAACTTAGAAGTTGTGGCCCTACTCCACTCCATACACAAAAATTGATCGTAGGGCTTATTATAAGAGCTAAGACTGGAACATTCTTAGATAAAAACAGTCATAAATCTTTGTGATCTTGGGTTTGGCAAAGGCTCCTTAGATATGACCTCAAAAGCACAAGTGACAAAAGAAAAAAAAAAGGTATATTGAACTTCATCAAAATTAAAAGCTTTCATGCATCAAAGGATACTTTTTAAGTGAGTGAAATGATAAACCACAGAATTGGAGAAAATACTTGGAAATTATGTATCTATTAAGGGATTGATATTCAGAATATATAAAAACTATAATCCACTAATGAAGGTGATAAATAACCCAATTAAAAAAGAGGCAAAGTATCTGAATAGATATTTCTCCAGAGAAGATATACAAATGTTCAATAAGCATATGAAAAGATGCTCAACATCATTAGCTATTCAGGAATTGCAAATCAAAAGCACAAAGAGATAGGACTTTACACCCACTAGGATGGCTTTTTTTTTTTTTTTTAAGATTTATTTATTTATTCTAGACAGAGAGAAAGAGCAGGGAGAGGGGCAGAGGGAGAGGGAGAGAGAGAATACCAAGCAGACTCCCTGCTGAGTGCAGAGCCCGACGCAGGGCTCAATCCCAAGACCATGAGATCATGACCTGAGCTGAAACCAAGAGTCAGGGCTCAACTGACTGAGCCATCCAGGCGCCCAGCTAGAATGGCTTTAATCAAAAAGACAAATAATACTGAGTGTTGGTAAGAATGTAGAGAAATTGGAATTCTCATAAATTGCTGGTGGCAAAATGGTGCAATCACTTTGGAAACAGTTTGGGAAATTCCTCAAAATTTTAAGTGTAGAGTCACCATATGGCCCAGTAATTTTACTCCTAGGAATATACCCAAGGTAATTGAAAACACATTCACACAGAAACTTGGACATGAAAGTTTATAGTATTATTCATAATAGGCAAGAAATGGAAACAACCCAAATGTCCATTAAATGCTGGATGGATAAACAAAATGGTATATCATGCAATGGAATATTATTCAGTCATAAGAGGGAATGAAGTACTGATACCTACTATAGCATGGATGAGCCTTGAAAACGTTGTGCTAAGTGAAAGGAGCCAGTTGGAAAAGACTACATATTGTATCAATTGATTTCTATGAATAGGTAAATCTGTAAAGACAGAAAGTTTATTAGTGTTTGTTTAGGGTTGGGTGTGGGAATGAAGAGTGATTGCTAATGGGTACGAGGCTTCCTTTGGGAGTGATGAAAATGTTCTAAAATTAGATTGTGGTGATGGATGCACACAGCTCTGTGAATATACTAAAAACCATCGAATTATACCCTTTAAGTGGGCCCGTGGAATGGTATGAGAATTATATATCAGTAAAATTATTTAAAAATTCGATGGGGTTATTAATTTTAAGAACTGACTTAAGCTAGTGGTTTTCCAACTTTGGTGGATGCAAGAGAGCCTTTCTGCTTTCAAGACATTTCTGGAATGAGGTCTATCTGGAAAGGAACTACAGATACTAATGTACTGTGGCCATCTGGACCTTACAGGACTGTGCATTCTCCTCTCTCTCCATATAGACACAGAGTCTTGTGCAGAATAAAGTCTTCTTTCAATTCCAAAAAGAAGTATTTACTATGTTTGTCCCTAGCAAAGCAGCGAGGAGCTGAGGAGCAATACAAAAACATCCTTCATTTAAAATTCTACCACATTGGTGGGAATGCAAGGTGGTACAGCCACTTTGGAAAACAGTGTGGAGATGCCTCAGAAAATCAAAAATAGAGCTACCCTATGACCCAGCAATTGCACTACTGGGTATTTATCCCAAAGACACAGATGTAGTGAAAAGAAGAGCCATATGCACCCCAATGCTCATAGCAGCAATGTCCACAATAGCCAAACTGTGGGAAGAGCCGAGATGCCCTTCAACAGATGAATGGATAAAGAAGATGTGGTCCATATATACAATGGAATATTACTCAGCCATCAGAAAGGATGAATACCCAACTTTTACATCAGCATGGATGGGACTGGAGGAGATTATGCTCAGTGAAATAAGTCAAGCAGAGAAAGTCAATTATCATATGGCTTCACTTATTTGTGGAACATAAGGAATAGCATGGAGGACATTAGGAGAAGGAAGGGAAAAATGAAGAGGGGGGGAAATCAGAGGGAGAGATGAACCATAAGAGACTATGGACTCTGAGAAACAAACTGAGGGTTTTAGAGGGGAGGGGGATGGGGGGATGGGTTAGCCTGGTGATGGGTATTAAGGAGGGCACGTACTACATGGAGCACTGGGTGTTATACGAAAACAGTGCATCGTGGATCACTACATCAAAAACTAATGATGTATTGTATGGTGACTAACATAACATAATAAAATAAAATAAAATAAATAAAATTCTACCACTCCCCATAGTAGAAACATGAGGACCAATTCTTTGAAAAGCCACAAGCAGCACAGGGAAACAGTGTTCCAATGATCATATCCACAGAACTTGAGAGTGCAATTGAGAATGCCTGGAAATTTTTAGAGGTAAAATCACTTATAGTAGCCTCTGGAGATTGTAGAAAAAAATCTGGTATGGTTCAGATACATAAATTTCCCACTGGTATTTTGAGATGTGGCATGTGGAGAAGGAACAAAATCTCTTGTATACCTTACAACTCTTTTGTTAGCATCCATCTGTTTCCAGGGAGGAAAGGTCAAGCTTCATGGTGCCTTTCAGAAATTTGGAAAGCTGAGGAAGGGATTTGGGATAGACCTTTCATGTCATAGATATTTTAGACTCATGAACAAACAAAGCTGAAGAATCCCTTGAGACCCTCTAGGGTACAAACTCAAAGGCCAGGCAGGTAACTTAAATGGCTCATCAGGACTTGTTATAATATAACAGGGAACAGTTGGGACTACAGAGAAGTGGACAATGTATGTCTTGCCTAGAGGGGGCTGCAGTGGACAGATTGAAAAGAAAGGTTGGGTCTACCTGTTCTGATCTGACTCCTGACATTTTATCTACAAGAAAGGTGACCAGAGGACTTGAGAAGGAAATGACTTGTTTATTTATTTATTTATTTTTTAAAGATTTTATTTATTTGACAGAGAGAGACACAGCGAGAGAGGGAACACAAGCAGGGGGAGTGGGAGAGGGAGAAGCAGGCCTCCCGCCGAGCAGGGAGCCCGATGCGGGGCTCGATCCCGGGACCCTGGGATCATGACCTGAGCCGAAGGCAGACGCTTAACGACTGAGCCACCCAGGCGCCCCGGAAATGACTTGTTTAGATCAGAGTACTGTGCCTTCTCTTTATACTTTAGAGCTATATTAAAAGATTTCCAGGATGAGTCCCAGACTCCCTTAGAAATCAGCTTCTGTCCTACCTTTGACATTTCAAAGAGTTGGGACTCCCATAAAACTGTGGGTTTATTTCTGGGCTCTCTATTCTGTTCCATTGATCTATGTGCCTGTTTTTTTGTACCATACTGTTTTGATTAATACAACTTTGTAGTATATCTTGAATCTGGGATTGTGATACCTTTAGTTTTGTTCTTCTTTTTTCAAGATTGCTTTTGCTACTTGGGGCCTTTTGTGGTTCCATACAAATTTTAGGATTATTTGTTCTAGTTCTGTGAAAAATGCTGTTGGTATTTTTATAGGGATTGCATTAAATCTGTAGATTGCTTTAGGTAGTATGAACATAGTAATCTATAACAAAGGAGGCAAAAATAATGGGAAAAAAGTCTCTTCAACAAACGGTATTTGGAAAACTGAACATCTACATGCAAAAGAATGAAACTGAACCACTTTCTTATACCATATACAAAAATAAACTCAAAATGGATTAAAGACCTAAATGTGAGACCTGAAACCATAAAATTCCTAGAAGAAAACATAGGCAGTAATCTCTCTGACATCAGCCGTAGAAATATTTTTCTAAATATGTCTCCTTTGGCAAGGGAAACAGAAGCACAAATAAACTATTAGGAGTACACCAAAATAAAAAGCTTTTGCACAGTAAGGGAAACCATCAACAAGACAAAAAGGTAACCTACCAAGTGGGAGAAGATATGTGCAAATGATATATATTTGATATATATTTAATATCCAAAATATATGAAGAACTTATACAACTCAACACCAAAAAACCAAATCCAATTAAAAATGGGTAGAAGACATGAATAGACATCTTCCAAAGAAGACATACAGATGGCCAACAGACACATGAAAAGATGTTCAATATCACTCATCATCAGGGAAATGCAAATCCAAACCACAATGAGATATCACCTCATACCTGTCAGAATGGCTAAAAAAAATTTAAAAAAATAAAAAACAAGTATGGGTGAAGATATGGAGAAAAAGGAACACTTGTGCACTGCTGGTGGGAATGCAAACTGGTGCAGCCACTGTGGACAACAGTATGGAAGGTCCTCAAAAAAATTAAAAATAGAATTACTTTATGATCCACTACTTGGTATTTACCCAAAGAAAATGAAAACACTAATTTGAAAAGATATGTGCATCCCTATATTTATTGCAGTATTATTTACAGTAGCCCAGATATGGAAGCAACCCAAGTGTCCATCCTTAGATGAATGGATAAAGAAGATGTGATATATATATCCTATAAAGTAATATAGTATATGTAATATAGAATACATATATATATATATGAATACTACTCAGCTATAAAAAAAATGAAGTCTTGTCATTTGCAATAACTTGGGTGGATTTCGAGGGCATAATGCTAAGTGAAATAAGTCAGAGAAAGACAAATACCATATGATTTCCTCATATGTGACATTTAAGAAACAAAACAAATGAATAAAGAAAAAAGAGACAAACAGACTCTTAATTATAGAGAACAAACTTGTGGTTACGAGAGGGGAGGTGGGTGGGAGGATGGGGGAAATAGGTGAAGGGGATTAAGTGTACACTTATCATGATGAGTGCTGAGTAATGTGTAGAATTGTTGAATCACTGTATGGTATACCTGAAACTAATATAACACTGTATGTTAATTATACTTGACTTAGAAATAAATAAATAAAGATTCAAAGAGTTAGGACTCCCAAATATGCTTTTGGGAATGGTAGAATTTTTATGTGAAGTATGTTCCCATGTTTTCCACTGTCTCTGGTTTCCTAAGAAGGAATTGTATATATCATTTTCTGAATTTAATGTTGTTTTGAGCTTGTGCCGGGCTCAGGATGTGTGTTGCGTGCCCATAGGTGAGGGAGCATGATTCCTCCAGGGAACCATGAAAGGAACTTTGGGGAGGGAACCCCTTGTTTTGGCCCTAGAAAGTGGAGGACAGTTGTGGGAAGACTGAATGGCTCAGGATTATCAGTCCATTTCCTTGCAGGAACAGCATGTCAATATGTTTTTGTCTGCTGAACAATGTGTGGGAAACATCTTTGATTTTTTTTTCATAACTGTGCATATAATTTCTTAGCATTTTGCTTCCGAGAATTGATTAAAGCTTTTCTGTCTCTTTAGAGTCATTAAATAGAAAAATGTCTGCTGGAGACAGAGTGATGGTGTTTCTAGGGACTCGCTTAGAAAATAGGAGTCTCCTTAACCTGTTGGAAAGTTTGTTCTGATCTGTGCTGAATAGACATGAATAGCTAATGTTGATTGAGTATTTGTTATGTGCCAGGTCCTATACCAAGTGCTATATATGAATTATCTCACTTTATCTTCATAGCAACAGTCTGAGATGGGTACTTTTGCTATCCCCCTTTTCTGATATTAAAATTGAGGCACACAAGCATTAATATATCCAGGGTTACATAGTTACCACATAGTAGGAAAGGAATTGACTCCATGTGATCTGACAGCAGAGTCTGAACCCTGTTACCTCAAAATCAGAACCCTTAAGTCCTTGTAGTATTTTTTGGGTGTTGGCTTTTGGGATTATAGATATGTTCTCAGGGTCTCAAACCTTGTAAGTGGTGTATTTTGGTCCCTTCAAAGAATATGGGAGACCATTTGCATGGCTGGGCTCATTGTATTTCTATCCAGCACTAAAGAGGATGTTTATCTATCACTGACTTAGCCTCCTTTGACCCTCACTCCCCCAACATCCACTCAGAAGTGAGCATTTCCAAAAAGTTGTTTGAAAATGACAGCAGTATGCCCTGGAGGGCTGCTTTCCTTGTGGACAGAATGACTGCAGTTGAAGATGTCAGGGAGGAAGAGAAAATTTAGGCTGTCAAGGCCTCCCTCACCACTGGCCTATAAAATAGAGAGTGTTTGGAATAATCTTCAGATACAAATGAGGAACCTGAGAAACACAGATGAGAAGGAACTCAATGAAGTTCATTCAATTCAGTCAACCATTGGCCACATACTGTGCTAGGTACTTTATATACGTGATCTCAGTCAATCCTAATAATAACCTTGTTCAGCAGAAGGAACATCCCTGTTTCATGTATGAGGAAATGGAGGTTTTGGAAGCAAATTAGAGGGTGACATGTCACTCATATGTACCAGGTGCACTGGTGCAGCATAATAGCCGGGGTCCTTCTGTTTGGTTTGTACCTCTTTTATTTAGAGGCAGGAAAGTTACCTGCTGTACCAGCTTCCAAATCTAAGTGGCTTTACCCAGTAAAAATGTGTTCCTCAGTGATCAGTGTAGAAGTTGCTGGTGAGCTGACAGTCTTCCTTCCACCCAAAGACGCAGGCTTGGGCCTTGCAGTCTTCTGCTATGGACCTTCTGCATGGAGCCAGCAGAAACAGTAGGAGAGAGAACATGGAGAACCTCGGGGAAGGCTTTCATGGGCCAGGACTAGAAGTGGAGCACATAATCTCTGCCATATTTTATTGGCAGGGACTCAGTCATGTGGTGCTCCCTTACTGCAGGGGAAGCTGGGAAATGTAGTCTAGCTGGTAGCCCAGGAGGAAAAGGAAATGAGTTTTAGTGAACACTTGGCAGTCTGCCACATGACTATGCTCTACTGGTTGTTATATATTTGAGTCTCACCTTAGGTTAAGTCACAAAGTCAGCAAGTGGCAGAGCCGGGAGCAGGACCCAGGTTTGTGTAACCCCAGATATGGATTCTTTACACATTTTCTTATTCTCCTCCAATGGCTGCATCAAGTTCTGTGGTTCTGGATGCAGTGAGTGCTCCATGTGACCATGTGGTGTCTGCCTTCCTAGGCCACCTTGTTCTATGAATCTTGTGGATGTCCTCCCTGTACCCTGCCATGGACTATTTGGGTTGTGGATCTGAGAGTATGTTGTTGGGAATTTTTGTGGGCAGACTCAGGATCAGGCCTTTGAAGCTCCTGGCTTGTGTAGTGCTCAGTGGCTGTGCTGGGAGTGATGGACAAACTGTGTCACTCTTCCCAGCCAGGCTCAGGCTGTCATTAGCATTCAGTAAGGCTGTGAGTCTTGTACAAATCAGCTGTTTGAGGGTTAAAAAAAACCATCAACAACAAACTACTGAAAGCCTCTCTTGGTTGACACTCCTATGAATGCAGAGCTAATAGTTTCCCACGATGTTGAGCAGGAAAAGGGGAGCCATGGTATAGTGTTTTCCTTTGGGGACATATTTGGGAATCATTTTTAGCAATGTGGCCAAATGTGAAGATCTCATGGGATGTGGGTATTCATTATCTTTGGCAAAGGGCATTGCTTGCTCTGCTTTAGAGCTCCAGACCTTGTTTATTCAGAGGCACAAGAAGGATCTATTGGCTTCATATATGTGCTTCTCTCCTGGAAAAAATGCTGGATTTAACACTTCATCCCCCACTTCCTCACTGGTCCATGGCAAGAGACTCAAGTTGCAGAGTGACAGTAGGCCTTCTCTCCCTCCAGTCCCATGGGGACCCTCAGAGGAGGGACACACAGCGAAACAGCAGGTCCAAAAACTCCATCCCTTTATCCAGGGCTTAGAGTCGCTTCATTTTCTCCTATCACTTGGGAAGGTGATTCCATGCATGCAGTCCTCCCCAAGATAAAGTCTTGGTGTACTGTGTCAGTTTCAACTGCAGTCACTGTGCCCACTGATATAACTAATCCTGCTTCCTTAGGCCTGGTCAGAAACAGACCTGGTAGTTAAAGAGTTCTTATGGGCACTGCTTGTTCTATGGTAATGAAGTGGGTACTGGGATTTTTCCTAGTTCCAGGTGTCTGGGAGTTAGAAACAAATAACATCTGTTCTTATCAAAAGGGAGAATGACAAAATACAAATCACAAGTCACTCTTAATAAATCCTGGAGCTGCGGTGTGAGATCTAGAGTGGAGCCTGCTTACTTGCGTGCATAGAGTGTTCTCAGTATTCCTCTTGGGATAGAGAAAGCAGAACTAAAGTTTTCCCCAGAGCCCAGAGGTGACCCAGACAAATCTCCTCCTGCTTCATGTCATCCCCAAGTCTTCATCCACCAGATTTGGGGGATGAAGATGGGTTGGTCAGGATGCTGAATGATAAGGGGGAAAGGAGATTACTGGGCCCAGCATCTGCCTGATCCAGGGAGAGAATTTAAACCAGTAGGCAGAGGTAAGACTTGATATACCTGACAGGAATCAAGGCATAGCATTACATCATTGCTCCTTCCTTCCATCTATCCATCCATGTATCCATTGGTTTGGTCAACAAACAATGCCATATTCTATTCTAGGTGCCCAGAGGGATACAAAGGGGGAGATGTAGTCCCTGCCTATAAGTTCATAGGCCAATATGGGGGTGAAGACATGGACAGAGGTAACCCATCCCCAAGGGAGCATGTGAGAAGTGCCATAAGAAAGAGACCAATGAGAATGTGTGATAGAAAGTCAGCAGAGGGTGGACTCACTTCTAGCTGCGCAGAGTTTGCAAAGGTTTGGAGAAGTTTTCATGGAGAAAGAGATATCTGGACTGATTACTGAAAGATGGGTTGGATTTTAACTTCAAAAGTTGGGGAAAGTGTTAGGAGCCTCAAAGCAGAAAGACCTCTATGTGTAAAGGTATGGAAGTTAGAAAAGAAAATGTAGATTTGTGAAATGCCTAATTAGTGGAAACATGCCACTCAGTGAATGAGAGGAAAGTCTTTCTATCTCCTTCTCTCCCTCTCTTTCACCTCAGATTTCTCCATTTGGGGTTTGTATTAATCTTTCGGATCATGAGAAGTCCTCTTGCTTAAATCTTTGAAATGGAAGCATGAGAAGCTGGAGTGGGGATGGGGCTTCACCTTGCCTTCTCCAGCCAGGACTTTTCTCTCTTCTTTCACTTTGACCACCTGCCAGGGGACATTAATCTTCCTTGTAATGGGTTGGCTTTGATGTTGATGACTGGTCTTATTCCACTAGGATATAACTTCTGAAACAGAATTTGTGAGGACATTAGATTTTAAGCATCAATCTCAGCTTTTCACACTTAAGGGTATTTCCCCCACTTGACGGTGGGTGGTCGGGCAAAGCTGGGTCTGGAGCTCCTGTTCAAAGACTGCATTGAGCTATAGGGAGCTCCTTCCTAGATCTGGGCTTAGATATGGCTGCTGCCTCATTCCCATCTCACAAAAACTGGGAATCCCCTCTTGCATCTCTCCAAATCAATGTTGGTGTGTAACTCATTCTTCAGAGGGAAGCCTGCTTTGTTGATGGGTCGGTCTACATGACACAGTGACTTGCGCATCATGGTGTTTCCAGCAGTGTTCATCCTTCTGGAATATTGTTCCATTCAAGTCTCAGGTTGCCCTCAAGTTTTCTCATCCTTGAGGGAGTGAGCCAATGAAGGTTGATATTTAAAAATATGAACAACTGATGTGGCATTTGGCAGGGTCTGGTCAGAACAGATCCTGCTATAGTGCTAGAGACCCCCTGCTGGGCCGGACAGTAACTGTTTAGTTGCTGGGGTTTGGAGGGAGGGCATTGGAGGACCAGGGGAGGGACCAGGATAGCAGGTGGTGGTGAGACATCTCTCAAGTGGTGGGGGACAGTGGCTTTTTACAGAATAGTAAGAATTTTAATATTCAATGTTTTCAGTATCTTAATAACTGGTATAGTATATATCTGCTAAATATCAACCCTGAAACATTATTTTTATCAACCTCGCCCTGGCTATTTACAGCCCAAGCAAAAATACCCCTGTTGGCTTCTGCTTGTCAATAAGGAAGATTTTATTGGGATTTGTAGGAGGCCAAGCTTGGGTCTTAGGGATGCTGGGCCCTGAACAAGTAGAATACCCTATTGTCTAGCATTAATTTAAAACCTGTTATTCTTAAATGTTTTGAGTATAGGACTCCTTAATGCTCTTAAAAATTATTGAGGATCTCAAAGAGCTTTTGTTCATGTAGATTATATCTATCAATATCTACCACATTAAAAATTTAAACTGAGAACATTTCAAAATAATTTTGACTTAATTTTTAAATTAATAAATTTATTAATTTGTTTACAAATGACAATGATAAACCAAATTAGACATCAATATAAATAACACTTTTAATGAAAAAGAACTATATTTTTCAAAACAAAAGTTACTTTTTTAGGAAGAGTGACATTGTTTTATATTTTCACAAATCTCTTTAGTGTCTGGCTTGATAAAGGAAAGCTAGATTCTCAGATCTGCTTCTGTATTCGGTGTGTTGCTATATGTTGTTTTGGTTGAAGTATATGAAAAACATTCTTCTTCACATGGATATATAGATTGAAAGGGGAGGAGTATTTTCGTACCATTTCAGATAATTGTGGATATTCTTCTTTGATACAACACCAAAACTGGACAAGTGGTAGGTTTTTAGAGGCTGGTTGCAGTGTGGAATCTGAAATCATATCAATAAACTTTTTGTACTCTGTTACATTAAAATCCACTGTGCTTGTCTTATACTTTTATGCTCCTATTTTTTTAATCAAGCATGATTTTGTTAATACTTCACACTGTTCTTTTGGAAAAGAGAGCTTCACTGAATTATGCAGATCTTCTAAATGTTGATACCTTTTATTATACAGTAACAAAAATTACTTTCCTTAATATTACCATTTATACCATCAGAGGGCCATAAGGATTGGGAAGCTATCAAGCTCATGGTGGCAGATGCAGGTTTTCCAAAATTGTGATTTTTGCTTAAAAGCTTGAATTTTATCATTGGGAAAAATACAATCTGTTATTTTCCTTGAATTGACTAGCTCACTTCTTTTATTTTTGAGAAAAGTCTTAGATTCCCAACTTTGAAGAATTAAGGTCTATCTGTCAGTGTTCTTTCGAGGAAAAAGAACATTCCGTGAAAAAAGTGGCTAGTTCAGTTTGCAACTCAATCATACAAGCACTTTTTCTGGAGACGGAAGTGTCTGGAGACATCATACTTTAGCCTGCAGCAGAGGTGCTTTGTGTGTGTATATGCTTATAGAGATTGCTGAATAATAGCAATAATTTACACTATGGTGCATCGGTTTTGCTTGCTTGCACTCCAGACTCCGCAGGAATCTCAAGGGGCAAAGGGCTCTCTGAGTGTTTTACGGAGGGCTTGACTTTCTGTCCTTCCGTGTTCCACTGTGCTCCTCTGAGTGCTGCTCATCTCACTTACTGGTGAGAATGTGGCCAGTTGAAATGCCCTGGAGAACAGGAAGTAGTCTCTTTCGTGACATTGACCATCCGCTCTGCATCCGTTGGTAATCTGAGGTCTCCAAGGTTCCTGTTTATTTTGATTTACTTTTTAAGACTGTAGAATACAAGCTGTCCCCTTGAATTTGTATGTTTTTTTTTTCCCCATTCCTGGACATAACCTCCAAGCCTTTTCTGGCACAGTATAGTGTCTACCCTTCTAGCTTCCTGTCCCCAACTGTTGGCAGGACAGTTTGCTTCAATTTTACTGCCTCCGGCTACTTGGAACCAAGTCCCTGGAATTCAGGGACTGCTTTTTTTTTTTTTTTTTTCTTCTACTTCCCCTTTCTGCTTCCCTCTATGTGTCCTCTTCCTTTCTATCTGCGTGGCCACACTCTTCAAACCTTAGACCATCTCTAGCCATCCAGCTCATGATGCCATTCCTTTCTGAACTCTTAGGCCCTCACAAGAATTTGGTTAATCTCTATTTTATTGAGTGTGACCATGTGCTTTCATTTTATGGAGACCTATTGACTTGCCCAAGACTGGAATTCAGTTATTTGAATCTGCTGTTGGCATTGAGATTATATGCTCCTTGCAGACAGGGCAATGCCTTCATCTCTGCCTCCTGGTCCAGCTAATGCCTGACACATTGTGAAGATTCAACCACCACCGGCTGATAGAGTGGAAATTTCCAGTTGGGTTTTTGCTTTACTAAGGAAGCAGAAGATTTCAACATTTTCCCTGGCCACATATGTGGTCATGACATTGGAAATGTCTGGATGTGCGCCCTTCTGAAGGTCTGCATTTGAACGAGTGCCGTGTTGTAGGACCTCTGGTCTTTTGATATTCTATCTTTGGGGAATGAGATGTAAATGTGTCCTTTGCTAGTATCGGGTGGAGAGAATTTAGAAGCTACAACCCTCTTCATTTATTGATTAAACCCAGCTTTCATGTACTTTTCAGCTAGAAACAGAGCTAGCTGCCTTTTTACCCTCTGGATTTTATTTTCACCTGTGGATTCTGATATTATGCATTTATTCATTCATTCAAAATATGCTAATTGAGCACATACTGCACACTGTGTGAGATACTCCAGAGGATACGGAGACATCAAGTAGGTCATCATCTATGAGGGGAAATGAGATGTACACACAGAGAATGAGCATCCAGGAAGACCAGGTGCCAGGAGAGAGAACCCAAGAGATTGTCCTCAAAGAATGGAAGAACGGGGGTAGAACTGGCTTTATCTTTCATGACCAGTAACCGAGCAGAGGACTAAAATCTCAAGCTTGGATCTGTGATATTTGGAAAAATCCCTTCACATAATGACAAACTGAATGCCACTTCTCAGCAAAGGGCTGGAAAGCACCATGTCTCTGCTGGTCCGCATGGCTTCTGCATGAGAGCACATGAACATCCTTCCCAAGGCGTGCCGGCAGGAGTTGGAGAGGGGCCAGTGCCTTTCCATTGGGATATAAAATAACATGGGGGACAAGATGGCTCAGGAGTATCTTATACGCTTCCTCCCACAGGCCCATGGTGGCCACATCTTCAGGGTGTGTGTGTGGCAGAGGGTATGCCTGGGTGCTATGAGCTAGGGGGTAGGGCTGATCGGGGGGCTCTTCTGCATTCAGCAGTGAGAGTGGTCTTTCAAAAGCGTAGTCAGATCAGAGCACTCTTCTTAAAGCCCAGTAATGGTTATTCAGTATATGAAGGATAAATTCCACCTCCTTTCATGGGGCCTGCAAGGCTGTTTTCATGAGTTTCTGCTAGCTTATGCTGTAGTAACATCTCCAATGCTTTCAACCCCAAAGGGGTATTTCTCGTTCACATTGTTTGTCAGCCCTTCTTCACATGATCCCTTCATTCCAGGGTCCAGGCTGAGGGAGCAACAATGGCTGAATATCATAGTGGCTCTTAGATGGTTGTCTCAAAGTGGCATACATCACTTTTGCTCACATGCCACTGGCCCAAGTCAGTGAGATAGCCACTCACTGTGGGGCTGGACACATTGTCCCCCCTGGGTAGCACTGAAAGTCACGGGGTAATGGACGGACAAGTGTAACTCTCTTACAGGAGGACGGCAAATAATTGGGAACGGTAACACATCTCCCCCCCGCCCCCGCCCTGCCAAAGGCCCTTTGCCCTCTGGCCCTGCCTTCCATTCCCACCACTCTCTCTATTCTCTCATTCGGCTCTAGTCCCGGCAGCCTGTGCAGCTTCTCACACACACCAGCGATGTTCCTGCCTCGGTGTCTCTACCCAGAACGGCTGGCTCTTTGCATGGCTCCCTGTCACTTCATACAGCCCTTTGCTTGGATCTCACTTCCTCAGAGAGGCTTGCTTTCACAACTGTCCTCCTCTTTCCCGTTGCCTTTGCTTTGTTTTCCTTTGTACACATATAACCATCGGAGATTACTTGATATATCTACTTTTTTGTTGTCTTACTCCTCCCGTAGACTGTCACTGTCATAGGGCCGGGACTTGGTCCTCTTCTCGGCATCTCATGTACCTGGATGCCTGATCCTTGGCGGACTTTTAGTAAATACATATTGAATGGTTGCTCACCTGTAGACAATCAGGTCATTCCCAAAGCAGAGAGGCTCCCAGCAGAGGGGGGTAGCAGCCTCTTTGGGAATAAGCACAAGCCTCCAATCAGTGTGGATGCTTCTGTCTTACTGAGCATGAAGCAGACACATGCATTCTTTTTAGGTCCCTGCATGAAGACTTCCCCTTCGTTTGCAAGCCTAGCCAGGAGGGGCCACAGAACCAGGTGTTAGGAAGCACGAGTTGGCAGCCCCTGGTGCGTTACGGAGGAGCTGTGCCCTTCTGCAGCCCTGCTGTGCGTGCTTGCAACAGTGACCTGGCTTGTGGTGGGGGTGGGGATGGATGAGGGAGGGGACAGCTGGAGGGGGTGTGGGAGGTCAACAGGGGTCTCAGCTGCTTCTCTCCGCTTGGATCAGTGTTCAGATCCAAAGTAGCAGGGAGGTCAACAGTTAATTCCAGGTGTTTGAGAAAAGCAGGAAATCCTGGTGGGCATCCCTGGAAGGCAGGAATTACACATGACCAGCACCTGGCTCTGTTTAGGGACCATTTGTAGCTGGATGAAAAACGAATCTGTCACATCAGCCAGAGCCAGTGGGACTCAGCGATTCTGTGAATCCAGGTAACAGCCAGAAAGCCAGGCTTGCCTGGGTCCTGCCTCTTGCTGAGTACTGGCCTCCCCCTCTGCCCTGTGCCAAGCCCACCCCATAGCTGTGTGAACTGTGCCACTTGTCACCCTCCCCCCTCCCCCCCACCCCGCCCAGGTCTGCCTCATTTCTCAGGCCTTGGGGTACTTCTGTCCTGTATCTCTGAGCAGCTTAGGACAGACGAGGTCCTTTGGGCTGCCACAGCTGGGGCTCAGCAAGTCTGCTCCTCTCGGGACACCAGCAAATAGACAAAACTCACGCAGCACATACATTTTTCTAGTCAATACACATGCTGTCTCCCTCTTTCCAAGGGATCCAGGGGACAGTAAAGCAGGCTTCAAGGTGGCACCATGAAAGAGGACACAATCCTTCGTGTCCTTTCATTAGAGTATCATCCTGCTGGAGGAGGGTAAAGTTCACAGAAGCTCCAGTGCAGTTGCCCGGGGCCAGGGTAGGGCATGATCCTGTGGCTCTAGACCTGCTCTTGGAGATGCTAACCAGCAGACAGAGAGTCACCCACCCTCTGCCGTCATCCCTGCTGAGTCTAGCACTAGGCCAGGAGGAGAGACAGCCCTGATACGGGGTGACGATCGGTAGAGGCAGGGCTGCTGGTCCCTGGAACATGCTGTGTGGCCATCTGGGCCATCCTGACAAGTACCTGTTTGGGTTGGTTGGCTGTTCTGCTTGAGCAGTGCCCATCCTATTCTGGTATCAAATAGTTCACATATTACTCCTGTGGAGGTCTCATTAATCTGTAACCTCCAGGGGCTGCACTGCCTGGCCGTGGAACTGTGGGCATTTGAACTTGAAATGTGAATAAGAGTTAAGTAGCAGAAGGCTGAAGGGAGGGATTCCAAGTTGAGGGAACAGCCTGGGCAAAGGCCCAGAGACATGAGAAAGCCGGGAAGGTTTAGAGGTTCACACCCTGGGGATCATTTTATGAAAAGGAGAACCCAGAGTTAGGCCTCAGGGTGGAGAAAGAACAGGATGGCACCTTTCTCAGTCAGCCTTAGGATCAGTTAACAGATGAGATTTGCCCCAGGCCTGCTCAGGTGCTTTCACAAAGGGGCTTGCATCTTCGGAACAGACTGGAAAACTTAGACATGAACACAGAAGGTGACCTGCTGAAGGTCACAAGGTGAGTTAGTGGTAAAGCCAGAGTTAATCCGATTGTTGGCTGGAGGCCTCGGTTTCCCATTTCCCAGAGATATCTCTTATCTATCCAACTATCTGTTTATCATCTCTTGGCTCCTTGCTCTAGTCCACTTAATTTCCCTTTTGCTTTCTTGACCAAAGTTGAGTGATAGAGAACTTTCCATCATTCAGGCTCCCTCCATTCTGAGCTTTCTTTCATTACCATGGGAAGCCCATCGTGCTGAGTCCTTGGCTCTCATGAAGCCCTTTCCCAGGTACAGTTACTGAGCCGAAGCTGGGCTATGGGTCGCACACACCCCCAGTGTGTGAAAGCTGCATCCTGACAAGCCCCCTCTCCCAGTGCTCCTGGGACTCTCTCCTAGCCGAAGCAGGGCGAGAATGGGGAAATTCATTCGTGAGCATTCCAGGGCTTAGCACATTGGTTTATGAAATCATCTGTTGGCATGGCCTCAGGGCACATAGGAATGGGCTGAATAGTTTATTTAGAAAGGGACAGATTATCCATTAGTTTTAATCACACCTGCTCTTTCCCTGCACCTCCCCATAGTGCAGTTCTGGGTGTCCATTCCGAAGCCCTCGGCTATTCTTCATGATTTCTGCTATGCCTTCCTTAGGCCCATCGGGTACCTTGGCAGTGATCCAGGGGCTGTGGGCTGATGGGGAGGGGCAGGGACAGAGACCCCCATCTCAACTCCCACTTCCACCAGAGGAGCTCTGCTCTTTCTATATTAGATATTGGGATTCACATGGGAATTTATTTGGACACACACGGTACATGACTAAAACAAGATAGCCTGGCCAGGTAGCCTGCAGTCAGTTGCCTCTAAGCCCTGGTTGAGCCTGGAGAAATGGCAGCAGCTCAGCCTCGACTCAGCACTCACTAGTACTGGCTGTGGGCAGACCAGGGGGCCCAGCAGGCCCCATGAGAGGTGGTCCCATGAGAGGTGGACCCATGCCACGGCAGCAGAGCAGGATGCTTCCTCTGTCTCACCACCATGTGGCCAAACAAATGCCCAGACTCACATTTCTTTCCTCGCTGGGATCGTCTGTCCGTAGCTGGTTCCTAGCCACCTTGCCTGTCTGCTGGGATGCTGCTGGCTGGGAAACTCAAGCTGCCCTTCTGGTTGGGGACAGCTCCGGAAGTGACCAGTCCCTTTCCCAGCTGTCCAGCAGCGCTGGCCTCACTCCCTTCCTTCCTGAGGCCTAGGGCGGAGAGAGGCCACCCATCTCTTTTCGATCTCCAGGGAGCCAGTTGGTCTAGGCCTCAAGTTCTTAGCTGTTGACGGAGCCCTTTGCATTTCCAAGCAGACACAAAGCATTAGAAGGCTGATTTGAGGAACCAGCTGGTAAGGAAAGGTTGGTTGGGATTGTGCTTTCCTTTCTTCTCCCCATCACTGCCTTTGCCATGTAGCAGGAGTCCTGGAGGAAGGCGGCAGCTGGGAGGGAGACTGCGGTGCTCATTTGTCCTGCACATGGGAGGCCCAGGCCCTGACTCCGGGAGGTGGGGTCTCTTCCTGAGATGCCTTGCTTCCTTTACTCTTTCTTCTTTCTTTAAAAGCCAAGCAATAAATCCATCCTGGCGAAGGAAAGGATAAAAGGGAAACCTCTTCTTAATTGGCTCAAGGCCATTGCACACATTACCAGGTGTACTCAAGCTGCAATTTACTTTTTAATTAAAGTTCTTTCTACCTACAGGATAGCTGAACATTGGGCCAGTGTTCTCCACTTGAAAAGGGTGTTTGAGGGAGCAGTTACAAGGAGAAAGCGAGGAGATCATTTGGTTTATTGAGTTTGACTGGTTTTTTTTTTCCTTTTTATTCTTTTCGGTTCCTCCTTATGGGTATCTGTCTTTTCCTAGCCAGTGACCTGAAGGAGGGTCTGCCCTGGATCTGTGTACAAACCTGATGGTTGCTAGGATTCTCTTGGCTCACTTCTTCCCAGGCTCTGATTCTATGGCCCAGGGACATTGTCAGCCTTCCCAGCATTTCAGCACATTCTGGGGCACTTCTCGGAGTCTCCTCCAGGTCTGGCCGTGGTCTGTGCACCTGTGGTTTCTTCTTTGCTCCAAGTCAATGCTGGAAAGAAAACCATTCTTTCAAGCAGCCTCATATGAGGCATTCAGGGAACGTGGGAAGGGCCACGGGGAAGGTCACATCTTGAGGTTCAGGCCTTGCTTGCTCCTTCTCCCAAATTGTCATAGTCTTTCCTCTCATTGTATAGGGTGGTTTCCTGCTTCTTGGAAGCCTTGGTCACACCAACTTCACCCAGGCCCTGTTTTCTTGCTTCTGTGGAAGCACTTCCCAAACTGAGAATCTTCCCTCAGGGGGCCAGCTGAGAACTTCTCTGCCTCCCCATTCTACTAAGGTAAAAGGTTCCATCTTTCTAGGGTCTATCTCTGAATCATCCAGCTCTGCTCGCTTCTGGGTGTGGAGCCTGGGATTCTGTAGGCTTGGCTTAGGCCCCCTAGATTGGAGGGGAGAGGGTGGGCACAGACCCCTTGCTAGTAACACTGTCTCTAATGAAACAGAAGCCGGAAGGGGTGGGGCATTTGCAATTTTGGAGTGTGTGAATGGCTTCCTTTTCTGGCACTCAGTGATCACTCAAATCCCAGTATTCTAGGCAGGGAAGATTCAGGAGGGGCTGACCCCAGGAGCAGGGCTGGATGAGCTGGGCTGCCCCTGCTGGAGACAGGCCCCGTTCTGTGGTCTAGGGCAATGCGTGGTTCAGTGCTTGCCACAGTGGTCTTCACAAGGGCCTGGTGGGTATGACGTGTTGAAAGGTGAGGATAATAATCAGAATGCTGGCTAACATTACTGAGCCCTTGGTATAGGCAGGCGCTTGCTGACCGCAGCACAGACATTGTTTCATTAAATTCCCCCCACCAACCTGTGAAGTATCATTATCCCCCCTGGAGATGAGGAAACTGATTTCGGGCCACACAGCCGGTCAGTGCTGTGGATATGTGGTCTTGCATCCAGGTGACGGTCTGCCACTCTGAAGGGCAGCAACGAGGATTAGACAATGGCTGAGATCTGAGTTTTGGTCTCTCGCGATAGAAGGCAGCGAAGGCCTTCCCTCAGCCACCCACCCCACCTTGTGCCATCTCTGGAACTGATGGTGTGCATTCACACTTGTGACAGCTGGGGCATGGGCCATGGCCAAAGGAGAGAAATTTGCTCTGTGCAAAGCAAAAAAAAAAAAAAGTTTTTTAAATGATAGTTCGGGTTTCAATTTATAGAACACATTCTCATTCTCAGTTCACAGAGGCCCCACACCCAGAGCCCTGACCTCATTAGTTCCATGTGCTAACCCAGCTAAGGGAACAGGCCCAGACCCTAGCGTGAGCTTCAGAGTTGGGCGGGCCTCTTTCCGGCTTGTGACACTAGGCAAACTGTTTAACCTCTTGGAGCCTTGATTTCTTAATCTGTAAAATGGGATAATAATCTCTCCTCATATGATCATTGTGAGGCTTAATGAAGGTCACAGATATAGGATGCCCGGTATGCCATAGAACATGTGCCTGCCCGAAGTACAGAACATTTCAGCAAATGTGAATACCTGCCCCCCAACCCCTCTGCCGCAATCCCACTGTCCTCTTTTCTCAAGCTGCATCTTGTGATTGATCTCTTTGGGGAAGTTCATTGGAATGATACTACCTTCTGTCATTTAGGTTTTTCTCTTAATTATTCCAAACTCAGGTCATGAAGCCAGGATGAGGCTCCTCATGGAAGCACAGCCTGGTCAGCAGTGACAGTGGACCTGACCAAAGACCCCTCCCCAGATTCAGTGCCCTGGAGCCCGGTCAGATGCAGTCACAGCAGGAGAAGCATGCTGGCCAGAGAGGCGCAGCATGTACTCTCACCTGGCCATGCTTTCATACATGCCTTCTGGAAAAAAAATGGCAAGTAGATAGCCAGGTGGTTCCGTAGAAGACCTGAAACCCTAGCTCTGTCTTTCTGAGTGACGCCGGGTTAGTTGCTGCACCACTGTGAACCACAGTTTCTTCTTCTGTGAAGCGGGGTCAAGTCGCCCCCTCCTACTCTTCTCATGACAGTCACATTTTAAGTTTTCAACTATAGATATTATTTTCAATCTTTGAGCCCGAGACACATTTTCTTCCAAAGACCACTGTCCTTTCTTCCAAAGGACATCATTTCTTCCATAATGATCATTTGTTTTCCCTGGAGTGGTTGATGGCTTCTGAATGGAGCCCCTTGCTAAGATGAGTGACTCATCTTTCCTTCCTTCCTTCATGTCTTCTCTGCCTTGCCCTTTGCTTTCCTCCCTTCCATCATTTCATAGCATCTGCTGCTTGCCAGACGCACTATGCTGGGTGTTGGGGAGAGCATGAGGGTGGATGAAGTAGTCTATACCTTTGAGGAATTCATGCCCTCGTAGAGAAGATAACAGAGGACATGAATTCCAGGGCATGAGAACTGGAGTCCATTTTTGCCTGAAAGGAACTTTGAGGTCATCTTATTCAAATGAGTAAACGGAGGCTCTGGAAGGAAAAGGGCCTGGGCCCAGGGTCTGCCAACTAGCCTCTTCACCGACCCCTGTATAGGTTGGAAAGGTAAGAGGAGAGGGTCTTACCTCAGATGATTAGGAAAAGCTTTAGTGGAGCAAGCCCTTGAACTGGGCCTTGAAGATTGTTTAGAATTCTGGAAGGCAAAGATGTGGGGTAGGGAGTGTTTGCCAGGAGGAAGGAACAGCTTGAGCAAAGGTGTGGCAGCTGAAAGGCAGAGGCTGGTCAAGGGATGGCAAGTGGTTCTGGACGGGGGAAAAGGTGCCTTGGTCTGGGGGGGTCCCCCCCACCCACTGCACCTGCAGAGACTGGGAGTGACCATTCAGTGGCTCATAGTTTCAGTGGATTGGCTCCACCCTCCAGTGCCCTGCCCGGAATTAATTGTATTCATGGTAATGAGCTTGGGCCCTGGACACAAGGCTGGCTTAAATAAACCTCTCTTAAATGTTGGATTTATGATATGTTATGAGCAGGAACTTGACTGAGCACATGCTAGATAGATGAACCCAAATACTTAAAAAAAAACAAACAAAAAACCTGGTCCAAGAATGCCGGTGAAAAACCCCTCATGATAAATCATGGCTATTAATTTGCATGCCTTGGGTCTGCTAGGCTGGAGCAAACAATTCTTTAGACTCCCAGGAGTGTTGAGCAGCAAGCCTTTATGAACACTCAGAGTAATTTATACTAATGCTTCTGCTTGTCTTTGCTTTTCTAACATGAGTCCTTTGCTGGGAGAGATACTGAATTGGTTCCATCTGTGTTGTGTGGCTCTCCTGGTCATCCTGCAGAAGGGGTTCCCTTTTGACATCAGCTCCTATCTGTACCCAGAGCATCTGGCTTCCTTTTAGCCATCTCACAAAGTGATGGGTGCTGCTACGTGGATTTTCATGACATGAAACAGACTTTGGATCTAAATAAACGTCACAGGACATCCTGGTGGCCATGGTGCTGTGGGTTCCTTTAAGAGGATGAAGGGCCAAGCCAGAAGCCGGGTCTGATGTTTCCTTCTGGAGGATTTTAGACATGTGGATAGGAATTGAGGGAGGATCATGTGTTTCGATCATTTCAAGGCAATGCATGATTATACGGAAGTTCAGGGCTGTCTATCCAAATCAGGTCGTTAAGTCCAGACCAGAAGCAAGGCTCACTCACTCTACGCCTCACCTTCAGGCTCCCTCTACTCTCTCAGAGGGAGCAGATTTGAACAGCTTTCTCATCCAAGCAGGGCTGGAGCTTCATTTGCAGGCTTCAGAAGCCATTTGCCTTCCCTGGCCCTTCTGTAAAATGAGGGTCCAGTTTGGTTTGGTTTGGTTTGGTCTGACCTAGCTGGAAGTTGTCCTATCAGGAGACCATTTTCCCAGCTGATGCTATAGACAACCATTGAGACAGGGTCCCCGTGACCAGAGCTGATAGAGCTTGTCCTGCGGTGCGTGATCTCCCTTTCTCTCCCAGGGGGATAGGGAGCCACACCCACAGTAACTGATTTGTTAGATTCTCATCTGCTATTGAAAGACCTTTCTGATGTCACCTGGTGAGCTCAGGCTCAGGAGTTGAGTTGGAATCCCAACTCCACCTGGGAGACTAGGGGAGCCAGCCTAGTTTCCTTGAGCTTTTTATTCTGTGATAATCTTGATAGAATAAACCAACCTTTAATGTCATGAGCACCAAATAAAATGGTGTACAGGGAGTCCTAGAACAGTGCCTCAAACACAGTGGGGTCAACACACCAGCCTCCTGGAGCAGGAAGGGTCAAGGTCAGCTTCATGAAGTTGCTGTTGACACTCATACATGGGTATCTTCCAAATGGGTTCATTGAGATAATGATAAAGTTACACAGTAGAGAAGAGGACATTCCCTTCAGTCACACAAAGCCCTTGGTGGAGAGAAAAATCTGTGTGTCCTCACAACATCTCATGTTTTCCTCTTGGAGACTGGCGATTTGTTGTCCATCAGCCTTTTGCTGACCCAGCAGAGCATATCTTCCCAGGCAGGTGAGGTAGCTGGGGAAATGCGGGGTCAAATAACATGCCCCCTCCCTCTTCCCCTTCCCTTTCGCTGAGCTTCAGTTTCCTGCATCTGTAAAATGGGATAGTAAACCCCAATCTGGCATGGTTTGAATAATATCATCTTTGAGCAAGTTCTTGATTCTAAGTAGTGCTCGCTTAATTGTAACTCTTCATCTTGGCCTGATTAGTGGGCACATCTACTTTAGCATAAGGCCGAAACCCCTTTAACTCAGTTCAGCCAGTGCTCTGGGATGCTATGGCCCCACCATGGGATAGGGAGCTTTATCTTTGGTATCTAAAGCTGTGTGTAGGGAATTTCCAGGATATAAATGTGAGGTATGAGCCTTTGCTCAGAGCATCAGCCTGGTCAAAGCCACCCACCATAAGACACGTGAAGTGCTCTGTGGGGGGCATTGTGGCACAGGAAGGGCAGGGCTTTGGAGCTGGGACTATCCAAATTAGATCCAGTGTCCATTGCTTGCTGGCCCCGGGACACTTTAATTAGTATCTCTCAGACTCAGGTTTGTCACCTGTAGAACACGGGCTAATAAAAAGCCCTGTTTCTTGGGGCTACTGTGAGGGTTCAAAGAAATGGCCATTTTGCACAGAGTTGGTGTTCAGTAAAATGGTAGCATCTGTTCTTCTTTGTCACATGAACAAATATAAGGGGCTATTGTTTTAAGAATTCTTCTCAGTATTTTTGGCTACTGGCCTTGGCAATTCAAAATGGCAACCTGTGCCCCAGTTGGAGTTGTTACTGCCACTGTGTTTTTTTCCTTCTTTCCCATCAGCAGAAACTGGGGCAAGCTTCCGTCCCCCTGACCGCTGGCAGGGAGGTGAGGTCACAGGAGGGCCATCTGTTCCTTGTCCTCCTGTGAAGGGCACTGGCCAACCATGCTTAACGTTCAGGGCTCCTCCGGTCCTGTCCCTCAGGCTCAGCCCTCACATCCTCATGCCGAGAGTGGAGGATGGGTCAGGAAAGCTGCATCCAGAACTGCTGTCTCACACGTGTGTGAGCACTTGCCAGGCTTCCTGGGCGGGACTGGGGAGGAGCCCGGGCCTGTCTCATGCCAAGCTCAAATCCCACACTTGGCAACTCTGGACAAGCCACCTAACCTCTTTGTGCTTCCATGTACTCATCTTTAAAACAGAAGTAACAATAGTAACTCCCTCATATGATTTTTATGAAGACAGTGTTATGCAAGCAAAGTGCTTCATCTGGTCAATAGTCCATAAATGCTAACTATTTTATTATTTTGCTCCTATCATCCCTGTGAGCCTCCCAAGGGGCAAGCAGGCCCCTATGTGAACTCCTTTTCTAGATAAGATAAGGAAATTGAGCTGAGATGTTACATGGCCAGAGACTCCACAGGAAGGAGTGGCTGAGCCTAGATCTCTGCAAGACAATGCATGCTAGCAGCGTCCACACCACCACTCAGTGGTGTCCAAACACTGCTCTGCAGGCCCGCTTGCATGGGAAAAGGCAGATTACTGGGCCCCATCTCAGATCTGCTGGATCAGACTCTCCAGAGGCAGAGCCTGGAAATCTGTTTATAAAGTGCCTCCCAAGGAATTCCCAGTTGGTGTGGCCCCTCAGTCTCCATCACTGGATACACAGCTCACGGTGTCATCCCTGAGCAGAGGGACCCCGGGAGGAACAAACACCTTCATAGCCTGCAGCCCGGGCAGAGTGCCATCTGCAGGTTAAGGAGGAGCTTATGGAGATGCCTGTGAAGAAAAGGGTCTCTTCAACGCACACCAATTTTTTTTTTCCAGGTCATTGGATTTCTTTCTAGATTAAATAACCTCATTAGGTATTATGGGCTCTGTGGAGGAAGTCTATTTGAACTGAATTGAAGCACTCTTTGTCAAGATATTATGTTTGGCCTGGACACGGCTAATTGACAAGAGGTTGCCAAAGCCAGTGAGGCCCGTTGCAGAAGGCCCCTGGGGACTCAGTTGATCCAAACATTCCACAGCGCCCTGCCCTCCACAGCACATTTTCTCTGCCCAGCGAGGGGTACTTCTCACCAGAGGAGCAGGGCATTCACCCGACACTTCCTCTGGCTTTGATCTGACCTAGTCATTGAGAGGACTGAAGCTTTGGGGTGCTTCTGGAAGCCCAGGGGCCCAGACTCAGAGGGTGGCACTAATTGTGAAGAGCCACATTCATCCCCAAATAGCCCTCTTTCCCAGCATGCTGAGGAAATGCATTGCAGACTCACTGGTTTCCTTCTTCAATTAGAGTCAGGAGTTGATTCTCCAAACACGTGCCCTTGGGGCCTCTCCCTTTTATGTCCCAAAGTTGCCATATGGATGGTGGCTAAGCACATGGGCCAGGGATCCATCTGCCAGAGTTCATATCCTGACCTTGACACTCACTAGCCATGTGCTCTGGGGGAAGCAACTCAATTTGGTTTAGCCTCAATGTTCTCACCTGTAAAATGGAGATAAGGAGACATCCCTCATTAAGGTTGGTGTGGGGGTGAAGTGAGGTGAGCCAGGAAAAGCCAAGTCACACTCGCAGCACTCAATGACTGTGCCTTGTCACCATTCCCTCCTGTCTTCAGTGTAGCGGTGTGAGTGTAGTATGTCTAGGGGGAAGACGTGGGAGCAATTTGGAGACTCTTTGCAGGCAAGTACATTGTGCATTCATTCAATTGTTCAGCAACAAATTCTTGAGCCCGAATGCGTCAAGCACCGTGCTGGCCCTGAGGATGTACTGGAGAAGCGAAATAATCCCTTTCTCATGGTGTTACCTCAGTCTGGAGCCTGATATTAAATGGGTCAGCACATATTGCAAGAAGTGTGATCAGAAATTAGGTGAGAGGTACAAGGTGTTGGTGGGGAGATCCTTCTCAAGCTTGGATGGTCAGGGAGAGCTTTGAGACTGTTAAGCTGAGATCTGCAGGAAACGAAGTTGCTGGTTAGGTGACTCATGGGAAAAAAGCTTTCTCAGCTGAGGGCAGGGTCCCCAAGGAGGAAAAGAGCTTGGTGTGGTGAAGAAACCTAGGGAGTCAGGGGAAGGAGGCCAGATGGGGCTGGAGTAGTGGGCAGGGGTGATCACACAAGGCTCAGGAGCTGAACTGCAAGGAGGGGTGAGTGGATGTGGGCAATGCCAGGCCAGCCAGGGCATGTAGGAGGGAGGGGACACACAGATCGGCAGTGTTAAAAGGTTGTTCCGGCTGCAGTGTGGATAATGGGGGAGCAGGGAAACAAATTAGGAGATTGCTGGTGTGGTTCATGGTAGATTCTGTCAAACATGTTAAATCTCATGCTGTGTGCTCAGCCCAGTGTGAAACCTTTGGGGCAAATACTCATCTGTGAGGCTAGATCCTCTCTTCTAGTCACAGTCCAGAGCTCACCCTTCCTTTGACTCTCGGCCTGCTGAGCTCACTCTCATCTCTGCTTACAGAGGAATCTAGGCCCTTCCGTGTGTTTTTCTAGCTGGGAAAAGTCCAAGCTGCCTTTCCCATCAAGCAAGCCCTTACTTCCTGAGCAGCCTGTTTTGCTCATGTCCCTCTTATATAAATCTCCCTGAACCAGAGTTTCTGATTTCCTGAGCACTTCCTGTCTCCACGGGCCAGCTTCTCTCTGTTTCAATTAATCTCTGGCTGCTCCAGCAACCTCATGCCCTGTTTTGTGGTCCCCACTTCCCATCTCTGCCCTGCTTGCCTACTTATCAGCAACTTGAATGTAGGTCACAGTCACCCTGGTTCTGCCATGGTGTCTAGACCACTCCTTGTCCTGTGGCAGATGAGCCGTGGCCCCTGGTGTCATGAAGGTCTGACTGCTAAGACTCTGCCCACTCCCCTGGGCTCAGAATGTGGGCTCACCCAGGGGGGCTTTGGAAAATCAGGAGACTCTCTGTCCCTTGGGTAGAGACCCTACGTCTTATAAGCTCCCTGACACTAGAGTTTCTTAAAATAATTCAGAGAGAATGTGAGAGAGACAGAAAGGGCAGGGCCGGGGGGAGGGGGGTTGGTAGAGAATGAGAATCAGAGAGTTCTGATCAACAAATACCCCAACAAAGGTCCACACCCTGAAATAGTTTCCAGCTTATATAATATAATCTAAAAGTATAAATCTTACTCTGAAGGACCCTTTTCCAGTTGGGAGGTTGGGGTCGGGACAGGCAGTGGTCTTACCGAGACCACGTAAGCAGAAGATGGACATCAAGTAGAAAGCTAAAACCATGAGTTCACCTTCCATAGTGGCAGCTCTCAAGTGATGTTTTCTTCTTTAGCTTTCTAAAGTCCAATCACCTTGCAGAACTAGAGGCATCTGTTTTATAATTCTTGGTTGAGTTGTTTTGAATCTACTTCATTATATTCTTGCTCATCAGTCGGTCATCATGGACTGCCCTCTGGGTGTTAGTAAGAACTTGACTGTGGTGACAGGGAAGTGGGGGACCACAGAATGCATAAGAAGTTGGAGGCTCACAGTGCATCAGAGCTGGAAAAGCACTCCAAGATCACCTGATCAGGATTTTTGAAATGCATTTGTCATAGAATTCCTGGTCAAACAAAATCTTATCTGGAGTTCTAATAAGTTCAACAGAGCAGAGCAGAGCTGATCTGGCTGAGGCAGGGTATGAAGACCCACTGGCCAGAGGCTTCTTCTCATCTATATTCAGACCCCTCTGAATAACACAGGGCTGTGTTGGAAAACCACAGATCAGTTCAGTCAGGGAGAGTTACTTGCCCAAGTCACACAGGCCCTTGGAGACTCATAGTTTCAGCGGGCAACCTGGCCCAGTGACTTGGCCTGAACTAGAGTCCAGCCTTCTGGACTCCTTGCTTAGTGTTCTCTCGTGTATTTTGAGCTCCCTGGCTTAAACAGTGAGTATCTGTGGCCTCGGTGTGGAGCCTTTCCAGGAGAGGAAAAGGGAGGGATATTCACTCTGAGATCCTTAGTGGTGTTGCTGAAAACTTAGGCTTGCTCTTCCTCCTCCCAACTAGAATTGCTGGCAGGAATGGGTCATGAACTAAGAGTGTTACTGGGAAGAATCACTCCTTGGGGAGCCTCAGGTGTAACTAGATGGGAAAGGAGTCATGGTGAAGATGGAACCGGGTCTGGACTTTGTTAGGTGGTGGATAGGAACCATAGGATGTGGGTGTAAAGAGCCGGCAGACTCCCAGCAGCCTCCTTGCTACTCCTGTATTGGAGGGTGTTAGTCAAGTGTTGCCAAGTTTGGTCACATAACAAACAGCCCCCAAATCTCAGTGGCTTACAAAACAAAGGTTTATTTCTTCCTGTGTTGCATGTGGGCTGTGCGTTGGCTGTGGTTCTGCTCCATATACTTTCTCATTCTGCGACGTGCCCATTTATTGTAGCTGAGAAGAGCAAGAGACAGATTGCACAGTGACATTTAAAACTTCTGCTCAGATTTGGCCCAATTCATGTCTGCTCACAGTCCATTGGCTAGAACAAGTCACATGGCGGACCCTGACAGTGCGGTAGGGCCTTTGTACATCACAAGCCAAGGGAGGTTGTCTTACACACAAGGCTGAGGGTAGTGAGTAACTGCAAGTGAATGGAGTCTACCACGAAGGGTGTGTGGTGGGGATTGGTGGAACACTTACAGAGTGCTTATCTCGATAGGATGTGGTCTTTGGAGAGAAAGATTTTTTAAGATCTCTGGATTCTAGCTCTTAAAGACATTAAGAAAGTCTATGTCAAGTCTCCAGAGCCCTGGATCCCAAGCAATGCCTTGTATTTCTTGTGGAGGATTTGTTTCCCTTTTTCTTTCCCCAAAGAGGATATGGAACTGGTTTGCAGAGGCAGTGAGTGCTGGGCATCCCCTGGGGGAGCTGGCCGGGTTTGGTGCCCAGAGAGGAGCAGAGCACCCCTTAGAGCACGTTGCTCTAAGGAACGGGGGTAGGGGGTGGGGGGTGGTGTCTCAGCCCTTCAGGAATTGTACGGTTTGTACTTTATGTTGTTTTGACAGATGAAAAATCAAAACTGGAGCTTTTTGAGATACTGGGCCTCCAAACAACTCCACCTTCCCCATGGAAATCAATGAGTGCCTGCTTTAATGGAGGTGTTAATATTTTTCATGGTATTGATTACTAGTAAGTCAGGAATTAGGAAATCACTCTGCAGCGGGACCATTGGAGATTCAGATCTGGGTTACTTGGGAAAGTGCTGTTGCCAAGCTTTTTAATAGTGTCAGGGGTCCTGGCTCTGCAGAAAGCATCACACCAAGCACCCGCCGGTTCCAGGTGGCCTTTGATCAGACGGAGACGGCTACCGACCTCCTCTCCTGGGCTGCTGCTCTCCCGCCGGTCTCCTGCAGGAGATCCCACGGTGGGGAGCGCCCGCCACTCCAGCACTGCTGTTCTTCCACGGCCTCTGCGGCCCAGGGTCAAAAAGACACTGTTCTCCAGGCTGTGGGGTGAAGAGAACAAGAATTCAGACGAAAGGGGCCTGAGAAGGAGCCAGGAACCTACACTTGATCTTATGTTCAAATGACCTTCTCTGGTATAGCCAGAAAGGGGACATGCATGATCAAAGGCGTACGTGCCTTCACCCGTCAGACAAGCCTGTGCTAGGGCGAGTCAGAGAGCTCTGAAGGATGAGGGAGCTCAGAGCAGTCTGGTCATGAAGACCTTTTGTCCGAAGTGGCTCAAGTTTCAATTTTTCCTCCAGACCTTTTATTTTGAAAGATTTCAAACTTACAACCAAGTTGCAAGATCAGTGCAAGGAACACTCCTACACCCTTCACCCGGGTATATGTAGCCTTATTTTTCTAACACATTTGCCTTATTTTTCTTTCTACCTATACTTATCTCCTGGAAGCCCTTGAGAATGAGTTGTAGCCTTTGTGTCCTCCACATACTTCAGCGTGTATCTCCTAAGAACAAAGGCAGTTCTCATGCAGAACCACAGTAGACTTATCATACTCAGAAAAATTAACGTCAATACAATACTATTATCTACAATCATTATACATATTTCCCTGCTGGGCCCAAGGATGTTCTTTATAGCAGGAGTTGGCAACAGGGGCCAAATGCTGCCTGCTGCCTGTTTTCATAAATAAAGTTTTCTTGGAACGAAGCCACACTCTGTCATTTATGTATTGTTTATGGCTGTTTTTCTGCTCCAGCTGCACAGTGGAGTAGTTGGGAGAGACACTGTCCCACCAAGCCTCACATATTTTACTACCTGACCCTTTCAGAAAAAGCGTGCAAACCCATCTTTTTAGCATGTGTGCAATTCAGGATCCACTTTGAGAAAAAGCATGCAAACCCATCTTTTTAGCATGTGTGCAATTCAGGATCCACTTTAAGAAAAAGCGTGCAAACCCATCTTATTAGCATGTGTGCAGTTCAGGATCCACTTTAAGAAAAAGCATGCAAACCCATCTCATTAGCATGTGTGCAATTCAGGATCCAAACAAGGCTCATACTTTGCACACATTTGTAATTTTTTTTTAATGTATAAATAATCCCTAACTTAGGAACATTCTCTACGCACAATGACAAAGGCTCCCTGTTGGAATGTGAGCAGACACGAAGGAGGCCAAGTCTGAATAGAAGCTTTAAACGTGACCGTACAATTTGGCTCAGCCTTTTTGCTCTCCTCAGCCATGATGAAATGGGCATGTTGGGGAGTGAGAAAGTATATGGGGCAGATCCGTGGCCCGACACCCTAAGACTTCATGACCTGCTCCCTCCACCCTCATGTCCCATCACTTCCCGGGAAGGCCCGGGCTCCATGGAATTGCTTGATGTAATGACACAAAGTGTGCATGTCCCATTTATATTTGTTCCTGCAGTTTCCTTTGCCTGGGATGCATCTCTACACTGTCTTTAAAGATTTAGTGCAAGCACCACCTCTTGGAAGCCTCCCAGACCTTTCTCCCTTCCCGTTCCCCCAAGACCCACTTGCCCACCATCTAGTTGTCTAAGCTCCTGTCACCCACTAGATTTTCCAGTATAGGAGCACTTACCACACTAGTGCTTTGATTCATTTTCTCTTGGTCTCACCCACTAATTTGTGGAGGCCTTGAAGGCCGGGACCAGGTCTTATTCGTCTGCGTCTCCTTGGGTCCTAATATAAAGTCCTAACATGCTCAGTAATTATCAACTGAATGAATGGATTCTTAAATGTCTCAAAGGCTTTCCTCTTATTCCCACGTTACCTTGTGGCAATTCTGGCCCTCTCTTCCGCCTGTCCTTCCCCTCCTAGTGCCTGCAATTGGGCTACTTACCCTCATAGTTGCTGATCTCAAGTAGCCTTAGATTATTCTGACACAAAGCCTGAAGTGACAGGTATGGAGGGAGGAGAGCAGGGCAGACTCCTGAGGCCACAAGGCTGCCAGCTTCCTGCTCCCCACCGCTGCTCCTCTGTAGCCAGGTGTCCCATTTCAACCCTTCCCCACCTCCGGGGTTATTGATGATGGCTTAGATTGGGGTTCCTGGCCACCGCTACGTGGCAGGTAGTATTAGTACGGGACAGAGGGGGGCACTGAGTGTGTTGAGCACCATCTCACTTCATAGATACCTGCGAAGAGAGCATTGTCCCCATGCTCCAGGTGGGGAAACTGAGGCACAGACAAGTTAGTGATATGGTTAGGAAGTGTCAGAGCTGGGACAGACTGTGTGATTCCAAAGCCCCTCTCCCTATCCCTTGAAGTTTACCATGATTTCCTTTAGGAGGGGTGGTGTTCCTGGCACCCCTAGTTTAACCTCGGAAGGAATTTATTGTCTTAGTGTTAGAATTTGGGACCAGGGTCTAGATCATGTCTGTCCATTAGAACTTTCTGGGATGATGGAAATGTTCTAGATCCACTCTGTTCAGTACTGTATCCAGTAGCCACATGTCACTTAGGAACACTTGAAACGTGGCTAGTGTGACTTATTTAATTTTAATTAACATATTTAAATTAAAATAACCACATGTGGCTTGTGCTTAGTGTGCCGGACGGTACAGAGTGGAATAAATGTTGGCCAGGTACCTTCTGGGTAAACGTGTGGCTGCCTGGAGACCACTCCTTGAGTTAGCATGGTTTTCAGAGAAAAATTGGCCTTAAATTCCAAACAACTCTATTAGCAACCAATTTGTTCTGGAATGGGGGACTGCTTGCACTCCCGCCACTCTGATGAGCAGTTACAGTTTTCAAGTTTTCATTTGAGGCAAATGAGTCTTCCAACCCTCAAACAAAGGAAATGCATGGGGCCCTGGGGAAGAAAGGAGAGGGACATGGAGGAGAAGCCCCAAGGGCCCAAGGGGTGGAGCTGTTATATATTTACTCCAGTTCTGCTCCCCCAAGTGGGATCCTTGCCTGTGATCCTTCCTTCCAGGGATTTGGGAATGCAAGGCTGGATTTGAGTTCCCAGAGGGAGCTGACAGCAGAGTGTATAGATTTCCCAGGAATATGCCTGTCCTTTTAGGACCGAGGATGGGGTCCCAGCAGAGAATCAGGCATGCTGCCTCTTCAGCTGGGCTGTTCGGGTGGAGGCAAGGTATCGTCGTGGTCACAAACGTGGGCTTTGGAGCCACACATCCTGGGGTTAAAGCCTACGAGCTCTCTGACCTTTCTGTGCTCCAGTTTCTCCAACTGTAGAATGGGGTTAGTGTCAGTACCTAACTCATGGGGCTGTTGACAGGGTTAAGCACGCACGTGCCTCACTCATGGACGGCATCCAGTAGGTCCTCACTGGTTTGGGGTGCTGGTAAAGCCATGATGTTTCCAGGGTCAGATCAGGTTGATCTTTTAGACTCTGCTCACTCTTTCTTTCTTTTTCTTTTTTCTTTTGCACTGACAGTTTCTTGCTTTCAGAACTCAAAATGCTTTTGGGAGTTTTGCAAGAATTTGCTCCCAAATCCTGGGAAAGGATGTCTGTTTTCTCATCTCATCTCATCTCCCTGTCTCTGGGTATTTATAGTTCTGGACAGAAAAGAGTTGCTTTGATTTTTCAGAATAGTTTCCACAAAAGTGTGGTGTTGGGGAGGCAGGGCTATGTAGAGAGAGGTGGACTTGGCATCGGAAGGCCTGGGTTTGAATCCCACTTACTAGCGGCAGGAGCCCCCCTACCCTCCCCCCAACCTCAAGGTATGTAAATATCCTGAGCCTCGGTTTCGTCAGTTGTGAAATGGACATGGAGTGATAGCCAAAGGACATAATACCTACAGGTGTGCCCAGCCCACCGCCGGCACACGGAAGACACTCTGTAAGTGCCAGTAAAATCTGAACATTGAAATCCCTTTTGCAGCTTGAATGTTCAGACTCACAGGTTGGAAGCTACTTGCGGCTCTTCATGGTGGGGCTCCCGGCTGGAAGCTGTCCAGAGGCTTTCTTCAGCGGTGCCGTTCAAGGCAGCAGGGCCTCTCTTCCCGGCTCTTGACTGTTCCTCCACCAAGGGGCCTTATTTAGATGACTGGAACTAAGCTTCCTGAGAGAACAGGCTGCAGGCTGGCCTGAAGATGCACCGTGAGAGCAAAGTCAGGAAGAGCCAATCCCCGGGACTCAGGGAGGCGTGAGACCAACGGCCGCACGCTGACTCGAGGAAGACCGATTTGGACATCCTGCTGTGAACTGAGGGACTCCCCGAGGGCACCTCTGCCAGGTGGGGTGAGGGTCAGTCGGGGAGGCAGCTCCTGGGCCTCAGGGGGAGGGGTGGTCTTGTTTACAGCAGGGAGGCTGAAGCAGGAAACCTCCGAAGAAAGATGGCAAATTGTAGAAAGCAGGGAGAGAACCAGCACGGAAAGCATGGGCCATTCCTGTACCTCCGTCTGTGAACTTGAGGACCGCAGGGGACTGCAGGGGACCTAATGAAGTCTCAGCCAGGGGGAGGTGAAGAGAAGGTCAACTCCTAAGGCCCCACTTTTGCCTCCTAGAAGACCCAGCATCTAGGGGAGTGGGCCCCACACCTTTGTTTAAAGAGGAGGACTTAAGAGTGTGGTCTGTGGGGGCGCTCAGAGGGCTGGGCCAGAGCCCTGCCCTGCACTTACTCACTGTGTGACCATGGGCAGGTCCCTTCACCCCTGTGAGCCACAGCTTCCTTATTGGGACATGGGGGGGATAAAACCTGCCCCTCTGAAGATTTGTGGGGAGGCAAAATCCAATGTGAGTGCTGTTATTATCCACTCCCCTCTTCTGTTCAGACTCCCCATTTCCACATAGATGGTTCCCCCTTGTTGGCTCTGCCTGGCAGCCACCTACTCCTCTCCTGCTTGGAATCCCAGGATTTCTGGAGGCAGCACCTTGTTTCTTTGGAGGAAACCACACCTGTGACCCCTGGACGGCTTTTGGTCTCAGATTAGGGAGTTGCGTGGGTAGGGCTGCCTGTGGAGGGTAGAGAACGGGCCTGCTATCAAGAGAAGGGGACTGTGCTCACACAGAGTCCAAATTTCCTTTCCCTTTTCTTTCCCTTCTCTCTTCACCTCCTTGGAAAAGGCACCTGGCAGTTTTTGAGGCTGCTGTTTCTTCATGGATTTTTAATAAAGATGATGAATGAACTAAGAATTGATAAGAAAAGGCAAATGGTATTTGGGTTATGCATTGTTCTAGTAAAATGTATTTTTCACTGCAGATCTTAAGTGACTTTTTCATTAAAATGCCACAGTGGGAAGAAAGGTTAAATAAAATGAGTTTTCTGTGGCAGAAGTGTCAACCAAAGGGCCTCTGCGGGACAGGACCCTTGGCCAGCTGAGCTGTAAGCCTGGCCAGCTCCCCAGTGGCAGAATTGTGGCATCTTGTGCCAACAACACCTTCCTCCCGGTGGGAAGGCTGGAAGAGGTTTCCCCCAAGAAAGGCCTGGCAGGAATGTCCACAGTTCTGCTCCCTGGAGACCTGATTAGGCGTGAGGGCCCAGGAAAATGGTCCCTGTCAGAGCTGCCCATGGAGGCCTGACTGGGGCCAGTGCCCTGGGCAGTGAGCTGACCTCATTTCCTGGATCATCACGCCTGATGGAACCTGCAGCCTGAGGGGAGGATCTGCAGCTGGGCTCCCTGCTGGCTCTACAGGAGGCTCCTCTCTTGTGCAGGATCCAGAGGCTTGCCCTGCTCTGACGTCCCCAGGGAGACCTGCTGGTTCTAGACCTCAAGGACATCGGCCTCAACTGGTGAATCGCCTACCAGAGGAAGGTTATTTTTCTTCCTGAATCTGCCTCGAGGAAGTGTCTCTGTTGTGATCCTGTTCCATTCCATTGCTTTCTATCCCATCCTATCCCATCCCACGCTATGCTGTGCATTTCATTCCGACCCATTCCTTTCCGTGCTTTAAGTGGTCATGAGGGTGTTCTCAGTTCCAGGTCCTGTTCCAAGTACTGGGGGCTCAGAGATGATCGAGACTCAGTCCTGGCTTTATGAAGCTCTCTAACAGGAGAAATAAGCAGACAATTATAGTATGATGCCAACAAAAAATGGAGAGACCAGCTACCCCTCTTCCCCCCAGCATAGTCACCTCACCATATACAACCAAGGACCAAAGGCAGTTGGAGGAGAAAATGAGGGTGGGGAGTAGTCAGGGAAGGCTTTTTGAAGGTGACTGCTGGGTTGAATTTTCAAAGGGTGAGTGAGAGTTTACCAGGCAAACAGCAGATCTCTAAATTATCGCTTAAGTAGAACTTACTAGGTGCTGGGCCACATTTTACCTATTATAACTCATTTACTCCTCATAACAGCTAGTGAGGGAGGCGCTCTATTATCACCTCTGTTTCCCTCCAAACAAGGATGTAGATGCACACAGTGATACAGCTTAGTAAGTGGTAGAGCTGGGGTTCAGACCCAGGCAGGCTGTTCTGGCAAGGCCGGGAGGGCATTCCAGACACGGAGGTGAGAACCGCTGCTGTCCTCGATCAGGGGGACAGAAGTCGGGGGCTCCGGCAAGCACCCCTCCTCTAGTGCAGGTATATTGTTCTCCATGAAGTCAGTCTCCTTGAGCCAAGCTCTCCACCCTCTTTGTCACAGCGACAGGAACCGTTGCCATGTCTCCTCCGCCCCCACTGTGCTTTTCTGCCAGGGAAGCTGGGGTAAGTCCAGCAGCTGCTAAGCTGCTGGGGCTCCAGGCCAGGAAACTCTGAGCCCAGGCTGGGCTTTCCATCTCTGCTGTTTTCGGAGAAGGGTGGGAAATGCCTCGTGGCTCCAGGCCTGATGCACACGGCCATTCTTGCCCCTAGTTACCCCAGGCCTGGGGCACACCCAGGCTCCCACCATAGGGACAAGTGCCACATGAGCCCAGAGCCCGACCCCACCCTCCCTGACACCTTGGACCAACGGGAAGCACCCAGCTGGGGCATTTGCAAGCACTCAGCAGAGCTTAGCTGTTCTTTCCTTACTCGTCTTTTCTTATTGAGGATCCCTCTGCATTTGTTACAAGGTCTTTTCTCTATTTTAGCATGCCACCAATTATAAGACTCATCATTGATTTAATAATCATTTCTCAGAGGAAAAAGAAGAAACCCTACCACATTAGAAGTACACATCGATCGTAAGATCTTTCACCATTTCAGAGACATTGAAACATCAAAAAGAAATGAGCATCTTAGAATCCAGAGGATATGGTCTGTTCTAAACATTTTGTGGCTGAGTGAGGACACCTGCATGGAGAGAGCTTTTCCAACAAGGTGGGGAGTGACGCTGGCTGGCACTGGTCAGGGCTGGGTCGTGGGGGTCCACATCCATCCATCCGGACCTGCCTCTGCTGCCTTCAGCTTCAACCATCCAGGCCCACTTTGGGGACGACAATTCAAGGAGCTCAAAAACACTCACAGCTGGGGCGCATGGGTGGGTCAGTCGTCAAGCGTCTGCCTTCGGCTCAGGTCATGATCCCAGGACCCTAGGATTGAGTCCCGCATCGGGCTCTCTGCTCATCGGGAAGCCTGCTTCTCCCTCCCCCACTCCCCCTGCTTGTGTTCGCTCTCTCGCTGTGTCTCTCTCTGTCAAATAAATAAAATCTTTAAAAAAAAAAAAAACACTCACAGCTGAATTGATTCTTCAGTTGAGTTTGACAAATGATCAACGCCCACTCCAAGCTAAGAAGCGTGGAACTCAGTGGGTGGACAGGGACCAGCTGTGATCACCAGGAGCCTCGGCACTCTTCTTAGAGGTTGGGTGGTGATTGAAGCCGGCTGTGTGGTGTGAAAGCATCTTGCCCTCAGAGTCAAGGGACCAGGCCTCTAATCTGGGCAACCTCAGATGTGTTGCTTTGCTGTCTGGGGTCCCAGATTCCCCTTCTGTATAGTGAGGATGTAAAACAGTCGTAATAGCAGCTAGCAGGTGCCAAGTGCTTAGCATGTGCCATCCATTTTTCTACGGGTCTTTTAAGTACTAGTTCATTTCTTCCCCTCAACAACTCTGTGAGGTAGTACTCTTATCATCTCTATTTTTTAGAGGAGGAAATGAAGGCACAGGGCAGTTAAACAATTTTCCCAGTGTCCCACAGTTAGTAAGTGGCAGAGATAAGAGTTGACTCCAAGTTCTGTGGTTAAAGGGTCCATGCAATTAACCATGCGGGTACCAGACTAGAGCAATAATGACTGTATTTTAAAAAGCCAACACAACGCTTTTACAAATGAAATCGAACACAGAGTTCCAAAAATAACAGGTAAGATGGCAGTCTTTCTTGTTAGGAGTGAGGCTCAGAGACCCTCCGGTTTGCCGAGGCACCTCTGTGGCATCCTGGGGCTTCCTGAAACAGTGCGACAGCAGCCCGACTGGACAATCTCCAAAGGCCATCCAACACCAATGTCCTGGGATTGTCAGGGAAAGACATAGGCTCTGACACCAGGGCCTCGCTGAGATCTGTTGGCCTCCCAGGCAGGCTAATGATGCAACACCTCTTCTATCTAATATTCTTGAAGTATTTCTTCAACATTTATTTGTTGGGACCAAAGAGAAATGGATTTTCTAGTAATAAAACCTGTACACCTTTTGCTTTATGTTCTTTAGGCTCTAACATGCACTGAACACAACATCTGAACGTATTTGGGACTGTAGTTTACTGCACATTTTTCTGTCGCTCGTAACCAGATAGTGTTAGCCGCTAATATTTGCTAAAGATAATGGTAGCTTGCACAGACACATGGCAAACCGTCCTATGTTCTGCTGACTCCTTTAGGAATTTCAGGTGACTCCTTCTGCCCAAAGCAAGCTGCTGACAGCTGGTATCATGCAAGGTTGGGGGCACGGTTTGCAGGGGTGCGGTGCAAGTCCACGTGCAAATTGCAAAAATACTCAACAGGGGTAGCAAATTGGAACTTGTATAAATAATACATTTTTTAAAAATCGATGTTAAATGTATTTTTTACTCAAGGGCACTATCATGCACACAAATGAGACTGACCCACTTTCTGCCAGTTATGTCTATTCCGTAACTGCCCATGGAAACCCGAGTTAACTGGTACCATATGGCTGATGTACTCCAGTGACAATTTTGCAATCCCTGTAGATGGCTGTTCAGGTGACAGTCAGCCCTGCCATGTATGGGATGCAGGATGTGTCCTGCAAAGTCTGGGGGCAAACAACAACGTGGATGGTGTCTCCTAGTTTTACCACCTGCACATACAACCTGCATGACCTTGATAGTGGACTTCTTAACCACACAGTGGAGTTTTCACCTTGGCTCCTTACATTTACCCCAACTGCATGACAGCAGGAATCCTGGGTTTATCTCTGCCTCTACCTCCTTGTATGTCTTTGGGCATCCAATGGCACTCCCTTCCCTGGGTCCCAGTTTTCTCCTTTAAACCCAGAAGTGTTTGCACAAAGTGACCTTTTAGGTCCTGTCAACTCCATGTGATTGATTTGCTCGGCGAATGATGGTCTGCTGATGTCTAGTGTTGACTTATATTTGATCTAAGTTGTAAGAAAGGAGAGAAGACAAACCAGATTAACGTCTGGCTGATCCTGTGTTCTCCCAAACCTTTGCCTTTCCTGTTATATGCCGAAATTCTTTGAAGAAGAGTTCCATCTCTTCGAGAAAGGGTCCACTTGGTCCAAGAGAGGTGCCTCCCGCCCAGGGTGTTCCAGCTGACCATGGGGCCTAGCCCTTGATCTAAGGTAGCTCTGGCCAAGGCGGGCATACCCTTGCAGAAAGCCTTCCCTATTGCCTTGCTGCTCCAGTAATTCTGTTAAGGAAATGAGGTAAATCTGACAGGATGTGTCCTTGGTGGTTGTAACAATGAATGGCTTAAAACAACATCAGTTTATTCTCTCATAGTTCTGGAGGCCAGAAGTACAAACCAAAGGTGTTTGAAAGGGTCATGCTTGCTCTGGGTGTTCTAGGGAAGAATCCTTCCTTGCTTCTTCCTAGCTTTTGGTGGTTGTCGGCAACTCCCGGTGTTCCTTGTAAAGGCCATCGCTCCAATCTCTGCTCCATCTTCACATGATATGCTTTCCTGTGTGTCTCTGCATCTCTGTTTTCTCTTCTTATAAAGACACAAGTCATTGGATTAGGGCCCACTCTAATCCACTGTGACCTCATCTTAACTAATTATATCTACAAAGACCCTATTTCCAAATAAGGTCATATTCTGAAGTTCTAGATGGACATAAATTTGGTGGGGAAGGAGGAGAGAGAACATTATTCATCCCAGTAGAGCCGGTCATCTGGGCTCCTAGCGCTCAGATCATCCCTGGTATAATTCTCCTGGGATCTTTAACGGGTGCCACCGTAGGTCTGTAGTCTAGAATCTACTTCTTTATTCTCTTTAGAAAATGGAACTACAGGATGCTTAGTGCCAGCCTTCTTTCTCCAGAACTCATTAGAGACCATTGAAATGAGTATGGTCATTCTCTGGCAAGTTCTCGCAGTGCCCTGAATTCATCCAGGACAGGAAACGTGCCTCGTTTGGGTGGCCAAGTGCCGTCTTGCATCTTTTTTGACCACCGTGGGCTTCTGTTCATTTACTCATCCAACAAAGAGGTATTGAGAGCCTTCTGTGTACCAGCCATGGGCTAGGCCTATATATACTGTGAACTGGAGTGACAGTCCAACTGTGGTTTTTGTGGTGGTCTTAGGCTCTAAAGAAGTAGACATGTAGATATGTAATGAAGTGTCAGGCCATGCTAAGCCCTGTGAAAAAGAAAGCATCATAGGAGGTGGGGAAAGCTGGTGTTTTAGATAGGGAAGGGAGGGAAATCTTCCCCTTGCCCATGATTGTTCAATGCTTAGCAGCAGATCAGGGTCCGGACCATGGGGGTCCCAGCTCCAGGCACAGCTGTACCCATACCATGAGGAGCCCTGGCTCCCTGACAGCCAGCTAGGACCTCTGCCCTGCCCCAGATGCCACCGTTGTTAGCTGGGGCTTAGGCAGAATCTGTTCTGAGCCTGACTGAAGCAATGGGAGTTATCCTAGATGAGGCCGTCTGGTGCTTTTAAACCTCTTCAAGCCCAGGACAGGAATGTAAGGAGGGAAGAGGTTAGGTCCTGATTGATAACAGGTCAGCATGGTTCTGTGACCTCTTATAAGTAATTTAGCTTCCTTGAGCTTCAGTCTTCCCTTTAGAAACTGGGGATACTATTGCCCGCACTGTAGTGAAGATTCAGTGAAGTAAACTGTCACGTAGCTGATGCCCACAGATATTAGTTCAATTCCACTCACTTATAAGTAAAGACCCCATGAGACAGCCCCTTTTTGTTGACCAGGGACACTTCTGAAATCTTTTCTTGGCCCATAGTGGATGCTGAATAAAAATCTGTGGATGCACGGGGCGAATGTAGTAAGTGGCTGCTTCCCTTTGAAGCTGCTTGGCTGTCCCCCACGGGTCTGGCTATCCGGAGGGACTGTGAGCTCTGTCCCTTCTCTGGCACAGAAGTGCTCTCTCCCCTGCTCCCTCTCGTCCTTGCAGGACTCCCAGGCCTCTGGGAAGTTGGGAAAGGTCTGCTCAAATGTGTTTGGAGATGCAGAATGTCTTTGCCATTTGCGGGGAGGGGGAGAGAGAACATTATCCCAGTAGAACAGGTCATCTGGGCTCCTAGCACTCAGATCATCCCTGGTATAATTCTCCTGGGATTAATCTGTTAGGAATTATTAGATTAGTAGATTAAGAAGTAGAAGTAGATTCTAGACTACAGACCTACGGTGGCACCCGTTGGAAATTATGGGGTGCAAGGAATTACTTTGCCGACAATAATTAGATTTCCCAAAATGAACAGAGCAGGTTGAAGTCAGAAACCAGAGCCCAGATGGGTGTCATCACAGGCGACAGGCGTTAACCCATGTTTTTCACATGCTGACATGCGCCCACTCCTGGGTGATGCTACCAAAGTCTGACACTCCTAAGCACTAGCGTGGGGATTAAGTGGAGGTTTGGGAAGGTAAGAACCCTGTGCTTGGCAAATGTTTACACCGTGTCCGGAAAATGCTCACAAGTTAGATAAGATAAAAGAGGCCCCAGTAACCTGCTGGCAGCCAGAGAGGGGCCGGGTCCTTGGCACCTAGATTGGCATGGATGCTGGTGGTAGGTGGAGTGGATGGGATGTGGTCAGTCAGCTCTGCCCTTTGCCCTTCCCCAGGCAGCCCAGGACTCCCACCAGGGTCCTTAGCAGGACCCATCATTCAAAATCTTGGTTCAAATCCTGCTGGTTTCTTAGCATCTTTGAGTCTTGGTTTCCACGTCTGTACAATGGCAATAATGATACACACTTCCCTGGGTTGTTGGTAGCATTTAATGTGACCATGACCTCAGAGTGCCTGGGAAGGCACCTACAAGAGCAGGTTCAAGGATTATGGATTTCCTGACCAGCAGCCTACTTCAGACCAGCCCCTCTTGCTCACCCCTCTCTGGCTGCTCCTTCCAGGCTCCTCACCCCACTGTGGGGGGACCATAGGCTCAGACAAACACTGCGACAGGGCCCTGCAGGCCTCAGATCTCGCTGTTTGTGCCTCTCCACGAACACCTACCATATATTGGTGTCTGGGGAATAGATGGATGTGTATAAGCCCCGTGAAGAAACCAGCCACACTTCTCCCAACATAGCCGCTAAGAGAGCTCCAGTTCCCAAAGTGGGTTCCATGGAACACTAGTTCTGTGTGCACTCTATGGCCATAGAGTTCTGTGGATAAATACATTTGAAAATTTTTCTTTGGGAGTGACCTAAATACAAGGTTCTATGACACCTTAGAGTAAGAAAGCTGCTTTACTTCTAGGGTATCCCTCATGTATTTGGTCACAGAAGTCTCCCTCTCAAATCCCCTTTTCCCCCACCTAGGTGCTTCCTGAGATATTTCAGATCATGGCACCCCTGAGGCTACCTGTGCCCCCCCCACTCGCTGCAGACCCCCACATCTCTGTGGCCCCCTCCCCTCACGGGGATTGTAACCTCCCAAACCCAGATGCTCTTGGAAGAGATACAGACAGGGCAGAAGGGGGCAGTTGGGATGGCCTTTTGGGGTGGCTTGGGACAGAGGGGAGCAAGCCTACTGGGGAGATATTTAAGGCAGGAATGGGAACTGCTGGGGTGGCTGCAGGCCACAGCTCTAGACGCATTGCTGTCACCGTGAGTGCATAGCTGCTCCGTCCTGCTGCGGACAGAGGATTGAAGCTGAGCCGAGGGGAGCACGGGCAGTAGCAGCGGAGGGGTGGTGATCCAGAGAAATCCACTCACCAGAGATGGAGTCCACTGGCCCCTAACCAGCAGATCCTTTTGTAGTTATGAAGAGCTGAGCAGGGGCCAACAGTGCAGAGAGCGAGCAGTAATCAGTGGATAATTACACCAGTCTCAGGCGGCAGGGCCGGAAAGCGGCTGCGCCTTGTGCGGCAAATTCCCTGGTGCTCCCTTAGGGATGTGCCCATGCATTTTCTAGGAGTTAAATGGATTTCTGGGCCACATTTGCGGACTTGCAATCAGGGACGTGGCAGGCAACCTTGGCACCAGCAGTGAGCTATTGCTGCTCAGCAGAAAGTAAGACTAAAAAGGAGGGCTGCTTAGAAGGGCTCGGGAGGGGGCAGCTGGTTAGCAGCATCTCCTGTCGGGCAGGACCCTGGGGATAGTCGGGAGAGCTTGCTGTGCTCTAGTCCTCTCCACATTTCTCCCTTCTGCTAAGGGCCTTCTGTGGCTCTCTCTCTTCTTCTTTCAGTGAGTTTCAAAGGCCTTTCCCATCCTTGAGCTATCCCTCCTTCCCTGCTGATGCCCTCTGGCTCCATCCACACCCTGGGACCATGCAGGTATGCCTTGGAGGGGTAGCACCTTGATTCTGGGAGTGCTTGGCCTGAAGTCCTGGGTCAGGAAGGTGAAGTATACAGGGCTGGGGTTAGCCTGGCAGGCCGGTAGGTCTGTTCAGGGCCTCAGTACCCACCCTGGCTGGAACATAGGAAGGAGACCCCAATCTGGGGACCGAAAGAAGGGTGATCAAAGAAGGGGCACCAGGCAGAACTTCAGCGTACCTCTCACACTTGAGAATCTATCAGAATCCCCTGGAGGGCTTGTGAAATGCAGATTTCTGGGCCACAACCCCCAGAGTTCATGGTTCAGTAGGTTTGGAGTGGGGTGGGGCCCCATAGTTCGCATAGCTAGCAGGTTCCCAGATGCTGCTGATGCTGTTGGTCCTGGGTCAACAGCTTGAGAACTACTGGCCTAGACTAAACTAATATGAGTAGGCAGAGCACCGAGCTGTGATACCAGATACCTGGAGCTGTCCTGGGCTTTGGGATCGCTAATGATGCATGCAGCAGGCTGTCCTGATGGCCCATCAGATGGGAAGCTGCTGATCTCAGCCTGAAATGGCTCAGGAATGTGGGTGAGGCATTAGTCACTGGCAATGGGGGCAGAGGCCTGGAGACAGGTGAGGCTGGTACTTGGTTATTTAATCAAGATGGCTCTATCTTCCCTGTAAAAAGCCAACAGAAAAGCCAACGTGGAAGCTAGAATGTTGGGTCCAGCTGCTGCCCAAAGGCAAGTTCTCTAAGTCAGGGAGAGGGGTCTCTAGGCATCGCTCTGTGTTTAGCGGGGTCTCCTCTCCCTCCAGCTTGGTCCACAGTAAGCCCCTGCCTATTGAACTCTTACCAGGAGTCAGGCTCCAGGCTGGGCCTAAAACGCTTCCTTATGTTTAATCCCTACTATGAGGCTTCCCAAGGCTGAGTAGCTTGCCCAGGTCTCACAGCCCGAAGGAGGCTGGGCTGGGATTTGGACGCTGTGCTGCCCATATGCTGTTTTCATTCATTCAATAGTCATTTACTCACACCTACTCCCTGCCAGGCCGTGCGCTGGGCATGAGGATGCTGGGATGGATCCAACGAGTGCCTGCCCTCAAAAAGCTTCTGGCCTCTCTGAGGTGATAGAAACATAAACAACATGAATACAATGTGTCAGTTGCTATTATGAACATCTGAACGAAGAGTTATGGGGGCCAGAGTGGGGGGGGCTGACTAACTTTCTCAGGGTCCTGGGCTCCTTGCCACAGTCTGGTCCTGGCAGGTGAGTGAGGTGAGTGGCCACACTTTTCACATGACACAGCTCACTTGCCTAGAAACCCCTGAGCACAGGGCAGAGGCCCCAGTTCCTGCTGCTGGGGGAAGATCCGAGCCTCCCGAGCCCTGCTGGCTGCATTCTCCCTTTCCTTCTTTTTAGCGAATGCATTTGTAAAAACGTCATTTTCCTTCTTAAAAGGTCTTATTCCAGGATAGGAAACAAGCAGTCACTTGGGCGGCTCTCATGGCAACCGTATCTACCAACTTTTCCAAAGCCTTCAGCTTGCTCTCTCCCCACCAGGGGGATGAGGTGTAATGGCCTCCCAAGCAAGGCTACTATAATCTTTAATTCTAAGCCTGAAGAGGTCAGAGGTCTTGGAAATGTCTGGGCTTTGGGAATCTGTGCTCGCTGGCCCCGGTGAGACGTCAGGCCCTAGAAGCTCTAAGGGTGGAAGGCAAGGTGAGGAGTTTGAAAAGACCAGGCTAAGGCGGGGGTCCTGAAGCCAGTTTGTCCCCTTTTCGCCAGGATGGGGTGGTGAACATTCTGTTCTTTGACAGATCTCTGTTGCATAAGAAAAAAAAAAATCAAGTTTGGCCCACATGTAAGTAGACAGCAACTTTATTTAGTTTACATTTCCTCAGAAAGAAATATATAATGTCGAGTTGATCCACTTAAAAAAAAAAGTTTATTCTTTATATAAATAAAATGAACTCATTATAAAGCATTTGAAAAAGATTTTTGGTGTAACTCAGGCTTTTTTTTTTTTTTTTTTCTTATACAGAGTTTTGTTTTTATATCTATGGTTGGGTCACCCATTAAAATGTGACTACTTTAGAGAAATGTTTTCTCATCCCCAGGACATGTGAGGATTATACATCCTCATTGTACACTGTTCACTCCCACCATGGTGTTTATTGCAATTTAAAACTATTAAATCTGTATTAGGACAGCTGTTTGCTTATTTGGCTGACTCCTCGAGACCCCCAGGGTTTAAGATGGCAGCCAGTAGCCACATATGGCTATTTAAATTTAAATTAGGTGAAATTAGGGGCGCCTGGGTGGCTCAGTCGTTAAGCGTCTGCCTTCGGCTCAGGTCATGATCCCAGGGTCCTGGGATCGAGCCCCACATTGGGCTCCCTGCTCCACAGGAAGCCTGCTTCTCCCTCTCCCACTCCCCCTGCTTGTGTTCCCTCTCTCGCTGTGTCTCTGTCAAATAAATAAATAAAATCTTAAAAAAAAAAAAAAATAAATAGATTAGGTGAAATTAAATCAAATTAAAAATTTAGTTCCTCGGTTGCATGCCCTACATTTCGAGTGCTCAGAAGCCACATGTGACAGGTGGCTACTGTCTTGCACAGCGCAAGTGTAGAGCATTTCTGTCATAGAAAGTTGTATTGAACAGCACTGTTCTAGACCATTCATCCCCTTGTATAAGACCCCCATGGTTCTGTGTTGTGAGTCACCAAGTATCCTGTGCACCTCGAATCTCAGAATCTAGTGAAACTTCAGGAATGCCTTATTTCTAAATTCTGGCCAATGAGAGAGAGAGAGAGAGAGAGAGAGAGAGAGAGAGGCAAGTGGCAGGGAGAGAAAAGGAATCAGAGGGAGAGCGCAGGAGAAGGGCTTTCAGAAGAGCCACGTGGGGCTGATAAGAGAATGGCTTGTGGGTTGCTTAGTTCTATGCCCACATGGCACAAGGGTTGGTCAAGGACCCCCAACTGCAGGATGCCAAAGATCAACATGTCCATTTGGAAAGCTGTGAGAATAGGACTGCCTTCAGGGCCGCCACATCTTCCTAAGCACGTAGGCCGTGGGGGAACAGGTACCATCGACTTATTAATCCAGGAGACTGGCGCCCAAGGAAGTCTAGATCCTGTCATGTGGTCTAGACACTGCACTCTGCGTTAGCACCTGGGCTGGGACCATCTGCGCTACTCCCCCAAGGAGCTGAGAGTGAGCACTCACTGCTTCTGTGTCTTTCCAATGGGATGCAATGGTTGGTACCCCTGCAATGCTGGTCAATTCCCTGCTCCCCAGGGCTGCCACCAGAGTCCTGTCCTGTTGGGAAAGCCTGCCTTTTCAATGGCATCTGCCCCTGTATTATATGAGCCTTCCTCTTCCCTAGCTAACTTCTGGGTTTTTTGAGAAGGCAAATCAGGCCGGATAAGCTCTTGACTTTGATTCCCCACCATGATTTGGTGTAAACTGAATAAGGAAGGAGGCGAGTCCACAGGGATATTTGTGTGAGCTAGGCTTTCCTAGAGGGTGAGGGCAGGGGAGGGTCAATGCTTAGGATCCCAGCCCAGCCACTAGGTGTGTGGGCAGAACAGTTCGAAGAAGCTAGTCCCCTGGACAGCAGCAGATGAAATAAACATTACCTGTGTGTAAGGCGAAGAAACTGAGAATAATGGGAAAGAGTTGTGGGTCAGAAAAATTGACCAGTGGATAGCAAACAGGAAGGTCAAGGACAGAAGCAATCTGGAAGGCCAAGTTCTAACTAAGGACTGGGATCACATATTCCATTTAGGTGCAAGCAGCCCCTTCAGGAAGCTCAAGCATGTGGGACAGAGTGGCCCCACATGCAGTGTGTGGCACCGATGCAGAGGAAGATGCCTAGAAAAGCAAACCAACCCTTTTAGGTCATCTGCCATACCAGTTAGAATTAGGTTCAGCAGCAAGCTGACAGAAAACCCAGTATAACAGTGGCTTAAGCAGGATGGAGGTGTCTCTCCCACATTTAAGAAGTATGGAGTTAAGCAGTCTGGGGCTGACCCGGCTATCCCAGTGTCAGGGGCCTGGGCTGGTTTTAGCTTCTTGCGGTCAGCCTCACCATGAGCCTTCCAATTTGAGGTACAAATAGCTGCTCCAGCTCCGACCATTCTATGTGCATCCTAGCCAGCAGGAAGAGGGAAGGAGGAGAAGGGCACCTTTTTCCCTTTAAGGACAATTCCTGGAAGTTACACATACCACTTCCTCCTATATCCTGTTGTCCAGAATATAGTCACAGGACCACACCTAGCTTTAAGGGAAGCTGGGAAATGTAGTCTTTTTTTCTGTGTAGTCATGTGCCCAGCCATAACTTGGTGTTCTAACTAATGAAATGCATTAGTATGAGTGAGAGTGTGGATGAAGCATCCATTGTCTACCAGGAAAAACACCCATCGCAATCAGCAAAGAAGATTTTGTATGTGCGTTAAATCTTCTGCTCACGGCACAGAGATCTATTTATTGAATTTACAGGTCCTGCCTTGGATAGGAGACTTGTAGCATGTAACGGTAGAGTTTGTTGTGCTGGGCAAAGTGATGACATCGTATGTGTGTTCACTCTGTGTGCCTGACACTTGCGATTCAAACTTGTTCGGATGTGCGGAGTCATTGATGGAGGGGAGTGATGGTTTGGGGCACATGGCCATGAGGCCTTCAGAGGCTCTCCTTCCAACACAGGGGGAGGTCCCTGGCCCAGGGACCCCAGGAGGCTCAGATGTCAGGGGAGTGAAGGCTGCAGAGAGGTTCCTGTGAGTAGAGTGGCAGGGACAAGAGGATGAGCTGGGACAAGAGTCTTTGTGTGGGATGGAGCAGTTTGTCTTCAGTCTCAGTGCCCTCCCAAATGGGTGTTGGAGAGGTAATTCCCTGTGGCCTGGGATGCCAGGGCGTGCCTCCACTCCCTGAACTCCTGCCTCCTGCAGTCCCGTGAGGGTGGGCCACACAGTGCACAGCGACTGAGGGTAAGAACAAGGTTAATTGGGAATGCCAGCTTGTGTCCTCTTTTGCAGCTGAGCCCTCAAACCCTTGGAGAGGCAGAGTGCAGACTTGCAGCCTGTGCTGGCTTTATTTGGGAAACCATCGACTAGGTGCTCACAGCGACACATAGTGATTTGTAATGAGGGCGAATTCAGAGAATCTGGGATGTAAAAAATGGAAAAGGTCTGTCCTGGAATCCCAGCACCATGGGGTTGGGCTGTTCTGGAATCTCCAAGTCCTTCCCACCCAGGGAGTGTGGAACTCAGAGTCACGAGAAAGGGCCCAGAGTCCTGGCTCAGTCACCTTCTCACTGAGGGACTTTGGGGCATTTTGGGCAGAGGGAAGAGCACATGCAGATGCCTGCAAGTGTGAGCAAACGTGGTGTATCCCAGGAATGGCAGACAGAGCATGAAGGGCAGGACGAGAGGCTGGAAGGGCTGCGAGAGGCCTTGAATGCCATAAAAGGAATTTGGACTTTCTCTGGAGGGCAATAGGGAGCCGCTAATGAATGGGCTGTAGGCTGGGGAAGGATAGAATGAGATCTGTGTCAGTACTGCTCACCGTGGTTGCAGCGTGGAAGGAAGATGGACTAGAGGGCTGTGTATGGACGCTGGCAGGCCTATGAGGCCCCCAATAATTCTGATAGCGGGGCTAGAGGGCTAGCTTGCACAGGCCGTCTTTTGTGTTCTATAGAGAAGCTTTGCCTTAACTCTTCCTGCCTTTCCAAGTGGGTATTGGAGAGAAGCTTCCCTGAAGCCTGGGATGACAGGGATTGCCTCCCTTTGTTTGTGGAGGGGGCGGGACGCCTGGCCACTTCCCAGAGGCCTGAGCTCTGGACACCGCCAGAGGCAGCTGGGGACCGCCACCCTGAGCGCCCTGTCCCCCGGCCTCATTATCTGCAGCCGGCTCTGAGTGCTCTTTGCATCACTTACTCTCTGGGGCCTTGCCTGAGCCTAAAATTGCACAAAGTGGGCCACAAGATCCTCTATGGCTGCCCCCATCCTTCATTCCGGCCTTCCGGAAAGAGCCATCTCACCCTGAACTAAGAGAGGCTGGAGGACCTGGGTCCTGCCCCCTGGAAGGCGGGAGGCTCGCACAGAGTTCATTACAGGAACAGTGGCTGTTGTTTCCTGTGCACCTGCTGTATGTCAGGACAGGGCTGAATACTTTCTATACGTTTTCTCATTTAATCCTCACAACAAGACGACAGTGTAGGTATCACTATTCCCACCTTTCATTTAAAAGTAGAGGCCAAGCTACCATTGTGTTGGAAAATGTCTGGTCAGGCCGTTTGCCTCCCAGGGAGGCATCAGATGAGGATGACAAGAGCCAAAAATAAAGAGGCTCCTCATGCACCCAGCCGGCCAGCTAGCCAGCCACTCACCTGCCTATCTGATCTACAATCTCAGTGAGTGCTTGCTCTGTGCCAGGCCCTCCAGGAATTTATGAGCTGGGGGGATGAAGACCTGGGCAGAAACCAGTAACATTCAGGGTATCTACTACAGCAGGTGCATGGGCAGCTTGGGGAACAGATGTGTTAAATGGCTAGAGGTCAGAGTATTTAGAGAGGCAGGCAGGTGGGCTGGTCCTGGGTTGTAAAGGGCCACATCAAGACTTTGGGTTTTTCCAGTGGCAGTGGGAGCCATCTTCCCTTTGAAAGCATCACGGTGGTGGGATTTGCTTTGTGTTGGACAGCCACAGAGAAGCGAGGGTAGGTGCTGAGAAGATGAAGGCTGGGAGATCCTCGTGAGGGGTCCAGGTAAGAGATGATGCCACAGGGCCTGGCAGAGGGCACTGGGTGTGGTTGTGTAAACAAAAAAAAACCCAGAGCTGGACAGCAGTTCAAGTGGTAAAAGCAGGTTTTATTCAGGATGTTTGCGATAGGGGAAAAGAGACACCCCCCACCCCCCACCCCGAACCAGCCTCAGTTCCAAATACAACAGCACAAGTGGGAATTTACAGCCAAGGAGCAGGGTAGGGTCAGTGGAGGGGAGAGCACTGAGGAAACATCACGGTTCGGAGGGGATTCTGGCTAACCCGACCTAACGGGATTCTTGCAGAAGGCAGGCCAGTGTGATCAGACATCATCTGGGGGACAGCGTGGGATGAGGAACCCGAACAGATATCAAGTGGGGGGAATCTGGCTGAACTGATTTAGCAGGATTCTTGCTAGCAGCGAACAACTCAGAGATGCATGTAGAAGCCTGAAAATTGAGGCGAGGTTGGAGGAGTCTGACTAAAGTCTGGTTAAGGACTTTGTCAGTTGGGACAGAGGCCGGAGGACAGATCTGGAGGGGATACAAAGGCAGAAGCCACAGGACCTGGTGCCTGAGGGAGTGGGAGAGGGAGTCTGCTGACCGGGCCATGGTGGGGCTGGTATTCATCAAGCAGATGGGTGTGGCCTGGCCTCCTCGCTGCGCACCCCATCTTCCAATATGCTGTGGTCCAGGGACAGCCAGGCAACGGGTGTCCTTGGGGCTTACAAGTCCTCTCAGGGATGTCAGGGCTCAGTGTGAGTCAAAGATGCCTGGGAAGGGAGTCCACCTAGCAACCTGACAGCGGAGCTGGGGAGGGGGAGCCCCAGCCGCTGGGGTCTTCCTCAGTGTCCTGGCTCCTGGAGAAGTTAGGCCTGTGCCTTCCTGGGGTGCTGTGACGTGCATCCCCTTCCCTCGCAGATTAGTTGATGCTTTGCATAGACGGGCTTGTCGTGTAAAGGCAAAAAGCCTGAGTCCCCTGGGATCCAGGCCTTCCCTTGGGTGCCGCAGCTCTGCAGGCAGCTTAGAGAGATGCAGAATTTCAAATGTCATCTCCCAGGCAGCCCTCCCCAGCCTTCTGTCCCTTCCCCTGGCTTGGCCATCCCCCGAGTGGGGAACTGACCTTTACACATGCACTCTCGCCGCTAAAACCTCTTTTGACTGGAAAACATGCTTCAGCAGAGGCCGTGGAATCCTGTGGTGACTGCCAGGTGGGGCAGCGGAGGACCACCTGCCACAAGGTGACTTTTTCAAAGGAGCTGGGCCTGTAAGGAGGGTGGCATGGTTTCTGCACACGCGTGAATATCCCCGTGTGGCCTGCGCACGCGCCACATGCTTGGTGGCAAGCATATAGCCATGTGGCAGTTCGAGTACACACAGGATGGAACTTCCCAGCGTGTGATTCGGGAGTTCTGTGCCTGTCGGTACCCCCAGAGACCATGGGAGAAGGAGCTCCTCTCCCCTAGGTCCTGACCTGCCAGCCGAATATTTGCATTTTGGGCCTTCCCGTGGCTGACTTCAGTTGCTACTTTTCCATCAGATCGCTACTTTTCCCATGGCTGACTTCAGTTGCTACTTTTCCATCTGATTGATCTTTACCTTTATAAAAGGATTTTCAGAAGTAGGGTGGGGTCTTGGAAAGAGCATAAGCCCCGCAGTGGCACAGACCTGACTTTGAATCTTAGCTCGTCAGGGGCCTGCTCGTTGCACGACCTTGAGCCAATTGCGTAGCCCTTTGAGCCCCATTTTTGTATCTGTAAAATGGGACTGAGAGTAGTATTTTCTACCCTATGAGGTTAGGTAGTCCTAAAGATTACACAACAACGAAATGATTGGATACTCTGTAAATGTAATTATAACTCTTTGGGTAAGGTTTGGGAAGACCGGACAGCATTGTAATTAAGAACATCGGTTCTGGGACTCCTGGGTGGCTCGGTCAGTTAAGCATCTGCCTTTGGCTCAGGTCATGATCTCGGGGTCCTGGGATCGAGTCCTGCGTCAGAGTCCCTGCTCTGCGGGAGTCTGCTTCTCCCTCTCCTCCCCGCTCATGCTCTCTCTCTCTTTCTCTGTCTGTCTCACTCTCTCAAATAAATAAAGTCTTTTAAAAAAGAACATTGGTTCTGAAATCAGACAGAGCAGCGTTCTTATGTAAGCTTTGCCCCTATGAGCTGTGTGATCTAGTGCAAGTTACTCAGCCTGTCTGAACCTCAGTTTCTTTATCTGTAACATGAGCATAGTAATAGACTTCTCCTGTGGCACCAGACCAGTATTTCACAGCCTGTGAACTAGGGATGAGATGCTTGAGAAAAATTAAAATTCCTCCTTGGGGATGTAGCGCAGAGGTAATGTACCAGCTATGCTCATTGAAGCACACCTAAGTGTGAGAAGCATAATCCTAGATTGTTTGCTTCCTGAGTACAGGAAGCATGGCCATTTGGCCTCACACTGTACCTCAGTGCCTAGCACAGCGTCTGGTACAGGCTAAGAGCTCACTGAATTTTTGGTTGAATAAACCCATGATTATATGACTTCATGGAGCCAGAGCCCTAGCCCTTAGTGTAATGCCTGACAGAACAAGACCTTAGTAGATCTCCAAGTGTTTCATTATTAATAATAAGGGAAGGTGTGTCTCTAAAAATAAATCAGCAGGACCCAGCAGTCCGTGCTCACAGATCCCATCGGCTCCCTCCCCACATGTCCTGAAGGTCGGGTCCCCTCGGTTTCCACCACAATGTGTCTGGTTCACTGAGGCTGACAGTGGAGAGCCAGGCCTAGTGTAGACCCTCCTCATCAGAGGAGGCTGGACCTCCCACATCCATGGGGGTCCTGGGGTCCTGGTTGGGCCCATTTGCTATTGGCTTCTTGCCTTTGGAGGGGTACTGAAGCCAGAGAACCTTCCAGGCTGACAAGAAAGAATTGTGCTCACCATTCCAGGGCCCAAAGCATCAAACTTTTATGAGGTTTGTAGACAATCATGACAGAAGACTGGGCTGGCTTTTTATTATTCCAGGTTTCTCGGCTTAGACCTGGAGAGAGGAAAAATGATTTAGAAAAGGCTTTTCCTGTCTCAGGAAGAACAGGTGTTTCCAGAAGCCATCAGAGCCTGGAGCAGCAGGGGAAGAAAATGGGAACAATGGTGTACTTGCCCCCCTGAGGCACATTCAAGGCCTGGGTCACAGCCCCAAGCCACAGGATGTAGGAATCCAGGATCTAAGCCGAGACTCTCACTTTACAGATGAACAGGCCTGGGCCCTAGGGAGGGATGGGATCTGTGCCAGGTCAGCGGGCATCTGGGGAGGAGCTGAGGCTTGAACACTTGTGTGTCTGGCCTGCTGCACTCTGTTCCCCCAGGGTGATCACACACACACACACACACACAGATACTTGTGCGTGACCACCCTGTCCAGAGGCAGGCCTTTGGTGGGGGGCAGTGGGGACAGGGTACTCCTATAGTCCGAATGTTTGAGTACCCCCAAATTTATATGTTGAAATCCCAGCCCCCTGGCTGATAGTATTAGTAGATGGGACTTTGGAGGTGATTAGGCCATGGGGAGGAGCCCTCATGAGGACTCAGAGGCGCCGACTATGAACCAGGAAGAGGGCCCTGACCAGAACATGACCCCGTCGGCATCTCAGTCTTGACTTCTGCCTCCGTAGCTGTAAGAAATCCATTTCTGTTGTTCGTAAACCTCCCCGTCTGCGGTGTTTTGTTACAGCAGCCCGAACATACTAAGACAGTAGCAGAGAATGGACATCCCGACCTGAAACCAAGGGCATGATCAGCTCCTGCCTGCAGGGGTGCCCAGAGTCCCCCCTGAGCCCCCTTCATCCTGCACGACACCCCCGTCACTTCAGCCAGCCAGGGGAGCGGGCACAGGACTGGGGGCTGAGGTGGCGTAACTGGAAGAGTCCCGTTGTGAGGGGTGCAGCCACGGACGGTGGACCCCTCGGGCACAGATTCCATTTTCCCTGAGACCCCAGCAGCGGGCTCTGCACCTGGGACCCCCGCCTGTCACACATCAGCAGGGCTGGAATGGACAACTCCTGAAACGGAGGCTCCAGAAAGAGCTCAGAGTTCTCTACATGACAGAGGCAGTGGAGGTGGGGGTCAGGGAAGACGTGGGGACCAATTCCGTGTGGGGAGACGGAGGAGCTGACGATGGGCATGCTTGGAAGTGCCCCTGCCTGGGAGGGAGAGAGCTGGTGGGCGCGGAGTGTGACGGCGGGAACCCTCGGCAGTCACAGTGTCACCCATTCATCTCAGCCGGCAGGGCGGGCTGTGGTCTTAGCACGGGCCGTGGGACAGGCGGGGGGCCTGTCGTTTGCCCCTGTTTTATCAGAAGCAAGGTAGCATCTCTCAAGTGATCACATGTCTGTTTTCCAAAGTCCTTACCTCTGTGGACAAGAGAATCGAAAGGTTTCACAAATCTTTTAGCCAATCTGTTGTGTTTTATAGGATGACTATAGACTGGGACCATTTTCTGAGCCGTGCTCCCCCTCTGACGATTCGGAGTCTGAGGAGACAGCACCATGACCACCGGCCTTTCTGCCAATTACACACGTCTCTTGGGGCCTCCACCACCTGGCTTCTGACACACGTTTCTGCTGAGTTCATGTGTTTTCATGGCAGAGCCCCAAAGAGGTGCTGTCCTGTGTGCCAGTCCTCGCTGAGGGCACCCTTGTGGGGGGGACACCGTCAGAAGTGGCAGGAAAGTCATAAGGCGTCATGGCGACGTCGTGGAGCAGGCCAGCAGAAGCCCACAGAAGGCAAGACCAGGAACTCGTTTCCAGGGCAAAGGGATGCTCTTATTGTGGGAGCACCCCAGTGTAGTCTCAGAATGCCCCAATCCCAAGCTTCCTAATGGAACTTTGTGATTCAAGGGGGAATAGCACTGACTCCTATCAGCCAGCCATCACCTTCCGCTTTGCGAGCACTTCAGAGTTCATACGATGCACGTGGACAAAACAAGGTCAAACCACCCAGGGGCTCTAGGCTCGCCATTGTCCTAGCACTGGGGATGTAGGAGTTGCAAGTTTCCATGGCAACAAGGCAGAGAAACAATTATCCTGCACCTTCCAGGGCCCTTCGCCAAGGTTATGAGGACACTGTCTTAGCCCTAGAGAAGATAAAGTGCTAAGGAGCCAGAACGGACTATCTCTGTCTTTGAAATATTGACATGGAGGTAAGAAAGAGTTTTTGGAACCACAAAATATGTTTAGAATAATCGAAGCCCATCCCTTCAGTTCTCAGAGAAGGAAACAGACCCAGAAAGGTTAAGTCCTTTGTCCAAGGTTGCCCAGCTTGGGAGGGGCGGAGCTGCAGGTGCCACCCTGGCCTTTGGGTCTTTGGCCCAGGACCCTTTTCCACCCTCCCTCCCGGGGTTGGTCCTGGGAATGCGGTTGCCCTTTGCCTCTGCCAGGTGCTGGGTCTCAAAGCCATGCATCACGTTTGTACAAAGCAAATTCTGGTTTGCCATTGACTTCCTTTATAGTCCAAGAGACTATTTCTGATCGTTCTTCTTTTGCACACCTTCCAACACTTTGGTGCTAAGGTTTTGTTTTGTTTTGTTTTGTTCTGTTTTGTTTTGTTTCCTAAGACCCAGACGTAGCTTTTCTTCCAGCCTTTGGTCAAAGTCTGTAATGATCAGTAAATAAACTTAAGTAACTGAGATGGATCCATTAGTTCATGGTGGGGAAGGGGGTTCTGGAACCTTCTGCAGCCTCCCCTGTAGCCAGCTTCCCTCTGTGTTCCCAGCAATCCAATGTTGTGGCTAGTTGGTGCTTTCACTATTGAGGCTGGGTCCTCCAGGGGCCTTCTCAGGGGAGGGTGCGAGGCTTCTCTTGCTTGTGGATTTTCCTGCAGGGAGTTGTGAGCAGTGACAAGGTGTCAGGACAGTTCTCTGGAGGGGCAGCCCAGCCGAGGGATCACTACCTGCTCATTGCTCAGGACAGCCTCTGGGCTTGACTCCAGCTCTAGGCTCACATGGAAAGTTCCGGAAGGAGGGAGTGGTCTGAGTATCTCTCTCTTCGAGGCTTGTCCCAGGACAAAAGTGAGGGCAGGGGCAGGGATGAGAGGAGCATGACTCCCCTGTTGACTTAGCCACACTTCAGGGCAAGAGGAGCCCTAGAGAGGAAGACATGCTCCAGATGGGTTTGTCCTCAGCACTGGGTCCTGCCAGAGCAAGGGCTCAGTTCCCATTTGTTGAGTGACTGAATTCATTCATTCGGCAAGTACTGAGCACCTGCTCCCTGCCAGGCACGCTGCTAGCCCAGGGAGGTAGCAGAGACTAGGAGAGTTAAGGCTCTGCTCTGGAGAAGCCTGAATCCTGGGGCTGAGCAAAGAGGGGAGCCTAGGGCCCCTAGAGTCCTGACGGTGGGAGAGTGGGGGATGGGGTAGCCCTGCCAGTGAAGGAGCGCCCAGTGTTTACTGGAGTCTCTGACCTGAGGCCTGGGGTAGGAGGACTGGCAGTGCTGTCCAGGTGGGGACGATACCCGAGAAATCAAAGAAGGCAATGGCAGGAGTGAGGAGGGGAGATGTAAGCACCTACAATGTGTGCAGCTAGGGCCAGGTGCTTTCCAGATGGTTTCTCCTTTAAGCCTTCCAGAGGCCCAGGGAGGCCCTCATTAGGTTATCGCCGACTCGCTCTCAGGGTGAGCAGCCTGCCTGCGGCACACACATCTCCGAAGTGAGGACTCTCCCTCAGGTCAGAGGGATGGACACCATTCCTTCTGTCAGCAGAAAGGGGAGCTAGCTGTGTGAGGTTTTGAGGGGAGCCCCGCGGGCTTTGGGATCCTAAGGTCGTTGTTCCCAGCAACAAAGTATTCGCCTCAGTTGCTGATCCTGGGGGTGTTGGTGACACCCCCGTTTCTCCCACTGTGTAGGCTCAGGCCTCATGCTGCTGGGGTCAGCCCAGCACATTGGCTGGTGTCAGAATTGAGGCACAGATGCCCCTGGAGGATCAGCCGAAATGGTCCAGCTGGTGCTGTGTAAAGGAAGCTTTTTCCTTACTGAGTTGCCTTCTCAGCCCCAGCCGTGGCCTGGGGGATGATGGGAGCAGGTGGGCTGTTTGTAGCACTGACCTTGGGCTCAGAGCCAGAGTGATCAAGGTGACAGACAGGGTCTGCATTCCGTCTCCAGTGCTTGCTTTTTCTGTGGCCCCAAGCTAGTAGTCACTCAGACTCCCCAAGCCTTAATTTCACCATCAGTAAAATGAGGTTGATCCTAAGTACAGCCTGGGCTGTGATGCGCATGAACATAAATAAGGTGGTTAAAGCACTCAATACAGTGTCTGGCGAGTAGTAAATGCTCGATAATCGGTAGCTCTCGTGGTCGTTGTTACTGTATTATATTAGTATCAGATTAAACTCTGTCGTGGGGCTGGGCTGTATGTCATTCCTGTGGCCAAGTCATATTTCCCGAGGATGCACAGTGCGCCGAGACCTATGGCAAACAGAGCCATCGGGTTTCATGTCAGAGGACTCCAGACTTACCTGTCATCAGAACACTTGGGGAGCTTGTTAAAGATTCCAGTTTTAAGGTTATACCCCTTCCCGGGCCCTCCTCTCTCCCCAGAGATTTCTACTCATGGGTCTGGGGTGAGGTCCTGAATCTGCATTTTTAATCACCTTCCAAGGTGGTTCTATTACAAGGAAGTCCAAGAACTAGGTTTTGGGCAGCACTGCTTTATAAGTTGTTTCCTCCATCCCTGGCCAGCCTAGTGGCTGGCTTTCCTCCACGGCTGGGCTATTTCTGTCTAATCACTGGGAGCTATCATCTCACTTTGGGCTCCTTTTCCTTGGGTGGCCCTGGAGACATACAGACAAATCCTTTCTCCTCTGCTGCCTGTCTAGACACCGGGCAGACCTACAAAATCACTTAGGAGACCACGCTTTCTAAGCTCTCTCCTAAGAAACATGGTTAGATAAAATTTTTTTTTTCTGACTTGGGAATCCATCTTAAAAGTGTTACAAAGGTATAATATATTTGTTTTTTATTTGTATATTGAATGGATTCCTAGCAAAAATACACTGGGTAACACGGTGGTTAAGAGTACAGACTGGGGCAATGGACTGCCCCTGTTTGAGTCAGGTCTGCTCCCTTATTAGCTGTGTGACCTTAGGCAAGTGATGTAACTTCTCTGTGCTTCAGTTTCTCATCTTTGGACCAGGACTCACAGCAGCCCCTGTCCCATAGTGTTGTTAAGAGGATTGGCTGAGTTAAAACTGGTAAAGCACTTACAATAGTACCTGACCCATAGCGAGCCTTCTTTGTAGAGAGTAACATGTAACTGCATGAGATAGCCTGAACAAATCCAGGGGGCATGAGCATTGTATACATTCAGGAAAATTAAATAAGAAACTAGATAATGGTGCTAACTGGCTTCAGCTAAGTCCTGTTCTTCCTGGACGTACAATTCTGCCTCGAAGCACCACTTCGTGATGCTCTGGTCATTGTTTTTCCAAAGAGGGAACAAATATGCCAGGATTGTGGTGGGAGAAGCCATATCTGTGAACAGTGCAGAGGAAAGCTGAACATCATTTTGCTAAATCCCATTAGCAAACTCTGTGAGGCCTTCTCTTTGGAGAATCACCCTAACTGTGTTCTAGCTAAATGGCATGCAGAGACCAGGGGACTTTTTTCTTTGTCTCAGTTTTTATTTCCAAGACATGGAATTGCTGAAGGTCTTGGCGGGTTTTCTCAGCTAATGAGCTATAAAGGAAGAACCCGATGCAACGAAGGGAGAAATTAGCAGACGCAAGAACAGCCGTGTCCAATCACACCTGCAGTGATGATGAGAGATAGTGGAGGGAAGCCCCACTGCTCCCCGTCACCTCCCTCTGCCGGGCCAGAGCCTGTTCGCCTTCCTGGGGAAGCAGGATAGCAACGCGCTTTAGCACTTGGGCCTTGGAGCAGGCAGACCTGGCTGGGCAGCCTGGCCTGGTGCCTCTTAGCTGTGGGAACTTGGGAACTTTGCTAACCAGCCTAATCCTCCTCTGTAAAATAGAGAAAATAATGACATCTCTGTCACTGAGTTGGAATAAGTGCAGCAAGGGAATGTATATAAAGTGCTAGAACTCAATAAATGAAAGCTTTTAATGCTCAGTGGTCGTTTCCATGTGCCCAATCTAGCCCAAAGTCTTGATAATTCAAGTCTTTCCCTATACAGGATCCTTAAAAGTAAAGGCAGGAATAGTTGGAGAGAGAACATAGATCGAAAGACCAGCTTGTTTGGACCAACCCATGAATTACTGTGTGTTTTTGGACAGGATTCTAGATGCACCATGGGACTTTAGTAGGGACCTGATGGAGCAACTTGTCCAGTCTCTTTAATTTAAAGATAAGGAAATGGAGGTTCAGAGTGGTGAACATCCTTTCCGGGGCCGCTCAGAAGACAGTGGCGGGGCCAGGGCCTGAACCAGGTCGGCCAGCTTCCCGCCCCACATCGTCTCCACCACATCCAACTGTTTTCCTGTCACACCGGAGAAGGTCTGGGCAGACGCATTATGAAGCACTGCTGCATATGGAACATCAACAGAATCAAACCCTTAAAGGCCACCAGCATATCCCACAGGACAGGTGGCAGGAGTAATCTGTGTCTGCAGTTGCATTTGTGAACACAGCGGGAGGAACACATCAAGCAGCCAACAAGGAGTGCACACGTTCCATTGCATGGGCTCTAAACTTGCCTGCTCATTAAAACGAGGGAAATGCTAGTGGAAAAGAAGAGGGGCTGGGGGCAGATGGAAGTTTTCAAGTCGTGCGGACATGGCGTGCCACATCTTGGGCCGGGATAGTCTTGCCCCTCGGTGGGTGTGTCGGACGCTGTGGCTCAGCTACTGCTGTCTCCTCTGTCTCACTGAGGTCTTGAGGACAGCACTGGGTCATACTTACCTTTGCATCAGCAGCGCTCAGCATAGGGTCTGGCCTGGAGTAGGTATTTAGCAAATATTTGTTGAATGGCTGAGTGATTGAAAACCCGTTATTCAAAGTAATGGTGAGATCAAATGGCTGGTCATTAGCTCTCCCCTCCTTTTGTATTACACCTACCATGGACTCACATGCCTCCATGTTTGGCCCGCAGAGGGCTCTGGGAGATTCCATGGTCATCCTCTGCCTCTTTGAACATCGTCCTCCCTTGGGAGCCGTCACGTTGGTGATAGGGGTCACCCCTGGAGTTTGTTAGTGCTAAATAGCTCTGGTCAAGGGCCTGGACCAACTGGCCATGGTCAAAAGCCTGATGCCAGGCTCATGTTGCTGCAGTTCAAGTCTTGGCTTCATCCCTTTTCAGCTGTGGGACAAGCTGGGCAAGAATCTTGGGCAAGATTCTTGACCTCTCCATGCCTCAGTTTCCTTATCTGTAAGAGATATGCTGAGGACAGAATGAGACAATGCACAGTGCTGGCCATCTACTAAGGGCTTAATCCGTGTTAGGTCTTTGTACAAATGTCATTTCCTGTGGGGCCAGGGAGAGTGACTTGTCCCTTCCTGCTCTCTGCCAGGTGGGCGGTAAGCAAGCCCTGGGGGAGTGCGCACATTGCCTTTGTTTAGGAGCACAATGGAGAGCAGGAGATAATGAGGTGGAGAGCAGGGGAGTCTGATAGAAATGGCAGCGGGAGAAACTATCGGATACACAGATGTGCGCCAGGGCAAGCCTGTGATTGGCTAACATTTCCATTCTGTTTCCTTCATCCATAACTCGGTTATTTAAAGTGCAGGAAAAAAGCCAGAATATCCTGTTCTCTTTGTATAAATGAGGTTTATAAATAGCTGTTTTGGAGAACAGGCGCCGTAGAGAGAGCGGGGTGGCCATTGTGAGGCCTGCCTCAGTGTCACAGGGGCCTGGCTCTGCTGATCTGGAGATGTTACACCCCTCTGCCTCTGAGTGACTGTCCCCTTACTCCTGGTAGCTCTGCAGGGAGACCTGCATGACTCGGCTTTGAGGATAACTAGGACTGTGGCATTTGAATGGGGTTGGAGGGCCTTGACACCATGGAGTATGGCAAACGTGGCAGGATTTGGAACAGGCAGATCTGGGTTTGGATCCCACTCCATCCTGTGCCGGCCGTGTGACTGTTGACAAGTTGGCCAGGCCTCAGTTTCTCCCGTATACACTGCAGGCAGTGTTACAGCATTCCTGGTGTTGTGTGATGGTGGAGCTCGTTCCTGGGAGCAGCCCACGGAGTTCTCGCCAGCTTTGGCAAGACAGGCAGGTGCTTCTGAGGTCAGACAGCTGCACTATTTTCAGGGGCCTGTAGATGACCCAAAGGCTGGGGAGTAGCCAGGTAGACAGGGGACAAGGGCGATGTGCTGGTCACTTTGATGGGGCGTCATGTCTAGCTTTGGCCTTTGAACAGACCCCAAACTTTGAGCCATATGACCTTGCAAAGGCTGAGTCTAATTGTTATGATTATTATTAACGTAATTATTAAACTCCCTCATCACCATCCAGTTAGTCACCCGGCATTTCAGTTTCCATCAGCGATACAGACTGCAGATTATCTGCTGTTGAGTTCCTACCCTGGCCTTGCTGAGCGGGGAGGCTGAGCGATGTGTTAGCAATTCAGTCTCCCCAATGCGCTGCTTCTCAATCATGTGTCCAACCGTCAGAAAGCCCTCGGCGCAATGACACCCCCAACCTTGATGGAGAGCCAGCCTCGCACTGAGGTCAAGCAGCTCTGTGGGAAGTCCTCCACGCTCTCTGTAGGGTTACAGCTTCAGAGACTAGCCATTGTGTTGTTCAGGATGATCTGAGCTCAGGCCTTGAGCACTGTGGCTCTCATCATGACTGGTGAGTTTTCTCTTTGGATTAAAGCTTGCCATTGGATTTCCTTCTCAGCTTCAGTTCAGTTTTCCAAGCATCAGTTGAGCCCCTACTACGTGGTAATAAGTGTGCTCCTTGTGGGGAGACAATGAAACAGCAGGGTGGACTGGGAGGGGCCAGGACCCCGGCTCACCTGTGGTTGAGTGCCTCTTCGCTGCTCATGAACTGTGTGGCTTTGGAACTGTTACCCAAAGCCTCTGAGCCAGGGTTTCCCACTTGTAAAATGAGACTGATGATCTACGTGGGTTTCAGAATAGAGAAATGGCTCCATCTCAGGGACTCAGTGAATGACAGTCACGCTTTTCTTCTATTCCTCTCTCCTCTCCCCTCCCTTCCTCCTCCCTACTTTCTCCAACAACCTCCTTCTTTCCTTGCCTTCAAGGAATTTACCATCAAGCTATGGGGCCAGGCAGAGACATAGACTAAACGTTTCAAAATGGTGTCAGGATGGGAGCAAGTCCAGGGTATTCTGGGATACAGAGGTATCCAAACCCAAAGATGGTTTCCTTCGATCGGCCTTGGAAATTCAGGGAAAAGCTGTGTCACGTGCATATGTCAGGTGCGTATACACAGCTGAATGTGTATATAGCCTGCCTGTACCCTCCCCCCCCCAATACACACACACTCATGCCTATCAGAAGGGACCTGACATGAAGCAGGACTTACCCCAATGGTTCACATGCAGAGGCCTTAATGAAGAGGTAAGGACAGAGTTAATGGTGCAAGCAGAGCATGGGGAGGTGTTGAGACTCGTGACGAGAGGAAGCTCTTCCATACCTAAGGCGGATGGGACAGGAGGAAAAAGAGCGTGACCAGGGCAGGAAAGAGCCTGAGCCTTGGAAGTGATGCTGCCTGGTGGGAGCTGGAGTCACAGGGGGACACAACTGCTGCTAGAGATGTGGCCGTACAGTACCCCAGGAGGAGAAATCTGACCACTCTCCTCCTGCTCTCTGACCTGCTGCTGCCTCCTGTTGGCTGAGTCCCACTGAGGGAGGCTGAGTGATGCTATAGGCAGGGGCCTCCTGCCTGGGCACAGAGCCTGGCAGAGGAGGATGGAGAGCAGAATCTTGGGAGGGAGTGCGAATGTTGGGAAAGAAAGGCAGCAGCAGGGATATGAATGCATTTCTGTGCACTCACGTGCGGGCATGCGCAGGCAGGCAGGAGCTTCTCCCTAGGGCACTCAGTGTTGGGGAGGGATGAGAGGGGTCAGCCAGGGGTGGTGCAGCTGGTATGATTCCCACCCTCTCCCCCATGTTCAGAATGCCAGGCAGGACTCTCGGAGCCCTTTAGGCAGGGCTTCCTGCAGGGTTTTCTCAAAGCCCATACACTGTGATGCCTCAGTTATTCATGAGAAACTATGATTGGCTTCCAGCCTCCCTGGTCTTTGCTGAAGGCAACTGTAGCTTCATACGTACTTGAGATAAATACATGTGTAGTGTTTTTCTCTTTCCGCCCTAGTGCCACGCTCAGGAGGTGTGAGAGGTACAGTGAAAAACCAGGCAAAGGGCGTGTATGTGACTCCAGACATGTTCTCCGAGTCTGTCCAGCTGGGCCTGGACATGGACATCACAGTGCTGTCCTCAGTGAGTGAATCATCCCTGCCCTCACCTCCCCAAGCTCTGAGGCTCCCTCTAACTTGGCCTCACCTCCTTGGCTCTGCCCCCTTCAACGCCATCGGTCTCACGGGGGCTTTTGCCAAGAACTGGGAGCTGGCAGCTCTAGGCTGAGCTTCCATGCGGCACCCAGTGGACAGCAGGTCTGCGGTATTGGTTGACAAGAATTCTCGTGTTCTCCATTGGCTGTCACAGCTGACCAGCGTGGCCATGGGTTATGAACACTGACGGAGCCCACAGGTGATTCAGTCCAGGTGGTAGGCAGCATGGAATGGTGGTCGGCAGCTCTGGCTCAAACCCAGCTCTGTGTGGCCTGGGACATCTCCACAGCCGTAGGGTCAATTGTCTGCCTCTCCGTTTCCTCAGTAGGATGCATGCAGCACACCTGTTCTTATCAGGTTGGCTTCCAGAAGGGTTAACTGCAAAAGGCACCCTGGATAACAAAGCTAATGCACCTGTGTTGCCCATTAGCATGTTGAGTGTGTGTGCTCAGAGTGGTGTTTGGATTTGGGTTCAGTTAACATGGCCCAGATATTCCGGAGAGAGCCCGAGCCTTGAGGCCTCTCCTGGAGGCAGAGACGGGGCCCTGTCAGCAGCCAGGGAAGAGAACTGCCTTCCTGTTTACAGCGGAGGGAAGGCATTTGTTTACCTCATTTAGAAGTGCCTTAAGTTATTGAGTGTGTGTTAAAGATGACAAGGAGCCAGTTCCCCTCCCTGCCCATTTTAGGGCTGGAATTTGGTCTCTCCAGTCTACTCTTTGGCTGCCCTGGCTTTGCTCTGAGGGCCATTGCGAGCTCGTGCATGTGAATGAGTCTGTGCCAGGGGCGGTGCAGGCCTGGCCCACCAGCCCTGGAGAATGAGGACCACCTCAGCTCCGTGAAAAGCTGCTCCTGTGGGATCTGGGTAGATCTGTGGCACCTAAGCCATGTCCTAGCTGCTGTGCCCAGGAGTCCTACAATGCTAAGGATTGGACTCAGAAGAACTTCTGGAAGGTACGGGCGTTTCTGTAGAAGAATCCACATTGAGTGTGAAAACCAAGGAGAGTTACACACACACACTCATACACAAGCACACACCCATGTGCAGTCACACACACCCCCCCCATACATATACACACACACAGACACATAGCAAACACTCCCACACTGGCAGACACACTTATATGCAGTCTCTCTCTCTCACATACATACACACACACTCACATACACACACTTTCACATACACACTGTCTCACACGCAGGTACATGATTAGACACATAGGAAACACTCTCGCACATACATACACACTCATCCAGACACACACCTATACCGTCTCTCTTTCACACACACTCTCTTTCACATACACACACCCTCTCATACACATGCATACGTACAACATACTCTCGTTCACACACAGACACGTGTGGATCTTGTCTAGTCAGAGCAGGGAAACCCGTTAGAGGAGACTGCTGTCCACATCGGCAGCGCCCAGCTAAAGCCCCTTCTGGATGACTTAGATTAATTTGCTTAGCACACACTGGGGGCAAAGCTGGCAGTTCTGTGCCCTGGGTACCCAGCCAGTTCTGGGACAGGAGGCACACATCTTGGCACCTCGCCTCCAGGATGACAGAGAGACCAAGCCTGAGGGCAGGCTGGGCTCCTTCCAGAGCAGCTAGTTCCCAGAGAATCCCAGGCTGGTGTGACTCAGTAGTGCCTGGGTTGGATGAATCTTCTACACATCAAATCTTGTTCCTCAATGAGCCCACACGCAGCTGCTCACTTTCCCTGAATGGCCAGCCCCTGCGGACATGGAGACTGGGCTGCACGCGCTGATGATCAAGCTCATCCTCTCTCCACTCATGGCTATTCTTCTGTCCTTGGAGGAGGTAACTTAGCCAGCTAAGCAGAGTGGGGGGCACTGAGATACAGGCTCTGTAGGAACGTTGATTGACATTTTCGTCTGGGCCAGGTCGAAGCCTTGGGCCTCAGTGTTCTCGTCGATAAAGTCAGGGTATTCATGCCTATCTCTTTGGCCTCTTGTGAGGTTTAAATAAATCAGCTATGAAAAGCCACCAGCACTGTGAATGGCATACAATAGGTGCTCAATAAATGGGGATCTTCCTTCTCCTGACTTTGCTTTACATTGTCCTGCAGAGGGGCACCTTCCACATACATGAGAGAACCAGACTCATTCAGGCACAGGTGTCTGTTCATGCAGCCTGGGCTGGCCCAGCCAGCTCTGATGACAAGGGGACAGCATTCTGGCCTGCTCCTTTTTGACCTGGTGTATTTGTCAGGGCTCTCCAGAGAAACCAAACCAACAGAATATATAGAGAGAGATTTTTGATAAGGAATTGGCGTGCATGATTATGGAGGCTGAGAAATCCCAAGACCCGCAGTCAGCAAGCTGGAGGCCCAGGAGAGCTGGTGATGTAGTTCCAGTCCAAAACCCAGCAGTCTTGAGCACCAGGAGGAGTCCGTGTTTCAGTTCCAGTCCAAAGCCAGGAAAAAGACTGATATTCCAGCTCGAACAGTCACGCAGGAGGAGTTCCCTATGACCTGTGGGAGGCTCCGCCTTTTTGTTCTATTTAGGCTTTCAACTCACTGGATGACAGCCACCCACACTGGGGAAGGCAATCTGTTTGGCTCAGTCTAACAATTCCAATGTTAATCTCACTCAAAACTGTCCTCACAGACATACACAGAATAAGGTTTGACCAAATACTTGGGGACCATAGCCTAGTTGAACTGATACATGAGATTCACCACCACACGGGTATCTGGTGAGCTCCTGTGTCTGTCTGTGGGTATCCTGGTGCAGCAGGCAGGCAGGCAGCAGTCTTCGGACCTTCTGGAACTCTTGGTGCCCCTGGAATACAGCAGAGGCTGTCTTCTGCAGTGGTAGAAGAACACAGCTGGGGTGGGCCCGTTGGCCATGCAGCCATGGAAATAGCAAGGAGTCTTGTCCAAGACCCATACCAGCCCTGTGGGCCTCTCTTGGTGACAGAAACATCAAAGCGTTGCTCGTCAGCTTGTCCGAAGTAACTCTCATTATCTTCCATGCCCCCACCCCCTGGGTTTATCACCCATCTCTGTTCCGTGTTCTGCACCAGAAACCTGGTGGTTGTCTTTGAAACCCCCATGCGTTTCCTCCCTCACATCCTGTTTGCCTTCAAGTACTGCCAAGTCTCTTCCTCCTTAATATTTCCTTCTCGGATCCATTCCTTTTTTCTGCCCTCTGCCATCCCCCAGGCCCAGCTACTATCGTCTCGTGCTGCTTTTCTGCCTCTCTTCTTGTCCTCAGTCTTGCCCACAGAGCCCGTCATCCACACTCATGTCAGTGGGAGCTCCTCAAAATAAGAGATCCAACTGTGTCATTCCCTGATCAATCTCCTTACGAGTTTCTCACTGCCTAGTAGAGTTTGTAAGCTCATTCCCTAAGGGCCAAATTCAGCTCCCCCTTAAAAAAAGAAAAAAGAATTTGAATGCCTTTCTATCTGAAGGGTGTATGTCTTCGTTTGCCACAGTACTCACCACTCCATATCGTTTTGTACCAGCCCACTTCCCTCCTCTGTTACTTGCCAGTCCCTAAAGTCGAAGGCCCAAACTCCTCAGCATACATTTGAGTCCCTTCACAATTTGGCCCCCGACAACCTTCTCTTTATTTATAGGCAACTCTACTTAAGCACCTTGTGTTCTAGCCATCCTGGTTTGTACTCCTTTCCCAGACACACAGTATTCTTCCTCATTCCCATGTCTTTCTTCATGCTGCTCACTTTCCTTGGGTGGCTTTCATCTCTTTAAACCTCTGGCTAGTTCCTCATTATCCTCTAAGACTCAATGCATATGCCCCCTACTCTCTACAGTTTCTCTTTAGCAGTCTCTAAATCTCAGTTTTCTCTTCTATAAAATGGGGGTAATCAGAGGACCTACCGCCTGGGCTTGTCATGAGGGTTAAATGAGATAACCCACGCAAAGTACTTCACACAGTGTCTGGCATATGGGAAGTGCCCAGTAAATATCCAGCCACCTGCTGGCCTGGCATCTTGAGATGTCAGGGATTTGGGCAGGGGTAACAACAGGGACTCTGCTGTCTGTCTTCAGCCAGGGTGCCTGAGTCTGACAGGCCCTTAACTACTCACAGTGAAAGCAAATGGAGAGTGATATCCACTGGGCAGTAAACAGAAAAACAGCCCATTGCAGGTATCAGGCTCGATAGGGTTGTGCAAGATTGGGGGCAGGAATGTGTTGTATCCAGAAAGCTCTGTTCCCGGAAGCAGAACAGAGAAAATGAAATTTGGTTTTAGAAATACTTTTAGACCTAAGGTTTATTAATAAATAAATAAATAATCTTGAAGGAATTTAAATATTTCATAGCCTATCGCACATGGCCTGGCACCTCTCATTGGTGAACTTGGTGGTAGGGGCAGCACTCTGTGGCATCTGTTTACAGTTGTGTTGAATGAAGCTCATGTGGACATTTGCTTAGGAAAAGTCAGTTAATTACAGAGCCACATAGGAATAATAATTGTTGTCTTTGTTGGGTACTGGAATGAGTTGACTACATCAGACTAGACACTTGCAAGGCAAACAGGTTATCTGCAGTCATAGCAAGAAATCCCCAACCCAGCAGCAGACCAATAGGTGACATTTGATCTAAAAATGCCTCGGATTGTGAAATACAGGTTCTGTCTCAGGTTTTCTTTTTTCTTTATGTGGAGAAAAGCCATAGTGGAAACAGAAGCTAATGATTCTTGGCTCCATTCTTAGTCCAGGGTTGGGGGCACCTCTAAGATAATTAAGACTTTTGGAAAGATCACAATGCAGGGAGTACAGGCATAAGCTTGGAATGTTCTTGGTTGGGCATATTTAGGTCATTGGCAGTCTGGTGCCAAGGCCTGAAGAGATGCATATATGAAAATATAATCCCTGTGTTGAACCCTTTCCCGGAGGAGGTATCTACACGAAAGGAGAATTGCCATGCTCGAGGTGCAGTTCTATCACATTCGTTGAAGAAGCTAGCCAGCTTAGTGTGTGGTATGTCATAGACTGTGTTGCTGCTCAGTGAGATCTGGGATGCTCCTGTGGGGGGTTATACTTCTCCACTGCCTCTGGATGCCAGGCTTGACTGTGCAACTTATTTTGGCCAGGAAAATGTGAGCAGAAGTGATATATGTCATTTCTAGGTGGAAGCTATAAGGGCCAGTCTGTCCTTCACCTCGTTCTCTTTCCTCTGTGCCATGGGTACAATGGTCTATGGGACAGGTTCTCTATCAGCCTGGATCCCAGTATGAGGATGACAATGACAACACTGGAGTAGGGTTCCTGGTTGACCCTTGATGGACATGTAGCTTGAGTGAGAAATACACCTCTGTTGTGTAAGCCACTGATATGTGGGGTGTTTTTGTTACTGCGCTCTAACCCAGTCTCTCCTGACAAACTATATGTTTAAAAGGAAGAATGATATGGCATTTATTACTTCTGTGGATAACTAGACATTCTGATTTTTGTAGCAGAACGACAATAAGAGAAGGAAGTATCCATTAATGCCAGAAATGGACCAACAGTTGACCTTATAAAGGAACATCAAGGACCCCAAGAGTCTACTATTGAGAATTTGCAAATTTGTTCACAAAGTAACACTATATCACTTTCACACAAACATTCCCTGACCCACAGAAATGATCAATCCGTGACCAGTCCCATGGATTGTGGAAAAATGTCACATAGGGAAGCCACCATATATTGTCTGCCTTTCTTTCAACCACATTCAATTACTTGCTCTTCTCTGCTTTCCTCTTACCTTTGTGGCTTTATAGAGACTTGATCCCTGCCTAGAATGCTATCCTTCTCTTCTCTCTTTTAACACCTTGTCCCTTCAGTGAACACCTAGTGGTCTTAATGCAGGTGCCAACACCGATTACAGGGCTTTTCCCAAACGCTTCCCCAACTCCAGGCAGATGGGAATTCCTTCCATAGCTTTCAACGACCAACTGGACACCTCTGTAGGCTTGTCTCAGAGACAGCTCAAATGTGATTATGTTCAACACTAAATCATCAGCTCCTCCCAAGCCTGTCCCTGCTTTTTGCTGCCCCGACATCCACGAATGACTCCACCACCCATTTACTGATTAAATCCATAATGTAACATTCTGTGTCATCTCTCATTTTTCCCTTCTCATCTCTCATCCAACCAAGTTTTACTGATTTCACCTCTGAAATGTTTCATGAACATTTTTGTTCTCATTGTCACTGTCTCAGTTTAGGACCTTATTATCTGGCGCTTGTTTTAATCTAACAACCTTCTTATTCACTGTGTTCTCTGCTTCTTACTTCCCTCTACCACTTTTAGGATGATATTTCTAAAATATAGATCTTCTAAAAACTTTTGGTGATTCCTGTTGTCTTGAGTGTGATGTTGAAACCTGCTGGCATGGCGTTCTGGGCCATTTGAAATCTGCTTCTCCATTTGGCTGCTTCTCCTACCACGTCTCCTCCTCACTTGCTATCCTTCAGCAACCCCAGAACATATTCTTGTTTATATAAATGTATGGCTTTTTTTCTTATACATCTGCATTTTCATAGTTTCCTCTGCATCAAATTCCCTCCTCTCTCCTCTTCCCCTTCTCTGATAACACTGCCTTCACCTTCAAGATCCAGTTCAAGTTTCATATCCTCTGGGAAGCTCTCCTGGAAGCACCAGACAGAATCTCTGTCTCCTTTCCTAGTGCTCCCTAGGGCTTGTGTTTATACTTCCCTTGAAACATTTCCACTCTCTGTGCCAGGTATGACTTGAGAGTATCACAGAGGCAGAGACTGGATCCTATTTATTTATGTATTCCCTTTGTTTGGTAGTCAACGGGGTGGAGTGATTTGCAATATGCACGTCTCAGACAGTTTTATAACAAGCAGCCTCCCCAGATCAGTGACTTAGAACAAGAAACGTTTATTTCTTGCTCATATGAATGTTGGAGGCTGTGGGAGTCGATTGTGGTTGCTACATAGCTGTGCTAGGTTCTATTCCATGTGTCTTCCCATTCTGAGGCGCCGACTGAAGGAACCACTTACCATCCGGGACATACCATTTTCCTGGAAGAAAAAAGAAGCAAGAGTCCTCCCAAAGCCATGTAATGTCTCCCAAAACTTCAGCTAGGGCATAGTTTATATCATATCCCACTGGCCAAAGCCAGTTACATGTTCAAGTCCAATGACGATGGAAAAGTATTTTCCCATAGGTTGGAGGGGGCACCTCCAGGCAATGGCAATAGATAACAACAGCTCAGATTTTTATCGATGAGATGGGGCTAATAAGTGGGAATGATAATATGCCCCCTTGCAATGTGTTTGTCAGATTGAATGGACTCAGGCTGCTGAAAAAGAGCCTTAAAGAACCCCCTGTTCAATTTCCTCCTTGGTTGAATATTTGCCATTTTGTACCATCTGGCCTCTGAATCCACTTCTTATGTTTGGAGAGTTCTCTACTTTTGAGTCTTGGTGGGAGTAGAGACTGATCAGAACAGCCTCCTACTAGAGAAGTGATTTGCCAGCCTTCCTTGTATTTAGGCCCAGGTCCTACATTAAGAGGTACGTTCCCAGGCTTGGGTCAAAGAGCTTTGGGCTCTCGGGGCCCCAGTGGCTGCGGTGTGGGTAGCGGCGTTCAGCGTCAGCAACGTTGGCCGTGCTTGGGTCTGGTCCTCTAGCGAAGCAAGACTTGGGGTGAAGTACTTAGTGACATAACCGAGACTCCGGTTCTCCAGCTCTCCTGGCAATGCCACGAGCCACCCAATGTCTTTTTATTAATTCATTTTCTGCTTATATTAGCCAGTGCTGTCGCTTACAGAGGTGCATCCTGGCTCACCTACCAACTTTGCTGTGGAGGTAGCGGAGAGGGTAGTTGAGAGGGTCGGCTTTAAAACCAGATTTCTCAGGTTTGAAGACCTCCAGCTTCCTGCTCCCTCTGTTCTTGGGGCAAGCGACTTCTCTGTGCTTCCATTTCCTAATCTATGAAGTGAGGGTTATAATAAGACCTGCCTCATAGAGTTCTGTATTAAAGGAGATATACACCTGAAGAAGGTTCAGGACCTATTATGATCATTGTAATTCACAAGAAGGCCAAATGACTTTCTCACGTTTATAAAGTATGCTGGTGGCAACATCGTCCAGAAGGTGGACCGCACAAGAACACTATGAGAGATGTACAATTATCTTCTCCACTTTACAGGTGAGAAAACCGAGGTTCAGAGGGCTTAAATAACCCGCCTCAGATCACACAGGTATCAAAGGGTAGATAGAGCAAGAGTCAGGATCAGGCAAGCCAGGGCCTCGATTTGTTCTTTTAGCTGCTGAGCTAGTGGGAGAATACCCACTCCCACCTCTCCCAGCCACACACTCTCAGGGCCACCCAGGTTAGTGGCCTGCTTCCCACTCCTGTCTGATCCAATGTGTAAGGCATCTCTGAAAAGACCTCTTTGCTATTATCTGAGCAAACCTAAGCAATCTCAGGGATGGCTCAGGGCCTCTCTGGCTTTAAAGGAGAAGTCGCAGGTTGGGTCCCTGGTAGGGGACCTCTGAGATGGAAGTGGGTAGGTAGGAGGTTCATGAGGGACAGCTCATAGGATGCACACCTCTGGAAGGGGAAGGATTAAGTGAGAAAACCTTTGTAAGCATTTTGGAACAAACTGTGCCTATCAGGCATGTAAGAAGCAGTAAGGAAGTGTTTTGTTAAAACATCACCCAAGAACACTGGCCCATGGTCTCCCTCCAGGGGGCCTACCCACATAGCGGGAAGGATAGGATGGTATGTTTCTCACAGTCCTCGCTGACCTTGCTTTTGGATGCCACCTTTGATGGATCCTGTCGAGTACTTGTCTGGCAGACATGCCTCAGTTTCTTTCCTTGGGTATGAAAGCCCACCCTTGGCTTGCACAGGGCACAGTTGCTGCCCACTTGCAGTGGGCAGGACCCATCCTTAATCACAAACTGTGTATGCCTCTAGGAGGGAGAGAAGAGGTGAATGGGTTCCCAGGATGCAGGTGGTCTCAGGGAGACCGGACCTCCAGATTTTCCCGCTTGCACTTCAAGGGATGGGTTATGACCCCTTCTTCCTCTGGTTTTTCCTACAGATGGGGAAGGATAGGGCTGAGACACACAGAAATGGGAGAGGACATAGAATGTGGTGGTGGCAGGGGGACTAACCATGAGAGGTCTCCCAAGGAGAAGATGGGGAGTGAAAAGAAGGTACCAATCAGGCCCATAGGGCCCTTTGTGAGAGTCAGAGAATGGAGAGTCCCCTTTGCCTCTCCACATCCACTGCCCATCTGTCTCCATGCTGCTCTGGGTCCCAGGAGGTTGATCTCTGTGGATTGCATCATATAGGCTTGCGTGCCCCTGGCTCCCAAGTGGGTATGATCAGTGTGGGTGGCACCAACAGGAGAGCGGAGGGTGAGAGACTGGGGTATTACGTCTGTAAGCCTCGTCCCAGCAAGGAGTGCAGTGGCTGTGCTCTTCCACCCACCCCACAGCTGCAGCTTCTTCTGCTCCCTGTGAGGACCCCCTCTCTTAACCCCATCAGGCCCGAGGACGTAATGGCTCCCCTCCTTGCTAGCCCAGGCTGCCGCTATCCCTTGTTGACTCCCCTCATCCCTGTCCACCTTTGTAAATATCCTCATTAAACTCTCTTGGCTAGTCTTCTGCAGGGGCCCTGACTGATGCACACCCTGTGGGCTGACTCAGCCCCACGGGCTCTTGGCTCAGCATTGCCCCCTTCCATCCCCAAGTATCCACATGCTGTAAGGGCACAATCTTACAATTGCATGAGGCAGCTCTGGGTGGCCTCCAGGGAACTTCTTTGTTCCCTATGTGGAGTGTGCCCTCTGTTGCCAGTAGCAGATGTGGGTTTGGTTTCATCAAGGAAGCTGGTAGAATCTTTCAGCTGTTATAGCAATGGCCTTCGAGAGAAAACAGGACAGAGGAAGCCCAGCAGCACTGGTGCACCAAAGCCAGGAGAACAGGCACCAGGATGCTCTGAGGGACTTGGGCCTGGAGCCTCTTCCAGTTTTTCCTGGTCTGTGTTTAGAGAAACTGATGGGTCCAGAGCTCCCTCCTTATCCAAAATGACTAACACTCGGCTCCCAGGCAATTGATCTACGTGTTCTGACTTATTTCTCGACTGGAATCCTTTCCTAATGAAAAGTCACAGATCACAATGCCCTCAAATCAGTCTTATTCTGTGTCCCTGTGTTTTCAAGAAGTTGCTTCTCTGTGTCTTTAACTTCGTGGGAAGACCAAGAGCTACTCTCTCTATGTCAGTTTAGATGCTGGGATCTTGTTTGTTCCAGGTTTTAGGCCCAAGATTTTTGAATGGAAAAAACTTTTGTAATCAAGGCACCCAAAGACACATTGTCTCTACTGGGAAGAATTCAGAGCAGTGGAAAAGCCCTGGAAATCCCAGATCCAATTAATAATTCCATAAGACAGTTCATTAGGATGCACAAGTGCTTAACTAAACAAAACCATAATCGAAGCCGTCAGAAGTGATCCACAGTTGTTTTAGAATTTTCTCATTCACGCATCATTTCCTCTACAATTTAGTTAGATAACAAACACTACTTATGCCGCCATTGGCTTTTCAGCCATGAAATGCAGTTGGTGTCTGCGCTGGGCTAGTGGTGGAGAAAGGGCTTTTGGCTGGTTGGTGAGAGGGGTTCCGGCTTGGAGATAGGCCAGGCCTTGTACAACCAAGCCCAAAGTCAACGTGGTGTCCCACGGCTCCTGAGGAGTTCTCTGTAGCCCGGCTTTGTGTCTGAGGATGACACCTTTCTGCCGGTGCTGTTGAGGCTCTGCCACCTTGGGGATTGCTGGATGGAGACAGTCTTCAGAGCAGAGCCATTCAATCGGGCCTGCTTCTCCCCGGATGCCTTACATCCTTTCATTTATGACGTCACCTCTTCAGCGGAAACTGGTAATAATGGGAAAGTGCAGATTCCTTTTCTTAGGAGGTTCATTTTGAAGGGTGATCAGCATTCTCACCTTGGTTGGAATAGTCAGCCCTTCTGCTGAGCAGGTTTTGAAGCTCAAGCGCCAGGGCAGGAATCACAGAGGGTAAAAATAGGGGACCCTGGGTGGCTCAGTGGGGGAGGCCACTGGAACTGAGGTTCCAGCAGGAGCTCTGTTACTCTCAATTTCATCCAAGTAGCCAGTCTCCCACAGCATAGAAGAGAGTAACTGCCTGTTTTCAAGTCTTGTTTAAGATAGGCCAGATCTGTGCAGCCCCGAAGCAGGGATCCCAAAGCTCTGCGTGAGGGTCTGCCTGGCCATTAGTTACCTGAGGATAACTAAAACACCACAAATATTTATTTTAATTTCTTGAAAGAAGTCCATATGTGTGTATGTATGGATGTATATATTGCTCCCACCCTCCATCTTTCCTTCTTTATTTCTTCCAGGGTGGGAAAAAGCATTCTCCCGGAGCAACGAAAAGATACTTTAGTGCTAATAGGGTGGAGAATCCCAGTAGTTTTGGGTGGGTGGAGGCCATATCTTGGGTCTCACTTGGGCTATCTGGTCGCCTGCAACCACAGTGACCTCCAGGCAGCCTGTTTTCCAGAGCCGACCTTGTCCGGACGTGCTGGAGCTCGGTCAGCCAACATCAGCCATGGCCTTGGTGCCTGTTTCGGCTTCAGCACATTCACACACCACAAAGGCAGCTGGGACCACGAATGTTTTCCGAGGGCCTCCTCTGTGCCAGCTTGTGCTGGATCCTCACTCATGTCTAGCTCCCACAACGCCCCTGCAGGGTGGTCTTATTACTCGTAGGAAATGGACACTAGGAGGGGTCAGGTGGTTTTTCTAAGGCCACTTAGTGCAGGCCTCCTTTGCTCTGACAGTCCAGGGATGTGGCTATTTGGGGGCAATTGTGCTTGATCTTTTGGAGTGTAAGGCATTTGCTTTTCAGTGTTTTGCATTGTACAGAGTGGCTTTGCTCCCCATTCCTACACTTTCTTCCCTTGCAACGGGGTCCACTTAACAGCTCTGTGGCCATCCTGGGGCTGAGTGGGGGCTAGAAGGAGGCTACGGCTAAGGTCTATCTCACCACCATCCCTGCTCATACTTGGGACCCAGCCTCATCTACCTAGACTGCTTGCCTGGCCTGCCTGGCTCTTCAGGGGCCTTGCCTTATCTTTATCCTCTTGGTGACTATGGTCCCCGTTCCTGAGTCCCTGAGCACCTGACTGCTGTTGTCATTTCTCCCAGAAGCCACGGCCCCTCTGTGTGTCTGTACCTGTACCAACACACGTGGCCAGAGCTCTGGACTTGGAAAGGAACTTTGGCCCTCTGGCTCTATTGGGGCGCATTGTTGATGGTGCTCCTCTCCCCTGAGGGAGCCAGCTGTGCTCCCACTCTTGTCCTCACTTCTGTGCCCCAGCCACGGGGCCTTCCGCTGTTCCTCTGTCACTCTGCTTCCCCAGGGTCTCTGCACCTGCTGCTCCTCCTGGCTGGAATGCTCTTCCTCCCGCATAGCCACGTGCCTCCCTGCCTCCCTTCAGGTCTTTGCTCGGGTTTCTTCTTGTTGAAGAGGCCTTCCCTGACCACCTTTATCAAATAGCCCACTGGCCCCTGACTTCATTTGTCGAAGTCGTACTTGCCACCACCTGAGACGTTTTCTATTTGGGTATGTGTTTGTCTCTCCACCTGCTAGAACATCAGTTCTGTGAGGGCCGGGCCTGTGCTGGTTTTATTCACTGAGTCTAAGAGGCAGGTTGCCTGTAGAAGGAGCAGATGACTTGCAGGCACACAAAAAAACAGGGTTCCAAATCCGCCTCTGCCATGAGAGCTTGAGTATATCCCAACCCCCTCGAATCCCTGTTTGTCTGAAGAATGGGTATATTAATTCTGACTTCTTGGGCTGTTCTGAAGATTCGTAATATTAGCTTATGTTTAGTGAGTGTTTATCATGTACTGTCTCCTGGACCAAGCATTTTGCAAGGATGACATCGTTTCATCCTTGCGATGTCCTAGGAGGGGGACTGTTACTGTTTTTAGTTTACAGATAGGATGCCTGAGCCCCAGAATGGTGACGCGACTTGCCCAAAGTCCCATAGCTAGTAAGTGGCAGATTAGGAACTTAAACCCAGGATCTAGATCTAGATACAGCACTAACTGCTCTATAATGCTTCTCATTAGACAATGCGTTTGGTGCAAAGGAGGCCCTCAATAAACGGTAGCTAGTCTCCTTAATACGATCCGCCTCTTCTCATGACCAAATTCTTTTCTGGGTTCAAACTTCCTTTGGTATTTCTGGTTTATTAACCTTCCTGTGAGCCACCAGGCCTCCTTTGTCTCCTGATCTGACCTTTAGGTTGCTCTCACTCTTAGGGTCCTCTTGGGCTCTAGCTCCAGCCTACCTAGTCCAGTTGCTCCTGCCACATGGCCACTCAGTCCTGGCTGTCATGGTCTGTTAATCTCTCCCATGTCCTCCAGGCTTCCTACCAGCAGCCAGGGTGGGGGCACCTGGTAGATAGATCAGAGTGCAGGCTGAGGGTAGAAGTCTGTTAGAACTTCTGACGGCTTCCTTGAATTTGCCATTCATAGGGCAAGAGTAGGAGAGGGACATAGCACTGGTGGCTTGTGGCCACTACCAGATTAGTGACAAGCAATGGAAAGTGTGAACCTTCACATGTAGAAAATAGATCCTCTGTGTGATTATTGATTATTCTTCTCCTTGTCCACACTCAGAAGAACCATCATTGGTGACCCTTGGGCCACTAGAGAAGCCTGCCACCCTTGTCATTGCAAGAGCAGTGTTCAGGGAAGCCTCTTCCTTGGGGATGATTTCAGGATGCTGCTGTGTAAGGGACTGAGGCTCTGCAAGTCAGAGACGATTTCCCTGAAGGGTCAGCCTGGGGTAAGCAACTGTAAGTGTGAGCCCTAGAGCTCCAGAAACCTAACCCTGGTTCAAAGCCAGGCTCTAGCCCTGACTCCCTGTATAAACTTGATGTCTCTGAGACCCGGTTTCCTCGTCTGTATCGTGGGAATCACCCGGTAGGCTTGGGTGCAGGGTTCTCTTTAAATGAGGGGGTTTTAGAAAACTCCCTTTCCTGGGATGCCTGGGTGACTCAGTTAGTTAATCATCTGCCTTTGGCTCAGGTCATGATCTCAGGGTCCTGGGATTGAGCCCTGCATTGTGCTCCCTGCTCAGCAAGGAGTCTGCTTCTCCCTCTGCCTCTGCCTCATACTCTCTCTCTCTCAAACAAATAAGTAAAATAAAATTAAAAAAGAAAAGAAAACTCCCTTTCTCATTCTGCCCCCATCTCTGTGATCACAAGGGATCTCACAGGGAGAGGGCCCCCCTCACTCTCAGCGGCTCCCGTTAGCCCCCGGTGGGTCCAGTGCTCGCCCAGGCTCTGAGCTTCCCACTGGCTGTTTGCCCCATTTTCTATCCGTGACCCATTCAAGCCTGATGCTTTCTTCCTAGACGTCCCATCAGAATCAGTGAAACAGGACCTATAACTGCCTAGAAACACATTTTCAGTCCCACTTACAACAAAAGAACAACAACCTTTAAAGCTCTTCAAAAAACAAATTATGTCCCCTACGAACAGTCCCAGAAGAAATGTCACTGGAGACATAAACTGTTTTACTGTGACCTATGTAAACGTCCCAGGAAATAAACTGACTCCCCATTCCGTAAAACCCTCTTGTTCCCTGTCTTGAACAAAACAGATTAGATTATTTGAGGAGCAGGAGCTTGAGGCTTGGCAGGGAAGACAAAGCATGCTGGTGGTGTGGGCGTGGGAGGCGGCTTTGCTCCGTGAAGACGCGGTGTTGGCTTCAGCACGAAGTCCTCTCTGAGATGTGCCAGTCACTGGCCTCCCGTGAGCGGAGGGAGCACCACCCCCGTCTTTGAAAGAGGTAGATTCTTTGGTCAGTGGGGGATTTAAAAAGCCGGAGTCAGATCTTTGGCTTGGATGATTCCTTCAAGATTACTTAGAAGGAAGCAAGGGATAGCACAGCTGGTCCAGCATCGACCACCATCAGCGTGCCAAGCACGGTGCTGGCTTCTTTTCTTCAGTCGTCATATTTATTGCTCCTCATCCTATGAGAGAGGTTCTGAATCCCGTATGACAGAAGAGGAAACTGAGGATCAGAGATATGAGGTACCTTTTCTAAGATCACTGAAAGAGTAAGTTCTGCAGTCTGGACTTGAACCTGGGTCCAACTGCCTGTGAGTCCAAAGTGCATGTTCTCCTCCCCTGTCAAGCTGCCTTTTTCTTCTCCGGTATATCTCTATGGTCCAGAGGGCAGGGGTGCCTGCTGTCCGGGGTCTGTCCACTAGGAAATCTACATGAAGTCCCATCCATACTTACTAGGCTTGCCTTTTCTGCTTTCATACCGGGGATGTGTAAACACACACACACACATGCATATACACACACATACACAAATACACACACAAGGACCACCTGATTGACGAGAGCAGTTCGCTTCATTCTGGGACTTTTTCTGGAGGTGCCCTTTCTCTAGCCAGCACCCTGGTATTCTGTTGTTTTGATAGATGGGTTGAGAGAGTAGCCACGCATCGATAATACTCCTGGCTTAAGGCACATAATCAGTCCTGACCTCAGGGGATGCCAAACCCTCTATCTATAGCACCTTCTGGACACAGTCCCTGCACAAACTGACAATTGGGATGAAGAATCTGTCATTTAAATTATGTTGGATAAGGTCTGAGCTGGGCTGAGCCATCCTGAGGGAATGGCTGATTTGCTGCCGCTGCGCTGGGCACAGAAGGAACTCGCCCATACCTGTGTGTTTACAAAGACAGGCACTTACCCCTGCTCCGTATCTCTTATCCTCAATTCCTGTTCCTACTTGGAATGAGGAATTTCCACAGCACTGGGATGCTTCTCTCCGTCTCGAAGTAAAACCCAGAGAGAATGCCTGTGAATGACAAAGCACCATGAACTACTCCCACAAAGAAAAACAGTCTGTCCTGCTGGCAGATCTGGGTCAGGCAGAACCTGACAGATGTGAAATGAGGGTCAAGAGTGCCCAGCAGCGAGGCGGACAGTTCTCCACACTGCCACTTGGACCTGGGGCTGGCTTAACACTTCATTCCTGCCCAGGAGTGGGGCTCAGCCCTGACCCCACGGGGACGAGGTTTCAGATGGAGCAATTGACTTCTTCTTTGGTGACTTTAATGAGGAAGGTTGCTAAGAACCCAGGGTTGCTAGGTTCCTGGGAAGATTTAAAGACAAGGATTCTAAATCTGGATTTCATGGATGGACTTTAGGGAATGTGTGAACATGTAAAAATTATGGGAGTAATTCTCTGTGTATATATATACACAAACATGCAGATGTTTGTATATATATATTTAGGGGGATGTGTGTGTGTGTGTGTGTGTGTGTGTGTGTGTGTGTGTGAATGAGGTTGTGCATTTTCTGGGGAGATGGTTGAACCCTTTCCCCAGATTTTCCAAGGAGCGTATAAGCCAGAAGAGAAGAACCTTTGCATTAACATAACTAGCGGCCTAGCGAAGCTTCCCCAGCAGTGGGAGGACCCGCTCTGGGCATCCTGTGTGTGAGGTTCTGCTCTGCACACTACAGGGGACTCGCTCAGCTGTGCCTCGGTGGTGGCTGTGGAGCGCAGAGCAGCCGCAGGATAGGGCCTCGTGCAGAGAGCTTTGTAAGGTTGGAGACCAGGGCTGGTGGCAGGGGTAGGTCCAGGGAGCCCTCCATGTGTCACACTGGACAGCTGGTCCCTCCAGTCTTCAGCAGATTCCTTGGCTGGGATTTCAGGATGTGGTCCCTGAATGTGGTCCTTGAACACTTCAGTGCCATTATTTCTAGTGGAAACCTCATTCAGACCAAAGGAGGGCAACCTGTTTGTAGAGTTCCCGGGACGAAGGCCCTCAGCCACAGCCTATCTTGCCTCTGCATCACCAGGCAAACCCTGTGCCTTTAGCAGGGGTCAAGTGGAAGGTGATGCCAGCAGCCCACCCACCCGAAAGGCAGGAGTGCTGACTCTCTCTCTGTAGGAACTACACTGAGTAGGGCTGCATGGGCATCATCCTTGCTGCTAGAGCTATGGAAGGGTGTGTAAAGACTGCAGACAGTTTTTTCTGGGACTGTTCACCATCACAGGAACCTGTCTTTAAGCTGATGTTGCAAAGTACTCAGCCCTGAGATTTGCTCTGGGGCCACAGAGCTACCACTGTTCTGAAAAAGACCACAACCTAGAAGAAGAGACAGTTAGGCCAACAGGTCCTACTAGGTGGCATGGAAAGTGGACAATAGCCAGAGAATGTTTCCTGGGCACGCACTTTTATCTCTATATTGCTTGCACTGAGCCCAGGGTCAGATCCAGAAAATGCATCACTAAATGCACATAGTTTGCACTTGAAGGGACTTTCTGTGTCCCCGGTGCCTGGGGTGTACTCCAGGAAGGTTTGTAGAGTGACCTGAGTAGAGGTAGAAACATGGTTGAGACTTCTTCAGAGGTGAGACACAGAGTAGAGAACTTCTCCTACTCTACTTCATACTGAATGCTTCTTATCTACCCGTCTCATAGGGCCCCTGGGAAGGCGTGCGAAGACAATAGATGGCAAAGTGCTCTGTGCACTTGAGTGCTGGCCAAAAGGCTGGCTGCACTTAAAGGTGATTTTTCCAGATGTGGGAATTTTTAAAGCCCCTTGTCCCACATGGCCTTGTTTATTGTTGGGTACTTCAGATGCAACACTGTTGCTGCCACTTGACTGTGATGCTCCTTTGAAGCAGGAGCTGGGTCTACCCTCATGTGGAGTGTCGCATGCTGTGGCTGGCATAGGCTGGGCACTTGGATGGTATTAACAGGGCCACAGTGAGGAATCTGGAGGGTTTAGGTGCTATAACCAAGAGTCCATGGGATGTACTAGTAGGCTCTGCCCTCAGGAGGCTTCCCAGAGGATATGTCCACTGGGTTATGTCTTATATGAATATACCTTCTAAGTGGTACTGGGGTGGCCCCAAGCAGAACCGAAACAATGAGATTGCCCCCTAATTGTCATCAAGAACAGAATGTTCCATTTGTTACAGAGGCTGGGTCATCCCTTGTGCTGACCAAAGGTCGACGAAGGTCTTAAATTCAAGTATGTAAGCCTCTGGCCGAAAGTCGATGGCCAGTCTTTGCTCTCTGGCATGGTTGACCACCAAGGGCCTAGGCCACTTCTGATGAGATGTGGTTAGGGTAAGGGGATCGCAGAATGGGGAAAGTTATTCCATCTTCAAAGGATCAAAAACAATTGGTCTAACTCCCAGCTTTCTCTCAGTCATGCAGTAATGACTTATTGAGCAGCTAACATGCCTAACACATTGTGCCGGGCCTGAGGCTAGGAAAAAAACGACATGAATTTCTGTTCTCAGAGTTTTCAGCCATGGCTAGATTAAGATATATGGGGTCCTAAGAATTACAGTGTTCCCTTGCCCCCTGCCCCATATGTAATTCAAAATAAAAATATATTAAATTATAAATATTTATAAGGACTATCAGCCAGTTCTAATTTTTCTCATGATAACTACTTAAATGCATAAAAAATTTTTTTATATCAAGTTCTTTCAAAAATATTTTGGTACCCAAACTTCATTGATGTTCTGAACACATGCTCAGTGTACTGTTAGGAAATCAGATGGCTGATTTCAGCCTTAATGGGGAAATAAGACACACAGAGCAATAACATGTACCAAGTACCCAAATTGTCACAGACTAAGAGAACTCAAACAAGGGGAAGGTTACTTTTTCAAGAAATACTTGTGGAAGAGCAAACATTTGGCCTCCGCTATCAAAGCTAAGAAAGGTTTGTAAACTCTCTCAAGACAAAGGAATCAGAATAAGCCAAGGAAAAACATGGGGGCATATATAAGAAGAAGAAGGAAGCTCAGTTTGGTGGGGACATAAAAGGGCATTATGGGAGATAGGATGAAAAGTGTGGCCAGACCTTACAGGACCTCAAGCGTCAGAATAAGGAGTTTGGATTGTATTGAGTGGTTCTTGGGAGCCACTGCAGGTTTCTGAGCCTGCTACTGTAGACTTCCTTTCACCTTCAGAATATTCAAAACCACCCTTGCATTGCATTTAAGAGTATCTACAGTGATGAAGTGATGCCAGAGTAATTGAGTATTGGTAATTGCTTTCACTGTGCTTTGGTGTAATGCATTTTTTAAATGGAGTTCTATCCTGTAAGTGCATCTATAGGAAAAAAGTGCTAAAAGCTTCATTATCATTAACCGGTGCCAAATGGAATTTACAGAGATAGTGAAGTGAATGAAGACCATACCTCTGTCCTCCCATTACAGCTCAATTCTGTTAGGGAAGGATCACAATAATGGCAGTGATTAAAAAACAACAACAATTTGGGGAAGCAGATATTCACAGAGCCTCCAAAGTAACACCCCACACATTACTTATTAATTACAAAGGAACGAAGTGATTTTACAATGAGAAATATGGCAGACATCACTTTAATCAAGTGATCACACTCAGCATTACCAATAATGGGACAGATGTGGCTTTTGATGGAGTACAGTGGGAAGGACACGGTATCACTTAAGTAGTATTCTTGCCAAAATTCTTTGACCTGAATATAATAAAGAGAAATTAATCAGACACATTCATATTGTAGAATATCCTTCAAATCGAATAGCATAGACTCTAAGACTGTCAATGTTTTGAAAGGAAAAAAAAAAAGGGGTGTGTATGTGCGGAAGGACTGTTCTAGACTAAAGGAGACCAGAAAGATATGACAATGAAATGAAATGCTAAATCTCATATTGGATCATGAATTGGGAAAATGAACAAAGAGCTATAAAGGATATTATTGGGATAATTGGGAAATTTGAATATAGAATGTATATTAGATAATGTTTTTTTCTATCAATGTTAAATTTCTTGAGTATAATGGTATATCAATATAATATTAATATATAAGAATGCCTGATGCTTAAGTGATAACTGATGCATTTAGAGGTGGCGTGACAGAGAGCGAGAGTGAGAGAAAGAGAGAGAGTGCGAGCCTAAATGTGGTAAGATATTAACAATTGATCAATCTAAGTGAAGGCTTTATAGATGTTCATTTTGCCACTCTTTCAAGTTATAAATTTTTCAAATGAAAGCCCTAAAACAACGCAACAGCATCTCCTCGTGTACTGATATAGGACAATGTATGTTCTTAGACTGTGATCTCAAGTTGGCATGAAGTTAACTTTACATGTTGCAAAGCTACCCTGGACCAAGTGTGCATATTCCTTGCTGAATAAAAAAGATGTGTGCTATAAGGTGACTGCAAAGTGAATTTTGGTAGTTGATTCTATTTTCTTATTGATGTCCATTGCAGAAATGGAGAATAACCTCTAATAGATTTAGGTGAAAATGTTTGTTAAGGGAAAGAGTTCACATGAACTGCTATTGTTGGCATCCCAGGGTGTTTGTGCAATGTTTTCAGGATCCTGTGGAAATTTTCTTGATTACCTACTTTGCTTCCCTTAGTATTCTCTTCACTTTACTCTTGCTGATAATGTCTTCTGCCATGATTTATGGTCTGTAAACTACCACCCCCCATTTCCTTACAGTTTTTGGTACATGGTTCCTGGCAGTTGTCCCCCTCTCACAGTGTCTAAGAGAGCTAGGCTGCCATGCCACACTTGACCAGTAGGTGTCACTAATATCAACTTAAAATTTCTCTGATGCTTCAGGATCTAGAAAATATATCAGTAATTTACCTTATCAATTCTGTGAGTTAAATAAAAGTCAGTTAATACACTTGTTTAAAGCCAAAGAATATTTTTAGAGAAAATGCAATTAATTTATGTCGTATCCATAGTTAACACCAGGGGATAAGTGTAGCTGCTGTGTAGGACATGAGGTCTTTTGCCCACAGTGCCTTGGAGCACATAAAGGTCCAGCATATAGGGAAAATCATAGAATCAGGAAGGTGTTGTGTGTGTGTGTGTGTGTGTGTGTGTGTGTGTGCAACAATAGCATTATTACTTACTATTACAACTACTGTTGGTTACTGCTACTTTTACTACTATTGATATCCATTGCAGGCCAGATACTGTATTAGATACTTAACAATTATATACATAATCCTCAGAAAAATCCTATGACTGAATTTATAAGTATAGAAACTGAAGTTAAGTAATTTGCCACAGTCACATAGTTAGAGGCAAATGCAGAACCAGATTTTAAACCCTGCCAGTCTGAATGAAAAGTGTGTACTCTTTTCAAACTCTGGTGACCCCAATGTGTCCATCCTCCCAGGGAAACTGGTATTTATACTTTTGATCTCTAAATAAGACAGGAAAGCCTTTTAAAGGAAGTTTAGGAAGATAGAGGACACATTTTGGGGCAGTCCTAGAAGTGGTTCTCTCCTTGGTACTTGCAGGTAAAAAACAGGGATAGGGGTCAGGGTATGGAATCTGGGAGTATTAAGGAATGGGAGCCTGGTGACTTGGAGCCTGGTGGGGGAAATATCAGAATTCTGTGCCCTGAGCAACAGCTGAGTTTGCACTTTGTGAATTCTGTGTTGTTTTCTCTTTTTAAATATTTCTGGCCATTCTTAATTATCCTCAGGGGGTTCTATCCACATGTTACCTGAGAGCTAAGGAGAGGAGATAGGTGTTCTGAGGGTCAGGGGCTAGTGGTACCTGGAGAGAATCCTCTCTGTCTCCTCTTATTGGAAGCTCCTCATCATGTGGTCCTAATTCATGTACAATATTTAAAACTCCAAATCTGTTCTCCTGGATTACAATCTTCTTATTATCCAAAGTTCTCATTAGGCTACAAACACTGAACTCCTCCTTTGAACATGAGGCCCCTACAGCACACCTTTGCTCTTCTTTCATCCATCAGTCCCATATGATCTCATTTCCACACCCTTCCCAACAGACATTACTCTAGAAATATCTTTGTAATCTCTGCTTCCTTCCCCCTACATTACTAGCAGCTACTGCTAAAGGTGTGGATATAATCAGGGCTGGAAGCAGAAGGACTGATTGGAAGTTAATTTAAGTAGTTAGACCCTCCATTCTCCTGTTTTACTCCATGGGATCAGGTAAATAAATGCTGCCCCACCCACCCACCAACTTTGACAGGAGACTGGAAATTTATTCTTTTAGGAGAGTAAAACAGACATTGTGGGCTGATAGACATCTAGCACAGAATAGGGTATCATACTAAAACAACAGGATTAAGTAAAAGCCTGTGTCACACTGAATATGGAGACTTCCACAGCCATTGTCCTCCACTTGGTTCCTAGAATAGACTTTTATACTCTAGTGAGGTGATAGGAAGATTCTTCTCTGCAGAACCTGATCCACCTTTCAAAAAATTCTAAAGATATCAATAATGGGTGTTTTTCCTAAAAATGGCCCAGCCAGATTACCAGGAGGTCCATAGTCACAAAGCCCCCCCCACAGTTTCCAGTAACTCTTTTATTGCCCCACCCTAAAATAAGAGAAGGTCAAGGATCACCAGACATCCAAGATGAATGGCAGAGAAACAGTGTGAAAGACAGAGACATAAAACAAATGAGAAAAAGCGATCTTATGGAAACAGACAATCCAGGGAAATGAAATTTTAAAAATTGTTAGATATCCTCAGAGGGATAAGAGTAGAAATTGCATTCAGGAAGAAGATGCTTTCTAGGAAAGAAAGATCACAATTAGAGCCCTTGGGAATTAACAATGTGTTAGCAAAAATAAAATACTTGGGGAATTTGTTGGAAGCTAAAATTGAGGTTGTCTTTTAGAAAGTAGAGACAAAGTTAAAAAAAGATGGAAAGTAAGAGAAAAGGCAAGGCTATTTATTAGAGCCTCAGTCCTAGAGGTCCAACATCCAAATAATAGTTGTTCCAGACAGAAAGAAGAGACAGACAAGAAGGGAGAAAATTATCAGAGAAATAACTCAAGGAAATTTTCCATAACTGAAGCACATATCAGGACTGAAAGGGCCCACTGAGTACCTCTCATAATGAATGAAAAATAAACCCACATCAAGGCATATGAAGGTGAATTTTCAGAACACTGTGGCCAACATGAAGCTCCTATAAGTTTTCATACAGAAAAGACAAAAGATTAAGGATCACAATGGCCTCAGATTACTCAAAGACAGTGTTGGAAACTAGATGTAGAGCAGCGCCTTTAACATTTTGAGGGAAATGGTTTCCAACTCTGAACGCTCTACCCGCCTAAACTATTAAATCTGGCTCTGGAATGAAGTCATTTGCAGAAATGTGCAGCTGGAGGTGGGAGGGACAGGAGTTGGAGTATGTTTGTGAAAGTCACACCTTTATCTTCTATTAGGGAAAGTTGATAGGTAATGCTTAAAACTGAAAGAAAAAAAAAAAAACATAGGAAGAAGTAACATAAGCATGTTATAGAGAAGGAGGCAGTACATGCCAGAGAAAAAGCTGGAAGAGTTGAAGTCTGTTGCCTCAGGAGAGTGGGAGATGTTGAGCGGAGCAAGATACTCCCACAGGAAGGATACTTCCTATGAGCTTTCTGGAAGCAGTTCACCCTTCAATCTTTGTGCATGAATATGAGAAACTAAAAGTGTTGGGGGGAGCAGCTGAAGCAGAGGAAGAGTAGGAGGAAGAGAAGCATGAGGAAGAAAAAAGAAAAAGGAAAGAACATTGGGGCTGATGTTGGAAGACTGACTCAGTTCAGGCATTTACTTGGAGACTCAGCTTCCTCATTGATAAGGTGGGGGAACTGTGTCTTCTTTGGTAGGTTTTTTATGAGAATTAAATACTTCTGGTATAAAGTAAGTCTTTAATAAATGTTTATTTCTATGATTTCTTCTATTGTTTTGAGTGTATGAGAGACTCAAAAAAGAAATTCTCGATAATAGAAAAATTCATTCATCTACTCATCATTGTCCATCAAACACAAGTGTCCATGTGGTCTTCAATAACAATGCCACGGCAGCCAGCCCTGAGTCACAGGCCACTTTTACCTCTGTTTGTCTGCATTTTCAGTTTCCCAGTGTATGGGGAATAGCCTGTACCAAGGAGAGGCTTTCTCAAAGGTGCCCTTTTCTTCTGGAGGGTTTTGTCCTATACTTCTCCTTGTCCAGGGCACCTAGTGTGAAGATGTAGAAGCCAAAGTGGTCTGGGAGGGGATACAGGGTAGTCTGACTGCCTGACTGAGGGCCAGCAGGCCATTTTATACGACCAGCTCTCCAACCTCCCCTGTAGCCAGAAGTCTCCAAAGACACAGGGTGTACCTGCCAGCATTCTAGCGTGCTCTGCCTCAGGTCTCCTGAGCATTTTCTTGCCCGCTGACTGGAAGCTTCATGCACTTGGTATCTGGAAACAGCATGGTCTCGAAAGTTTCTTCATAGGCCTTCACTTTTCTAACAACACAGTTCTTTCTCCTAGTTCATTTTTAATTAATCTAAGACAAATGCACCACTTTCTACCAGAAAATAGCAATGACAGGAATCAATGGGGCTGATGCATGGCTGGCCCTCCTCCAGGAAACTTGAGCCTGAGACAGCCATTCTCTTCAGGGAAAGCTTTCTGGGAGTCATGTCCTACTCCAAATGCCTGAGCCGCTAATTGGCCAATGATCATTGCTTTCCTGGGGTCTCCTTGTAGCTATTTGGGGAAATAGTAATCTGGACAAGATTTAAACAGAGGTTTTGACATCCATGCCTGATCATCCTGGGGCTAAAGTCATCCCACGGCAGGAAAAAAAATGCCACATGTGTACTGACCCCACATGGATGTTTTACAACAGCTTTTCTTTCACATAATCCATGAATTGTATAGATCCAGGGGTCCATAGCAAATCCATGTGGGGTTTTATAGTGTGTGTGTGTGTGTGTGTGTGTGTGTGTGTGTGTGTGTGGCTTGTACATTCTTTTATATTCACTTGCTAAAAGTGCTGTGGGCTGGAGCTCTGGAACACAGATCATTTGAAATCAATAGATAAACCCTAAACTTTATTTCAGCTGGTAGTTTCTATCTTTGCGCTCAGCTGAGTCTTCCATCACAGAAGCTCCCAAGGACTAAATCAGCCAGATGGTTCTGGGCATTACAAGTTGCTGCAGGATGAGTGGAGGAGGCTTCAATAATCCATAATTTTGTCCCCAAAAGCTGAGCCAGCTTTAAACGCTGCCAACTTGCACTGATAAGGAAGGCTGTAACGGGCTGACTCCCTTTCAGGGTATGTGAAGATGGATGGCTGACTTCTCCGACGCTGAGTTCCACCCGTAAGGCTTGGGTTAGAGTGCCTACCATGGAGAAGAACCAGATCTGAAACAGTGGGAGTAAAGTGTAGATGGAACTTGAAGATATTAGGTGAAGGAGAGAGAGCAGTTACACTGTATTCATGGAGGAGGAAGCAAGAGTTTCCAGGAGGGAGGGAGTATTGTATTTAATCAGAATGAGGGCTTTTGAATCTGGTGAGGAGGAAGGTAATGGAAATTTTATGGAGAGAACAGTTTCAGTGGAATGTCTGAAGCCAGACTATATGGCATTTGTGAGGGAGGAGGTGGTGAGACAGTGGAAGTTGTGTGCAACCAAGGACGGTGCCAAAGCCTATTCCTTGTAGTGATTGCCTAGAGTTCTTTGCTGAGCAGGATCATGAGGTTGTTTCTGGTAGGAGTGCTATGACTGAGTCCTACTATCTGTTGTGGTCAGTGTTGGCGTGCATGACACCTGAGGGTCATCCTTAGCAGAGATTAGATTTTTCAAGGAGTTGGTAACTCGCCACCCTTCCCTGAACATGGCCTGCCCTTTCTTGTCTTTCTGTTTTTACTTACGGTGGATATTCATGATCTCTCACAGCCAGCCCATGACTAATCACAGCAGACATGGCTGTAATCAACTGGCTGCCCATACTGGTGCATACTACCAAGTATCAGCTGTGTTGTTACTCATGTTTACTCGACCTGTAGTATCCTCTCTTTGTGTTGATCTATGAACCCCACTCATTCTTTTTTTTTTTTTAAATGTTTTATTTATTTATTCATGAGAGTCAGAGAGAGAGAGAGAGAGAGGCAGAGGCAGAGGGAGAAGCAGGCTCCCCGCCTAGCAGGGAGCCCGATGCGGAACTCGATCCCAGGACCCTGGGATCATGACCTGAGCCGAAGGCAGACGCTTAACCATCTGAGCCACCCAGGCGCCCCTGAACCCCACTCATTCTTAAAGCCCACTTCAAATGTCATATTCTCAATGTAGTATTTCCAATAAACTTTGCTCCTTTTTCTCTGTTCCTAAGACACTTGGTACATATCTGGATTACAGTACTTACAACACTTGAATATTTCTGTTGTTTATGTGCCTGTATCTTCCTTCAGCTTAGAAGCTACTTGTGGGCAGAAGTGGTACCTGATTAACCTCTTGAGTCATCAAAGGCAAGCAGAATGCCCAGTACATAATTGGCACTTAGTAAAATGTCTCTCTTGCCTACTATTTGGGTGTAGGCTTTCGTTAAATGTTTGATGACATGATTTGTTTTTGTGGTCAATTAATTTTTCTTTCTTTCTTTCTTTCTTTTTCTTCCTTCCTTCCTTTCTTTCTTTTTTCTCTTTCTTTCTTTCTTTCTTTCTTTTTCTTTTTCTTTCTTCCTCCCTCCCTCCCTTCCTTCCTTCCTTCCTTCCTTCCTTCCTTCCTTCCTTCCTTCCTTCCTTCCTTCCTTCCTTCCTTTTTGATGAAGGGCAGAGGGAGAGGGAGAGAGAAAATCCTAAACAGGCTCCATGCCCAGCCCAGGGCCCAACACAGGGCTCGATCTCATGACCCTGATATCATGACCTGAGCTGAAATTAAGAGTCAGACACTTAATGGACTGAGTGACCCAGGTACCCCAGTTTTCTTTTTCTTATTAATAAGGAAAATGTGAATATGTTTGAAGGCAGAACAAAAATGCCTGGTACTCAACAGAACTTCAATAAATCAGGATTGGGCTCAGATGGACAGAATGACCTAGAAAAGAGACCTCTACTCTATAGTTCTTTCTAAAACCTCATCACTGTACTCCCTGCCCTGCACCTGTTGTCTGTGACTCTCTTTTTGCTGAGATGTGTTGACTATTGAGGGATCTGATGTCATCATTCATTTACTCAACACATACTTACTGAGGACCTACTGTGTGGAAGCACTAGGAACACATCCCCAACCTTCAGGGGCTCATTGGCAAATGAAAGGCATGTATGTAAAGGCGTGACTTCATGACATAAAAGGAAACCTTTTCATTGTTTGCCTTTTATATGCCCAATCTACGTGAAAACAGGGCAGGGGAGTAAAGAACCGATACAAATAACTTTCTTTAAAGATAATGCCAAGATAGTAAAACAAGCAAAATGAATGTATGTTGCTAGAATTTAGCATCATGGGTTGCAGTGGCGGAAGGGAGGCCCAGGGTTTCTGGAGCGCTGGTGATGATCTTGCCCTGGGTGAAGGTTGTATGGAGATGCTCGGCTTGTAGGGACTCATCAGGCTGGACTCTTGTGTTAGGTGCCCTTTTATGTATGTGCATCCAACATCAACCAAAAGAGCGAAAAAGATGATGCCTGGAAATAAATTTGGAAGTGGTACAGAAGTTAGTGAAGTTTTCTCCAAATCCTCCCAACCTCCCACCCCACAGGGAATACTGAATACTGGTCTCATTGTAATAGTTTTGACTCAACATTAGGAAATACTTTCTGTCAAAATCACCCACCGATGAACTCAGCTTTTTGTGGGGGCAGGAGGTTTATTTTATTGGTTGCTGAACCCACTGTGCCTTGCATAGGACGTGGTATGAGCAGGTCGACATCACATCTTTGCGAAATGATGGGGTGGATGAAGGCCTGAAGCCGGTAGGATCGCTGCGAGACTCCAAGGAGAGGTCTAACCTGAAATTGCAGCAGAGGTGGGCACCCAGGTGGATTCGCTTCAGGAACGAGGATAGCATTCTTCTTAAGGAACTACAGTGTGCCGGGTCCTTCACATATGTTCTCCCTAGGTTTCCTAGCAGCCCCATTTAACCTAAAAGAATGGAGTCTTGGAGAAGAAATGACTTATCCAAAGCCACTCAGCTCCAAAGCCTCATGCTATCTCATATAGCACATTACCTCTGATATCTTCAAAGTCTAGTCCCAATCCTGGCCTTCTACAGTTCTAGAATCTGCCTGCTTCCTTAGAGGTGGTGTTGAGAAGAGAGGCCTATTTCCTTCTGCACTAGGGATAGAAGTGGGGCTGTCAGTGTGTGGGGGCCAGGACCCCCTTTTCATGAGGTGTTTGCCTGGCCTGTGCATCACAAACATTTTGATGGGGACTGGAGTCTAGACCAACAGGGTGCTCATGGATTAGACCAGAGACCCAAGAGTGACTATGCTTCCATCTCAAATGTTTTGCCTCTTGCTGAAATGTGTGCTTCCTCCAGAGAGAGGGACTGAGGCTGGGGAGAAATTCAGCCCATGAATTTCTCTGAGAATATGCTGCACCCCTCATGACTGGCAACTTATTACAAATGTCACAACTTATTTGCAGCTGGAAGGATAATTTAGCAAACTCTACGTCTGCCAAATAAGGATGTTTGCATTTGATACCAAGCATCCTGTTCATGTGCTAACAGAAGCGTTCAGAGGAGTGGGCCTCGATCAAACAAACAAATGATTAACCTTAAAAACAGACACATAAACAGAACCACAGTGGATGAATTATGCAGCAGGCTATCCCTACTGCTGACACCAGCTCACATCTGGTTTCTCTGCTCAGGCTGCTCCCCTAAATGACTGTCCTTCCTTTGCTCCCTTCCTGGCTCTCTCTACCTGTTTTCCTTTACACAGAAGCCAGCAGAGTATGTCAGAGGACGCCTGTCTGTGCTCCCAAGCAGTCCTTTTCCGGAGGTGCCCGGGGACCAGGGCCTCTCAAAGGCCACACATGCTCCTGCCTGCCCATTCACCCAGTGGGATGGCCCCGGAGCACCCCAGGCAAACACAGGGGCCTTTTACCCTAACCTTTGGAGTCAAGTCAGATGGTTCCCAGAAGGAAGGAGAGTCAGGTACTGTTGGTTAAACTTGTTTGCAAGGGGGCCCAAGAGCCCATAAATCCTGCAAGCCTCACCTTGCCTTACTGAGACATCTTATTTATACAGTCTGAGCCTGGCTTTATGAGGCACTGAGCTGAGCTCAGGGGAGGGCACTTTATCCTCAGACAGGCTCGCCACTCAGAACTGTGGGTGTGTTCTTGCAGACTTCCTGCTTTGGGCTAGACAGGCATTTGGCAACATGCAAGCCTCCACTTGGCTCCTTCCAGCTGAGAGCCTCTTGGTTTGAGGCTCCTGCGGAGGATCTGGCAAGGATCTGCAGCATATGGGGAGCAGGGGAGCAAGACAGTGGGCAAGATCTTGGGAGCAAGACCTCAGGCTTTCCTGGACTGCATTTGCTTCTACCTTCCTCAGACTACAGAGTCTGTAAGTGGAAAAAAGGACAGGAATCTTAGCAACTTGGAGTCCGGGATCCAGAAACACAAAGCAAAACCTCATCTGTTTACCCCTTAGGAATTTGGAGATTATGATGTCTCATACGGACAATAGGGGCCAACATTTGTAGCAGGGCTTCCAGTTCTCAAAACACTTTTCCCTGTGTTCTCTCACATATTCAGGCAAGGTATAAATAGGCCTTATTGAATACAAGAATGAGAAATAAGTAGCTTCACTTTGGGCTGTCTCTGTGGAAGAGCATTATATAATATAGGCAGATTGTGTCTTGGAATATTTTGTTCGTGGAAGAGTTACATATAAAAAAGTACTGTGCTTCAGAAACTCAATGAATCATCTCTGATGCCTTAATAAAGAGAGAGTGAATAATAGAATAATATTAGCTTTTACCACTTTATCAAGGGGGTATTTTCACCATTTAAAATGAGGCCGGTCAGATTCAAGATTCTGTGAGATTTAAACATCTCTTTCTCTTGCTTACTTATTCATTCCCATCGATGTCTTGGTTAAATAGTTACAGGGCTGGAAAAATAATAACACTGAATTTTTTTTTAAACGTAGGCCATTAGAGTGCTGTGCACACCAGAGTAGGAGCCCAATCCCTGGTACGTGTTAAATAACTGAGTAAAGGAATGAATTTTGAGTTTTACCTTCTGGATATGAGATTGCTGTCAAGTCTTGGAGAAATGGTGCACTCCAGGCCCAACTGGACGGTCATTTTTTTTTGGTCCCTGTTAATGGGTCCCTCTCATGGCATTACCCAGGCCCAGCCTTCCTTTCTGAGCTCAGCCTCCTTGGAGCTGCTTTTCTGTCCGGTTTCCCAGCTGAGGTGGGTGTTGCACAGAGGTCTGTGCTCCAGCCAGCTAACAGATCTGTCCTTTGTACATCCCTGCTGTGTGCCTGGCTGCCGGCTAGACAGAGCTCTGTGGGAAGAGCCAAGAGGAAAGGAGCTGCCAGGCACTATGCTTGGCACTTTAACCTTCTCTACTTATATGGAAAACGTCAGCAAAGGAGATCTCCGGCTCTTACCTGATGAGATGCACTGTCCAGAAAGAGGAGTGGGAGAGAGGATGGGGCAGGGAATTAATGCTTGTTGATCCCTACTCTGTAGGCTTTGGAAAAGTTTCTCAATCTTGGGCTGAATCATTCTTTGTTGTGGGGGCTGCCCTGTTCATTGTGGGATGATTACTAGTGTTTACTAGCGTCCCTGGCTTCTGGTTTCTACCCCCTGATGGCGGTAGTTTGCCTCCCTCCATCCCCACAACAGGTGACAACCAAAATTGTGTCCAGACATCGCCATTGGTTTATGTACCAGGCCTGTATTAACTCGTTTAAGCCTCAACAGTCTGCGAGGCAGGTGTTAACTAGCATCATTGTACACATGCAGAAATGAAGGGTTCGCAAGGTTAAGACACATGCCTAAAGCCGTATGAAGGGGATTGAAACTCATGTCTGTCCACCAGTGTCAGAGATTCCAGGAGGCCAGTCTCTTGCAAGTTCTTTGTAGTGAATATCTCTGTCCAGATTTCTATTTTTCTAGAACCCCAAACGGTGACTTTACTCCCTGTGGACCTACAAGGTCCAGCTTTGAGATCCTGGTTGCAGTTCCAATTAAGTCTTTTTTTTAATAGAAGAGAATAAGATGAGAACAAATGTGGCGAATATGCCAAGTTTTGACAATGCTTGACCTTTCTTTTGGCTTTTGTGTCTTTTCTCTTGATCCTTTTTCTGTCTCTAAGTCTGAGTCTTAATCTCTCTGACACTCGGAGCTATTGAGTCCTTTGGGTTTGGGGGCTGTTGTGAGCTCACTGCTGCTATCACTGGGAGGGCTCCATCTGTCTGAAGCTGCCACCAGGATTTTGCCAGTACCCTCTTCCCATATACATTACCCGCTCCCTGTGAACCCTCCATCCCAACAATTTCATGCACTGCATCAGTACTAAATTGGGACAGCAGAGGTCTAGGTCTTTCTGGGGATCACCATCAAGACTCTGGGTCAGCTCAGACTTTGGGTCACCAGGCTCTAAGACATGGCTGTGGGCACCATGCAGAGCACGGGTGAACACAAGACGGGCTGTGCAATGGGTTGTGCTGCTTGGAGGTCAGGGCTGGAATGGTGTAGAAACCCAGGTGGACGAAGAGCGGGCAGAGGGAATACAGGCAGCAGGGGGCAGAGCAAGAAGAAGTCCATGGTCCAGGAGGGACAGCCTCCGGAAGGGAGCCGAGCAATGCAGGCATCGCCTCAGGAGGGAAATGCGGATGAGGCTGTGTCTGTCCCGGGATGGGGTCCTGAGCCCACAGGTGAAGGAGGTAGGTAACAGGCTGCGGCCCGGGGCAAGAGGGCTGTGGGGGAGGCCAGAACTGATGAGGAAATGCTTTCTTTCTAATTCACTTGCAAAGCAGAGCACCGGACAGTGACATAAGTGAGGATTTGGTCCTGCTGATAGTTCATGGACTTGACTCCCTGCCGGCTCATGGAGATGCTGACTGCATGGGGTGACTTTGTGGGCCAGAGGAGGGAATGTCGTACTGGGACAGGGACCTGGGGCTAAATTTTGAGCTTCATAAGCGAACACAACCACAGAGTCATAACGCTGGGCACCACAGCACCTGCCTTTGCAGAGTGACCGTGAGGACAAGAGGTCACACCTGAGTTGCTGGCAGAGAGCAGGAGCACCAGAAGTGGTAACTGTCAGCACTTTCCTTTGATTCAGCCAGGATCACAATTTACTCTGTTTCTGTGAAATATTATTTATGATGGTGTCAAAATTTGAAAGATATGGGAAATTGTTAAGAGGAATATTAACAGTCTACCAGAGAAAACATTTTGGCATATTTCCATCTAATCTTCCTTGACTACAACTATAATTACTGCTATTGACAAGCGCTTCTACTACAATATAATCTCTCTTAACCATCTCTACTTAACCAACTCACAAATTCACCAATGTTCTGTATTCTCTTCTTTCTGTAATACCCACTGACTGAGGGCCACGACCTGCTGGACACTCGTGGCACACGGGGACCCCCTGCCATTCCTATGAACATTGTCCCCACCGTTCTGGTAAATGCTTACCAAGGGTCAGAGAGCTGCATTTGTACCTTTTTATGCTGGCTGAATGTGTTATTATAATAACCTGAATTAATTAAATAGTAAGTGAACCAGTGAAATACGGGTGAAAAGAGAGTTGTTTCTTAGGAAAACCAAGCTGCAAGCATTAGATGGCTTGATAAGAGTCAATCAATGAAGGCTGTCAGATTAGTTGTTGACGGGGCAACTGACAAAGTTTAGGAAAAATTTGTACATAATCCTAGAAGAATTTTTCACTCAGATTGTTTCATATGTGAGATTAAGTTCCTTCTCCATTCTAAAGCCAAATCTGAGAACCACAGATGATGTATAAAGGGCATGAGCTCTCAAAAAAAGGAAAAAAAAAAATGAATGTAGAACTCCAACGTGGAGACCCATCTCAAGTAGAGAGGTCTTAGCTCTACATCAATAGATTAGCAAGAAGTGTTTCAAGGTGAAATAGTGTTTAAAGTTTGTATAGTATATATATACAATATTAGTGATCCCTGCTTTATCCAGCTTCTTTTGATTAACAGATTGGCTCCTTCTGCTCATATCAGATAAGAGACCCATGCCTTGAAATACTGTGTTTTGGGTGTTTATGATGTGCCAAGCCTTCCGAAAAACTCTAAATATATAATTATCTCATTTAATTCATTCTAGAACCTTTTGGGGGTATTCTTTCAGCCAGCAAACATTTATCGATCAGCTGTTTTGTGCCAAACACTGTTCCAGGTGCCGGAGGTGTGGGTGCAGGCAGGCCAGGCATCTGCTCTCAGGGAGTTTCTGTGTATGTGATGGAGGAGCAGAGGCAGACATAGATAATAGACAAGATCATTTTAAGTAATAAGTGCTATAAAGGAAACAAAACACAAAGTTATGATAAGAGTGACTGATGAGGGAGGGGTTAGGGGTGCTGATATTGGGTGATCAGGGAGGGCCTCTCTGTGGCAGGCACCAAATGAGCTGAGACTTGAATGACAAGAAGGTCTGGTCCCGGGTTCCCAGTGTCCCCTACGGAGGAAGCAGGAAGTGCAAGGATCCTGAGGTGAGAATGAGCCTGGAAGAAGGAAGACCAGTGTGTCTGGAGCATGGTGAGCAACAGGAAGGGTGGGATGAGCAGTAGCAATGAAGTCCCTATAGACCAGGGTGAGGGATTTGGATGTTATACTAAGAGATAAGGGAAGCTAGGGCGCCTGGGTGGCTCAGTCGGTTAAGCGACTGCCTTCGGCTCCAGTCATGATCCTGGAGTCCTGGGATCGAGTCCTACATCGGGCTCCCTGATGGGCGGGGAGTCTGCTTCTCCCTCTGACCCTCCCCCACTCTCATGCTCTCTCTCTCTCTCTCAAATAAATAAATAAAATCTTTTTTTAAAAAAGAGAGAGAGATAAAAGAAGCTATTGTTGAGTTTTAAGTGAAGGAGTGATGTGATCTATGTTTTTAAAAGTTCACTGTGGTTACTGCGGCTGATGGATTGCAAGGGGCAAAGGGACTGGTGTGGAAGTGGTTAAACTAGCTAGGAGGCCACTGCAGAGATCGGGGCCAGAAATAGCGAGAGTATAGACCATCACAGTGGGAACAACAGAGGCAGAGAGGTAGATGGAGTCAGAATAATATGGGACCTGCACAAAGAAGCTCAGCGTCTTCCCCAGGTCACTCCACAGGGCCCTCCCTTCCCCCTGATGCAGTCTTTCCTTCTTCCCACTTTCATTACAATAACCTTTCATCTACTCCTCTGCAGTGTCTGTCAGAACCCACAAAGAGATAGTAGGCTGCCTGTTCTTCAGAAAAGTGTAATTGATAAGAGAAAAGCTCTTCTGACATAAGGATGGTCTCCTATTTTGTTTTCCTGGCATGCCCATTATTGAGGTTGATAATGTACTGCTGGGTAAGTTTGGGCTTGTGGCTAAACCCAGGAGCTGCTGATTGGGCTCATGTGAATCAGGCAAAAGTTGACTCTTCCTGTAACTGGATCCAGTTTGCAGTATTGTGCCATCTGGAGTGCTGCTGATGGATAGGGAGATCCCAAATTTCTTGGTGATGGATGAATCACAGAGGAGGGGCCTGCCGTTTTCTGAGCAAAAGATGACTTTCTAGTAATCAGACAATGTCAGTAGGTAATCAAAATTCTATTGCTGTGTTTTCAACCAACTTTTTTTTTGAGAGGGAGAGAGGGCATGAGGGGCAAAGGGAGATGGAGAGGTAGACTCCCCGCTGAGCAGGGAGCCTGACATGGGGCTCGATCCCAGGACCCCGGGATCATGACCTGAATTAAAGGCAGATGCTTAACTGACTGAGCCACCCAGGTGCCCCTCAACCAACTCTTTTAAACAGGTGGAAAATGTTTGCAAAGACACTTTCTCTTCCTTCCTTCCTTCCTTCCTTCCTTCCTTCCTGCCTTCCTTCCTTCCTTCCTTATCAAACTTAAAATGAGCTCCCAGCTCTAACGCCTTGCTTTGTGTCCTTAGACAAGTTGTGTCCTTAGACTCAACTTTCCTGAACCTCAGCTGTGAAACAAGGATACTGATAACACATACCTCTTAGGATTATGACAATATAATGAAAGAATGGATGTGACACACTTGCAAAGTGTCTGGCACATATTCAAGTTGGCGATCTTAGAGAAGGTGAAGGAGGGCTAGCTTGGGAGAAGCACCTGCTCATTTCTGGGTGATAGCCTTTAATGATGATGCTCTTTCTGTCCTGGCATATATTCCTAGAAGAAGTTTCTAGTATTAAGGGACCTCTGGGAGCCTCTGCTACATCTTATATAACCATGATTGCCCTAACTCAGGGATTCATAAGGACTTTAAGCTCCTTCCTGGTAGGTCTTCACCAGGTAGCCTTTGTTTTGGAGCTTTGGGGCACTAGTCCTTTGTACCTAGTACCTTTTTACCTAGCTTTGTCTGTGATGTTTTCCACTGTGACAGAGCTGTTGCACCTGACTCTGTCATGACTATACTTCATCTCAGATTCTGCTTATGTATCTTTGTTCCTAATGAGTAAATGAATATGGCTGCTTAAGAATAGAGCTCATGTGGTTTCCTCTGGAGGGCCTAAAACCCTGCTTTTGCAGGTTTCTTGGTTCCTTGAACTGATGGTCTTGATATGTGGCCTGTGGGACCCTAATCTCACAAGTCACCCCTCTCCACCCCTCTTCATTTGGGGGAAGTTTGTACACCAAATCTCCTGTTGGAGATTCACATTCATCATTAGCATAGTCCAGGCAGTGAGAAGCACATTAGTAAAGAAACATATTTAATTTTATTTAGCCTACCATTCCTGTCCACACTTTAAAACAGTGCTCTTCATTTTATTTTGTTGGGTGGACTTTAGGAATCAGAGTTGGAATTCCAAGTCTCCAAACCCCAACTCCAAGCCCTCAGCTCAGAACTTCAAGTTGCTAACAAAATTGCTGACCTGATTTCTTATACCTTTCTATTCACGTCTCTTGGGCGGAATCAGATTTTTTATTTAAGATGTAATTTCAGAGCTTATTGACACACTCCTCATCCTCCCCCTTCCCTTGACAAAACCAAGATGCTCTGGAAGATTCATGCTGGGCTTCTCCGTTCATATACTCAAACCACAGAGTGCATGATTGGCTTATAACTCTGTGTTACTGCATTTTCCTTTGGTGGAATTGGGCATCTGATTTGTGACATTCCCAGATGATCATGGTTGGGGTTCTAAGATTAAGATACTTTCCCTCCAATGAGAACATTAGTCTTAGATCAGCTTTGAATAGTGGCACCATAGGCTGGATTCATCTCTCTGACTTGGCCACAGTGGAAATCCCCCACGATGAGGAGTGCGGGTACAGACAATGGAAGAACTGCTGTTAAATTTACCCTCATCCCCTGCAGAGTCAAAAACAAAAAAGATTGAAGCTGTATAGGAATGTGTGTGTGGTAGATGCCAGAGGAAAGAAAGGAAACTGACAAATTGTATGAGGTCGTGGCTGCATCTAGCTCTACCTGAAGGTGCCTCCTCTCATGTGGCTGAGTTGGGTGTGGATGGTGGTTGGTGCTGCCGGGAAGGTAGTGAGTTTGAGCTGAGCTTTGCAGGGAACAAAGAGGATTCCAATCATCTTGGATGTGATAGCTCCGGGCATAAAGGTGTCTTTTATTATGTTAATGAGATTGCTTTTGGAAAGCCCCTAGCTTACCTGGGGATGGGGAACGGTCCACAGAGAAGCCAACCAAGTGATGATAAGGTTGGAACTTTCAGCCCCACCCCAGACCTCCATGGAGGAGAGAGGGGCTGGAGATTGTGTTTAGTCACCAATTGCCAATGATTTAATCAACCACGCCTATGTGATGAAGCTTCCATAATAACCCAGAAGGATGGGGTTCAGAGAGCTTCCGGGATGGGGGAGAGTGACATGCTCAGAGGGCATGGACACTGAGCCCCTTCCCCATACCTTGCCCTAAGCATCTGTTCCTAGCTGTTCTTGAGTTATAATAAACTGGGAATCTAGTAAGTAAAATGTATCTCTGAGTTCTGTGAACTGCTCTAGCACATTAATTGAACCCAAGGAGGGGGTCATTGGAATCTCTGATCTATCTATAGCCGGTTCATCTGAAGCATAAATGACAATCTGGACTCTTGGTTGGTGTCTGAAGTTGGGGGCAGTCTTGTAGGATTGAGTCCTTAACTTACATGATCTGATACTATCTCCAAGTAGAAAGTGTCCGAATTAAGTGGAGTTGCAGGACACCCAACTGGCGTTGGAGAATTGCTCGGTGGTGTGGAAAAAAACATGCTCGTTGTAAACATTTATCAAGCATTTCCTATGTGCCAGGTACTGTGCCAAGTTTTATGCATGGCCTCATTAAGTCCTCACAGCAGCCCTCTAAGATATTTATATTAACCCCATTTTATAGATGAGAAAATAGAGGCGCAGAGAGGGTAAGTAACTTGTCCCTGGGATCTAAACTTAGGTAGTCTGACACCAGAGCCGGGCTCTGAACCCTAATGACATGCTGGGCTGGGAGCAGGTGAGAGAAGGAAAGGCAGAAATTCCTATTCACCTTATGGTTCCTGGAAGACCCAGGGGCGGGTATTCCTCATGTGCTTTCTTTCAAGAAAACCTTGAGGTGTAAACTTCATCATTTCCATTTTGTAACCAAGAGCCATTTACTGAGCCCCACTGTGTGCTAGAAACTGTACTAGAAACCTTCAACAGTATCCCTGATTTTTCTAATTGTTCTTCAAGAGGACTAATATAATCTCCTTTTACAGATGAGAAAGATGAGGCTTCCAGAGGTTAAGCAACTTTCCAGATATATGCAGCAGGGTTGAGCTGTATACAAAACCGTGAGTTTTCAATGAGTGCTTCTTGAGTGGTCTCTGGCCTTTGGCTGTGAAGAGAACCCAAATAAAAGATCCATCCAGTTGAGGGAAAGCCATCCTTTTGAGGCCCAAGAGTTTGGAAAGTCATGGGCATGAGGCTTCACCTCGGGAGCTTTAAAAGCAGATTCATTACTGTTGTGTGCTTTTGTCTGTTGCTGGCTTGAGCCAGCTCTTCTCTCTGTTTGCAACTCTCTAGGCTCCTGGGGTGCCGTTACTGGTTCTAAACAGGTGGCTGCCCCCGTGAGACTGTGAAATGAGTAGGCAAGGGACCCAGAAGGCAGCGTCTGGTGTCCACTCCTTTTTGTATGCCTACTGCTAGACTTTAAGGTGGCAGGAAATCAGTGCTGGTACATTGGATAAAATGCTTGGTCCTGGTGTTACTTATACATCAGGATATAATTCAGAGTGATTTTCTCTTGCTGTGAAGGACTTTTTTTTTTCACCTCCATTAACTCATTAATTCTGGTTGAACCAATAAAACTCATCACACATTATTCATTTTGGATTTTAAAAATCAAATTTTGAGTCAATGCTAAATGGATCATAGGTATTCTTTCCTTCTATGAGAAATGAGCATTTCATTACGGATTCCATCTATTTGAATTGCCAATAATGGGCAGGATTTTTTCTTCGGCTCAGCGTGGCTGCGGATGCCAAGAGAGATGGTCTTGCTTGTGGAGGGTAGGGAGTGCCTCGGAAGTCCCCTTCTTCACTTGCTTCTGTGGCTGTGGTGTAGATAGCACCAGCTGACATGCTCAGGGCATCCACTGTGCTGCCCTGGCACTCTGCTGTCAGCCTTCCCAGGGCACAGATTCCAGGGTGAAAGGGTAAAGTGAAATTGTGTTGAATGATTAAATGAATATGCATCAGAAGATGCCCGGCAAGTGCTTTGAATCATAGAGATTATCTGCGGACGCTGCACATAGCCATATGAAAACTAAATCCATCAGGAGGTTTTAGATCTGCTTTGGGAAACGCGGAGAAATGGCTCAGCAGGAAAAGCTCCTGCAGCCTGCTGTTTGCGCCTTTGAGTGAATCAATCGGCTTTTTAAAACCCAGGCTTTAATTGGTTATGCTCAGGGAGAGGGTTTTCGATACATCCCCCCATCTGGCAGGACTAATTGTTCTTTGCATTCAGTGAATAGCTCGGTGCTCTGAGCTTGGGAAGGAGGCCTGGAAGGTGTTCATGCCTATAAATGTCATTGCTCATGGCTGTTTGATGATAGTGAGTCTTTCTGCCATCTGACTCTTGCAAATGACTCCTAGGATATGTCTTATATCTGAGCAGATGCCACAGAGCTCCTGGGATGACAAAGAGCTGAGGTGCCCTTGTATGGCCAGGACATCTGATGGAGAGCCACCTTGCTACCCATGCCCCAATATCTGCCAGAGCCAACCTTTAGGGATTGGGCCTTCAGGTCTGGTGAACATGGCTCTGCCAGAATGATAATGCTGCATGGTTGCCTTATCCAACCAGACAGACCCTCCAATAGTCCATGTTGAGCTGTCTCAGTTTCCTTGAGGAGAACCAGCACCAATATAGCATGATTTGGAAAAATCACAAGTCAGAGACATTACAAGACTTGTAATGTGTCTGCTGGAAAGGACCTTCAAGGCAGGGCTGTCCCTGACACACAAGTCAGAGATGGTCCTACAAAGGGCTTGTATTCCCTTATAACTCTGGTCACCGACCATCAGCCATTCTGGAAACAGCAGTACCTAACGTTGCAGGTCCTTGGATTGTGCTGAAATGCTCCATAGCTGAGCCCCCATCCATTTGTTAACTTGTTCAGATGTTTAATATTTATTATAGCAGCTATGAGTTATAAATGAGCAGTATGCATACACATTACATAGATATCTTATTTAACTTCTAATATCCTGATGAGGTGAGCCACATTGTGAGGCAGTATAGAGTAGTGACTGGGACCCCTGGGGTTGGAGCCAGACTATGTGTGTTCAAATCCCAGTTCTACTCACCATCAGCTCTGTGACCTTGGGCAGGTTGCTTAATATAAACTTTCTATGCCTCAGGATGATAATATCTATCTCATAGAGTTGTTATAAAGAATAAGAGTTAACATGTATAATGCTCGATGAACAGGGTCTGGCACTTGGTTAATTCCTATGTGAGTGTTTGCTATCATTATTGTTATCATCATCTTACAAATGAGAAGTCTGAAGCACAGAGAAATTAAGAACATTCCTTAAGTCACCAGTGTTTACATGGAAGAACTGGCATTAAAACCAGGCCTAGCTCCCAAGCTCCTAGCCTGGATGGAATTAATCACATCTTCTCTCTAGGGAGGGACCTGCCATGGGGATTATGTATTCCAGTGGGCTTCGTGGACAGTGGGGTGACAAGTGGACATTAGCCTCCTCATGAAATACTCTTGTCTACGTCTCTTGCCTATGCTGTTTTGTAAGTGAGGTTCAGCTGAGATGAATAGGTTTCAATTTTTTCTGCATTTGCATCTCCTTCCAGCACCATATCCTTGAGACCCCACCCAAGTCAAAGGATGGAACTTCAGGGATCCTACATCTCTTGCTCATGCATTTGTTAGCAGTAGGCTGTTTCCACCCATGTGTAAATGCCTGTTCATTCCACTTGCGTAACGATGCTCTCACATTTATTTGGCTGGGGGGTTAAATAAGATAAATACCATAAAGCTCTTAGCTCAGGGCTTGGCACATAGTAAGTACTCACTAAGTGTTAGTTATTGTTACTATTGTTATTATTGTCAAGTCACCTTCTTTCCAAGTTTGGGGCATGCTTCACTTTGCCTGGATAATACTCTATAGCAGTGGGTTCTTATTTTGCCCCCTTTCTAGGGCAGACCAATCCTCCCTTCTTGCCCTTCTTTACACCAAGGAGAAGCACCTATGTGGGTCAAGGGCAAGGGCATGTTTGGGCTTTGGTGCCTGCAATGGAGCTTTCCTTGTGAAAAGCAAAGAGGTTAAAACTCTTACCTCTTAGGATTGGCTGTCTTTGGTCCTTACTCTGCAGCTTCTTTCTGGGGAGCATGGCCTTTTAGGAATCCACATGGTGAGCTGGACCCAGAGTTATCACCCACTTGGATGTAACCCTGTCACCCTAAGGAGGACCTCAGTTGGGTCCAAGAGAAGGAAAGCCTGGATCAAATGGACCAGATTAACTCCACTTTGCAGCCCAGGGCCAGGAGTTCAAATAAGGATTTGGGACCAAATACAAATATTTCTAAGACTTATAGAGGATTTATGATGTACCAGGTATTGCTCACTGGATCCTCCAAATAACCTTTTGTGGGAGGAAGAATGAAGGTGCCCAGAGATGTTCACATTCTAATGCTCAGAATCTGCAAATATGGTCTATTAGTTAGCAAGGGGGAATTCAGTTTGCTAATCAATTCACCTTGAGATGGGGAGATAATTGTCCTGCATTATCTGGGTGGACTCAATGTAAACACAGGGGTCTTTATAGGTGAAAGGGAGAGGCAAGAGAGTCAGAGTGATTCAATGTGAGAAGTACTCAACCCCTCCTTGCTGACTATGAGGATGGAGGAAGAGAACTATGAGTCAAGGAACAGGGACAGCTTATAGAAGTTGGAAAAGACAAGAAAATGGTTTCTCTTTAGAGCCTCCAGGAGGAATGTAGCTCTTCCCAGTGAGACCCATTTCAGAGTTTTGACCTCCAGTATGGTAAGACAATAAATGAGTGTCATTTGACACCACTAAATTTGTGTTAATTTGTTACAGCAGCAATAAGAAACTAATACACCCTATAAAATGGTATAATTATTATCTCTACTTTACAGATGAGGTCCTGAAGTTTAGAAAGGATAAACTTATGCATTGTCACAGATAGTAAGGCTTGGAGCTAGGACCCATGACCAGATGTTTGATTACGGAGCCTGGACTCATAACCACCACGTTATTCTGCTTCCTAACCCCAGGTGTCATGTAGACCATGGCCATTTTTATCATCTTATTCTTTGTGTACTTCTCCTTCAGGAATTTGCAGTGGGGGCAGGTGGTATTCACAGAAATTGAGATTCAGCTCTTGGCTGCCTCTCTGTCTCTTTCCGTTGGAAACATGAGCCTGGTGTGCAGTAGAAAGGATGATGGAGGCCTGTCTTGTAGAGGTGCTGAATAGACTCGCCCACTCTGCTCCCTGTAGCTCTTGCATGGCCCTGCATCAGATGTTGCGTGATAGAGTTTCTGGACAATGATCTGGGTTTGCATTGCCCTTATTAGCAATCAGTGTGTGGAGACCTTCAAGCTTAGCTGCTGAGGAAAAACTGTATGGGGGCTCAAATGCAGGAAGAAAAAAAAATTTTGATTTGTAGCCAAAACAGTTGGAAGGATGAACGAGTATTTTCAATGGATCTAATACTTAGATGCTTACTAGATATAATTTGTATTAGCATTTCCTGAAGCTAAATAGTATTGATGCAATATAAAACTGTTTTTACAATAATAACGTGAAGAGAACCTTTCACAGGAGGCAGGATGTGGAATGCTTTTTTAAAAAGGGGGGTTTGAGAAGATTAAGCGCATTTATTGAGTAGTAACTAATAAAAGCATGAGTGAGAGTAGCTTAAAGAAGCAAAAGAAAAGAAGGTTGAAGAAGGATGGAAAGAAGCGGGAATGTGTGAGTTGGGATGGGCAGACCGATGCGAGGAGGGCCAAGAGAGATGCCAGGAAGCTTCCTCAAGCGTTGCTGTCCCATCCAGCAGCCAGCAGCCATGTGTGGCTCTTGAACACTTGAAAGGCAACAAGGCAAAATTGAGATGTGCTCTACGCACGAAATTCACAACCAAGTTCAAGATTTCAAATGGAAACAATAATGTAAAATATCTCATTCATTATTTTTTATTATTATTTTTATTATTTTTATTATTATATATATTATTATTTTTATGTTGATTATATTTTGAAATGGTAATATTTTAGGTATGTTGTTTAAATAAAATGTTTATTCAAATTAATTTCACTTTTTTTGCTATTTTTAATGGGGCTACTAGAAGATTTAAAATTACACATGTGGCTTGCATTCTGTTTCTATCAGAATGTTTCTATCAGGGCTGGCCTTGTGGGCAGAAATGGGACCAATGGCATAATATGTTAGGGAGGCAGTTTGACCTCACTGAAAGAAAGAGCTTCTAATAATTGGCCATGACCAAAGAAGAGAGGCAGGAGCTCCCCATCATGAGAAGTAGGTAAGCAGAAATAGAGGCACATGGTGTGATGAGCACTGGGTGTTATATGCAACTGATGAATTACTAAACTCTACATCTGAAACTAATGATGTACAATATGTTGACTAATTGAATTTAAATAAAAGCAAAAAGAAATAGAGGCCAAGGCCCTCTTCACAGGACCTTTGTGGGATTGCTGCTTTGAGATCCGGACTGGACCAGGTCATACTCAGAGCCCTTCTGATGCATAAAGAACTGTGAGTGCATTAATGGATTTTTTGTATAGTAATTACATTTTCCCCATTTTATTGTTGTGTATTTTTCTGGTTATTCTCTCCGGCCTTGGGAAAACACAGCAGTATGCTTTCAGAAGTCTAGAGTAGGCAAGGATGTTTCCTCCATGCTCCTGAGGTCTTTGGGGCCCCTTTGATGTCAAGGGCAGACCCTAAGCAACTCAGTGCAGGACAGAAGCTGTGTGCCTCAGAAGGGCATCCTGCCCTAGGACAGCTGCCCAGTCACCGATGAACTCTTGCAGCAGAGCTCGGGGACCCCATTCCCTGGAAGTCTGCCTTGCCCATCCCTCTGTGGCCCAAGGGACCTGCATGTTCCTTGTACCCCCTTCCCCCACCTGCAGGAGAAGGACTGGTGTGGGATCACCAGGCGCTGGGCTCTGTGTTGTTCCCACACAGCCCAAGAGGTCTGTGACATTTGCCAAGCCAGTGATCAGCATAAGCTACTTCTAGCAGCAAGGAGAAATTTGAAACCCTGTCGAGAAGAAATGCTTTTAGGCTTCGGAGCAGAACTCATCTGCATGATACTCTAATTACAAATTGGAGACTGACAAAACACTCCCCACCTTCATTTGACTGCATGTCCTTGGAAGGAATACTCTTGCATTTCTCTACAAACAGGCTACTGCTCTGGCTTCCTGCCAGTCTAGACTGGCTTTGCCCTAGGTGTTTCTCTACCCCAGGCTATTGGAGTATCAGGGTTGCCTAGAGTCATACCATCTGAGCCAGGCAGGTTGGGGGACTCTGCTGTTCTCCCAGGGCAGGAAATAGCAAATAAGAAAGCTCCTTTGTTCCAGCGCAGCAGAGGCTATGCAAGCACTTTATATGAACTACATTATCTGATCCTTCCAACCACCGAATGGGGTATGTATGTATATGTGTGTATGTGTGTTTGACACACACAGATTTGTCCAACTTCAGAGTCCCAAATATTGTCTACCTTAATCTATCATTTAGCGAAACCAAAGAGGTTAGAACCCATGAAATCTTTACTACTAGAGGTAGTAAAAAAGAGTGGGAAGAAGGCAAAGAGGGTAGAGGAGAAAGTGATATGCTCATTCATTTATTCACTAATTTGTTCATTACATCTGGGCCTTAGGTAAGTCAGATACTGAAATTAGCAAAACCAGCTCCTGCTCTGGAGAATCTCATGGAGGTACAGACAGTTGTGCAGGGTGGAACTCTGGTCAGTCTGCACATGGGTCTTCAGGGAACAGACTAGAAAACACTGGGTTCTTCCACAGGGAACAGTGTGCAGTATGCATAGAGGAGGAGGCATTGAACTTAGACTTTAGGAGCAATCAGACATTCAGTGCAGAGGAAACCATATAAGCAAAGGCCCAGAGGTTGGGGGAACACGATGGTTTATTGGGGGATGATGATTGGTCATTCCCTGGGTAAGAGTATGGTGGTAGGTTGAGGCTGGACTGGGAGGGGCCTTGGCTGTTATAGCAGGTCATGTGGTAGGGTGTGGCAGGAACATTCCTTTCTTCCTTCATTTACTTATTCGACTCCTACCCAACTCCCTTTACATACTGTTATCAACCACTGTTAGCAGATTAGGGGGTCTTGACTGGGTGGGGAAGGGGCTGGCAGCTTGAACAAAGGCATCCCAGGGCTATTCTTTCCCACTCAGTTGGATTTGAGGGACCCGGTATCAGAGCACAGTCCCTGGAACCAAAACCATGCTGAAATTCAGAGAAAAGGCAGAGACTCCTTTTGGCTGTCAGTTACATCTCCATAGAGGGAGTGGAGATTTATTGAGAGTTAAATGTCAGTATCGATGTAATAAAGATGGTACACTGTAAGTAATAAGCACTTTCCAGGCGAGGAACCATTTTCAATAAGTTGTCAACCTGTCTGATACTATGAATTATTTTTTTAAAAAAGGGGAAGAAGATGAAGAAACCCCACTTGGAGTTACTTAACTTTCAGATGAGTTCCTCAGCTCTGTCCCTTCTCGACAGGAACATCAGTGGCCTGTGGTACCCAACGACCTTGGAGTATGCACACTCTTCATCTCTTAAAAAAAATCCCAATATTCTTTTTGTTTTCTTTCCTGTGATGAACATAGGCTTGATGGGCAATGGATTTGTGACCTTCAGGGGGCTTTGTGACAGGCAAAGAATTTTCTGGAAATGAATACAGGAGAAAAGGAAGGCAAGAAGGGCGGGGGGGGGGGGGTGCATGACACCTGGGATGGTCAAGGCATCTGACAAATGTGGTCAGGTGTCAGCTGGGGCCCACTCACCTCTCGAAGATCTGCACATCATTCCAGAGAATTCCACAGCCCCTGGGAGTGTAGTCCTCCATGTAGATTCCTGCTCACTCCCATGACTTAAGACTGCCCCTGCATCCTGGGTCCCCAGCTTTCCACGGACCACTTAGGAGATGTGCTCACTGTGCTCGTAGTCAATGTGTTTTACAAAGAGAATTCACAAAAGGTTCAGGTGCACAGTAGGCCTTCTCTAAGAAGATTTAGTAGGACAGCCACTTTAATTGGCTTTAGAAGCCTAGAACATCCAAAAGCCTTAAAACATCTGCTGGCCATTCTACCTCATAGGGTTTCATCACACACCTTTGATCCCAGGCTCACATCATCTTGTTGGCCTGGCACTCACTGTTCTCCCTTCTCTTTCTTTTTCAGGAGCAAACTCCCAGTTCTTAACCCTGGCTTGTGAAGGCCAGCTCCTTCCCTCCTCTGGCACCTGGGCCATACATAGCTGGTCCTCTGGTCCTCAGGGAGGGCTGTATGTGCTCACCTTTCACCTTGTACCCAGCACTCATCAGACTGGCTTTCCAAGACATTTCTCCCTAGGAATTCTGCTGTTAGCCCTAACATAATAAACATTTGTTATTTCTATGTTATCTTATGACAGGCTCACCTTGAGATTGGCATAATGGTCACATGTTACTGATGAGGAAATGTTGAGTGATTTGCCCAAGGTCTTATTTTGAGTAGTGTTCCTAAGGGCCCTGCATAGCTGCTCAGTTTCTCCTCATCCCTCCTGGTCTCAGCCCCTCCCCCCTTTGCCAGAGTTGCTGAGGGCCTGTCCTAATCCCTGGGATTCTTTCTGTTATAAGCTGCATGACATTGAACATGCTTTGTCTTGTGCCCATTCCATTATTTGAAGTCAACAGAGAGGCACTGGGGTGCTTTATTAACATCTCACTTAGCTATTTTTTTTTTTAATTTTTTTATTGTTATGTTAATCCCCATACATTACATCATTAGTTTTAGATATAGTGTTCCATGATTCATTGTTTGTGCATAACACCCAGTGCTCCATGCAGAACGTGCCCTCCTCAATACCCATCACCAGGCTAACCCATCCTCCCAACCCCCTCCCCTCTAGAACCCTCAGTTTGTTTTTCAGAGTCCATTGTCTCTCATGGTTCTTCTCCCCCTCCAATTTCCCCCCCTTCATTCTTCCCCTCCTGCTACATTCTTCTTCTTCTTTTTTTCTTTCTTAACATATATTTCACTTAGCTATTTTTGAAGTGAAGCAAATTACTCATAATTAGCCTGGATTCCCAGTCATGAGCAGAAGGTCTATTGCATTTTTCAGGAGCTCTGCAAAATGTCTTTAGAGATAAGGCTCAGATAGTCATCTTGACTCCAGCACTTAGCTGCTCTCTGACTTTGGACAATCTTTTTTTTAAACCACTCTGAACTTCTGATTCCTTATTTGTAAAATTCCAGTAATAATAATTATCTCACTGAGCTCTTGGGAAGAATAAATGAGAAAATGTGTATAAAAAACCCTAAAACTCCCACCAAAAAACCATTAGAACTGTTGAACTAATTCAGTAAAGTTGCAGGATACAAAACTAATATACAGAAATATGTTGCACTTCTATACACTAATAACAAAGTAGCAGAAAGAGAACTTAAGAAAATGATCCCATTTACAATTGCACCAAAGAAAATAAAATACCTAGGAAAAAATTTAACCAAGAAGATGAAAGACCTATACTCTGAAAACTATAAGACATTGATTAAAGAAATTGAAGATGCACAAATGGAAAGATATACCACGCTCATGGATTAGAAGAATTAATATCATTAAAATGTCTATATTACCCAAAATAATCTACAGATTCCTTAAAGTCTCTACCAAAATACCAATAGCATTTTTCACAGAACTACAACAAATAATTCTAAAATTCAAATGGAACCACAAAAGACCTTAAATAGCTAAAATAATCGTAAGAAAAAAGAACAAAGCTAGAGGTATCATAATCCCAGATTTCAATATATAACTCAAAGCTATAATAATCAAAACAGTATGGTATTGGCACAAAAACAGACACATAGATCAATTGAATGGGATAGAAAACCCAGAAATAAACTCATGCCTATATGGTCAATTAATCTATGACAAATGAGGCAAGAATATACAATGGGGAAAAGACAGTCTTTTGTATAAATGGTATTGGGAAGACTGGACAGCTACATGCAAAAGAATGAAACTGGACCACTTTCTTACACCATACGCGCGCACACACACACACACACACACACACCCTCAAAATGGATTAAAGACCTGAATGTGAGACCTGAAACCATAAAGCTCCTAAAAGAAAACATTGGTTTTCTTGGAATGGGCACAAGACAACCAAGTATTCTCTTGGACATCAGCCCTAGCAACATATTTATGGATATGTCTCCTCAGGCAAGGGAAACAAAAGCAAAAATAAACTCTTGAGACTATACCAAAATAAAAAAGCTTTTGTATAAATGGTATTGGGAAGACTGGACAGCTACATGCAAAAGAATGAAACTGGACCACTTTCTTACACCATACACACACACACACACACACACACTCTCAAAATGGATTAAATACCTAAATGTGAGACCTGAAACCATAAAGCTCCTAAAAGAAAACATTGGTTTCATTGGAATGGGCACAAGACAACCAAGTATTCTCTTGGACATCAGCCCTAACAACATATTTATGGATATGTCTCCTCAGGCAAGGGAAACAAAAGCAAAAATAAACTCTTGAGACTATACCAAAATAAAAAAGCTTTTGCACAGCAAGGGAAACCATCAATAAAACAAAAAGGCAACCTAGTGAATGGAAGAAGATATTTGCCAATGTTATATTTGATAAGGGGTTAATACCAAATATATAAAGAACTTGCATAACTCAAAACCAAAAAAATAAAATATTTTGATTTAAAAATAGGCAGAGGACCTGAATAGACATTTTTCCAAAGAAGACATACAGATAGCCAACAGACAAATGAAAAAATACTCAACATCACTAATCATCGGGGAAATGCAAATCAAAACCATAATGAGATTTCACCTTACACCAGTCAGAATGCTGACATAAAAAAGACAAGAAATAAGAAGTATTGGCAAGGACCTGGAGGAAGGGAGTCCCTCATACACTGTTGGTGGGAATGTAAATTTGTGCAGCCACTATGGAAAACAGTCTGGAATTTCCTCAAAAAATTAAAAATGAAATACCGTATGATCCAGTAATTCCATTCCTGGGTATTTATTCAAAGAAAATGAAAACACTAATTTGAAAAGATATATGTATCCCTATGTTTATTGCAGCATTATTTACAATAGCCAAGACACGGAAGCAACCTCAGTGTCCATTGATAGATGAGTGGGTGAAGAAGATGTATGTGTTGTGTGTGTGCTTGCGTGCATGCGTGCACCATACACACACGCACACACACTATTACTGAGCCATACAAAAGAATGAAATCTTGCCATTTGCAACAAGATGGATAGATCTAGAGGGCATTATGCAAAGTGAAATAAGTCAGACAAAGACAAATACCATATGATTTCTCTTATATGTAGAATCTAAAAAACAAAACAAATGAACAAACAAACAAAACAAATGGACACTTAAACACAGAGAACAAACTCTTTGTCGCCAGAGGGTGGTGGCAGGGAAATAGGCAAAATAGATGAAGGGGACTAAGAGGTACAAACTTCCAGTTATAAAATAAATCAGTCACAGAGATGAAGAGTAGAGCATAGAGAATATAGTCACTAATATTGTAATAACATTGTATAGTGACAGATGGTCACTACACTTATCTTGGCGAGCATTGAGTAATGTATAGAATTGTTGAATCAGTATGTTACACACCTGAAACTAATATAACATTGTATGTTAGTTATTTTTAAAAAATAAGAAAATGTGTGGAGAGTCCCTGGCACAGAATAGATACTGTTTCCTTTGGGTGAAGGAGGTTACACATTGGATCTAACATGTCCAATGATGGCTGCTTTGCTCTGGGCTTTCATTTCAACCTGCATCTGCCCACACATGGTTCACATCTCCTCTTTTAGAGCTACATTAATCATCCCTCCAAAATCATAGGATAGAGAGCCTAAATACCAACTTGCCCACAGATATTGAGCTCATTATTTATTGAAGAAACGTTGGTGCATCTTGAAGTCACAACCCTGATCCACTTGCCCTCCTGCAGCTTGTTAACATCACCAAGGGCTGGCTTTAGTGCCTTCTACCTTTTAGAGTCTTGCCTCCATTGAGAGGGAAAGTGTGTGTGTTTCAGAATGGCCCTGTGGGGTTTGTGCTCTGACATTTCCAAGCCCTCTGCAGGCCTTCAGTCCCAGGAGCTCTGTGTGACAGGCCAGGAGCAGGCTAAGGGCGCATTCTCAGCCTTCTCTGGAACGAACAGGCAATTTTCCCCTCAGAAAAATGTCCAGCAGACATTCTGTTCTCTTCAGCCAAAATGTTTTAAGTGTTTTTATTAGCAGTTAGTTATATAAAGGTGGCCACACAGCTCCCAGTGTGATGGGGAAGACAGAAAAAGTCAACAACCTGCACAGTTTGATGAAGGCTATGCTAGGACTGAGGGCAGAGTGCTATGGAAGACCGGAGGATGGTTTCTTACACCCTGGGGGTCAGGACAGCTTCCTGGAAGCTGAATTTTAGAGGATAGTTTAGCCAAGCCAAGAATGGAGCCAGGAAAAGAGGGCACTATGGGCAAAGGGAGTAACAAGAGCAGAGGCAAGGAGGCATGCCACTGTCTCTTAGGCACAATGGTGGACATCAGATTGGACCATTGAGGAGGTAGTCAAGATTTTGGACTGGCAAACCTATAAGCTTCTCATGGTTTAAAGAAGAAAGCTCTGAGTCAATGGAGTGAATTTGCACAAAAGCTTCTCAGATTTGATGTGTATGTGAATCCCCTGGAGGTTTGTTAAAATACAGATTATGCTTATATACATCTGTGCTGGGGTCCAAGAATCTGCATTTCTCACAAGCTTCTAGATGATACTCATGCTGCTGGTCCACACTTTGAAGAGCAAAGGGTAGACCTGTGGCAGGCAGGACAAGCCTTGTGTGTCTGACCTTGGAGGGTTTTACTCCTCATTTCCTATGACTTTGTACAAATGGCGAATGGAAATTTGGCTTCCACAGCAGCCTTCAACCAATGACTGACAGGAGATGATATGTAAATACTTCCCTCACCCTGTGGGGAAGCTAACTCTGAGGTATGTGGTCTACATACACTAAGTTTCCCCCAGCAGGATTCAGCCCCAGTTACCACAGTGCTGGTGGGATAAAACATTTTTTATTACTTGCCTTCCCTTCCTTGTCTCACTTTTCTCCCTTACTAGAATTTTCTTCACCTCAATGCTTGTTCCAGAGTTGGCCCTTGGGAAAAGCTAAACTAAGACAGTAGCAAAGAAGGGATCTATGTTTGGAAGGGACAATAGCATGAGTGAAGCACAGAGGTGTGGGAACATGTAGGGAACTTTGTGCTATGCTGTAGCTGGGTCAAGGCGTGGCACAGACTATCTCCTCTCATGGGAACTTGAAGAAGACTCACCTTGCTGGGTTAAGGCAGCTGCTTTGAGAGGTTCAGCTATCCTCTTGGTCCTGAGCTTACTCATCCAGCTCCTATGTATAGCTGCCCAGAGCCATGGAGAGCCTGCCACTGTGATCCCATTGGAATATCCCTCTGGACACAATTTGAACAAATTCCATTGGATTGGAAGATCAGTGCTGAGACGCAGAGGAAGCACACAACATGTGTTGTGTGCTTCAAAGGAGAGTTCCCGCATCATGTGAGTTTGCCCAGTGCTATAATTATGCTTTACTCTTAGAGGTTCCCTACATCAAAGACCTGAGATGTCCCAAGTCGGGAATCTTTTTCATTTAACCAGGATTAACCAGTATTTCCCACAGTCATTTGACCATGGATCTCTATCTCACAGCACTTAACTCTGCACAGAATGAAGGCTCTGCAGAGCATGCTGTGGGAAGTGCTGATACAGAATGAGAGGACACATCTGGATAGTCAGGGAAGATTCTGGAGGGCTGAGGCTGGTCTGCCAACATTACTGTCCCGATGTCGGTGAGCCCCAGCAGGAATGGTGGCCACTGCATTCCACAATCAGATCACAATACTGGGTAGTGGCCAAATACTCCCCAGAGCCTCTCTCTGCCAGAAACTAGAGGCAGACTGTCCAATAAATTCATAATGTGCTTCAAAGACAGTTGCAGTTTAGAAGGCAGCATGAATGAGGAGAGAAACTACTAGCTGGAACTAATTCAGACTATTAGACCAATGGAAGGTGGATAAGCAACAAAGAATGAACAAACAATAATATCCCGGACTAGTATCAGAGAGGTAAAACCTGGAATGAGATGAGCAAAAAGAACAAGTAACAGAGCCTGAGCATGAGAAAAAGAAAGAGAGCTCTTCTTTTCACTCAGGTGTGGCTATCCTACCATCCTGACTTGTTCTGGGAGTTTCTGTTTCAGACTGAAGGTTATTGAATAAAATAAATGTCCTGACTCTTTCATATGGGGCAGAAGGTCAGCTTTGCAGACTATGGGTTAGTGAGTTTAACGTTGTCCCTCAGAAAACCACTAGAATGAATCATTATTTTTAAAATTATTTTTGAATTTTATCAAAGTAGTTCTTTATGTATTTAAAAACCTCAAATAGTACCTATGGTAAAACAAAATAGTTCTATACTTCACCAAAGTCATCCTCCCAGCCTTGACCTCCAAAGGAGCTCCATTCAACACTTTTAGCAGTGCTTCCTCAAAATTGCCACCATATTACTAAATAACACGCTTACATCACTATTTCCTGATTCACCAATATTAGGCACTACATATTGATTTCCTGTTGTAGTAGATGAGGGTTGGCTTTCTTCTACTCTCCATCTCTCCCAAACACATGTGTCCTCTCTCCTAATCCTCACACTTTGTGTAAAAACAATAGACAGTGTTTACGTTATGTGCTCTGAAAGTATGTGTCACTGTTCAGTGGACTTCCATGATGGAAACTTTTGTTTTTCCTGGTTGAATTAGCATCCAGTTAGGAAAACAAATCACTAAGCATTTAAAGCAGAAGAGAATGAATTTAAGGAATTGGTTCCACGGGTCATGGAAAGGCTGGGAAGCCAAACAAGGGAAGTTGAGGCAATGAGAAATTTGCAGCAGCCAGAAGCTGCTACCATGTGTAAGGCTGAGGGTGTGGGCAGTCTTTTTGGAACCCAGGATACAGGGCCACCCGGCAAAAGGTGAAACATGGTGGGCCTGTCCAGCAGGAATCCAAGCCATGGAGGAGGTGCCACCTCAGTGGGAAATGCCACAGGAAGCAGAGAGGGAGGGAGAGAAATACACTGCCTTCTCCCTTCCTCCTGTCTCCATCTCCCTTCAGTGCTTACCATTGGCCAAATGCAGACAGAAGCCAATTGAGAAGTGCAGCCTGAAGGCTTCAGCCCCCCAGTCTCCTTCCTAACTCCCATGATACAGAACGGGTCAGAGAAGAGCCAGGAATGGATATGAGGGCAAACAGGCCAATACCAGACAACCCTAAGATGAATATTTGCTCTTTTTATTAAAAAAAAAATTACATAAGTATTTAGCATTGATTTTTTTTTTCTTTGTGCTCTATCAAATCTGGTTTACATCATTGATACTACTTTCCTAATATTTGAATACATCATGTAATCCATCAGTTTCATTTTGTTTCCTGGAGTGCTAGATCCTTCTGCTCCAGTCAGGGCTGCATGCTTCAGGCCTACCTCAGCACTGCCATCGGAGACTTCAGGGCACTTCATCTCAGGGAGTACCTCTTCCTGGGGCCTGGGCTGAATCCCTTGTGTCAATCCTATGGCTTCCTCTTTCTTGGTTTGCTTCCTTTTTATAGGAGCATGTCTTCCAATAGCTTCCCGAAAAAGAGGCCATGAGAATTAAATATTTTACTTTTGCAGGTCTGAAAATGTCTTTATATTGTACTCACATTTGATTGACAGGTTAGCTGGCTTTAGAACACTGGGTTGAAAACAAATTTTCCTTGGAATTTTGATGGTGCTGATTCATTGACGTGTAACTGTCAGTGTTGTTTTTGAGATGTGGTGCCATCCAGATTTTTTGCTTTTTTACATATGACCTGTTTTTTCTCTTTGGAAGCTTTTAGGATCTTCTATATATTCCCAATTTATCTTTGCAAATGGAGATGAACAACCCCAAATATAGATTTGTTTTGCTGAGGGCATAAAGCCATCCCCCTCCACAGTGAGGAAAATATAAGACCCAATGGGATTGAAGCTTTCATCTTAGATAGAGCACGATGTCCCAAAGGGATCAGTTCCTAATTGTAGGACTTTCTGGCAGAATTAGCCATCAACCATGGATGATCAAATGAATCCTCTTCTGCTGCTCTGACTTGGTAAATCTGGTGCTTTGGATAAGTACTTTGGACTCCTGAGGTATAATTATAGGAGCATCTTTATTTTTGGCTATCACTGTCCTTTTAAATGTACTCAATGGGAATGAGTACCCACCTGCTATGGGGTGAAATTCAAACAAGACCAGGATTTTCTTTTTCATTAATGGGCAAGAAACAGTTCTATGATTAATTTAAACCAAAACACAGTCTCAATTCAGTCATTAAGAGAGCCTGCTGTTATAGAATCAGTAAAACTTCAAACTCTGTTTGATGTTAGTTCTTCTCTAAAGGCTCTGCCATCCAAGGAGGGAGTGTGGCCCTGCTTCATACTTTCCTTGTTTCTCTTTTCCTCTTTGCTAGCTGTGCTTTCTCACCATTCTAGAAAGTAGCAGGGGGAAAATGTGTGGGGATAGCTCTTCCTTGGCTGATCCTGCCCTAAGATGGCTTTGTGTCTTGTGGGCCTGGCAGACACAGAAGATGACTCTTTATTATAGGTTTTGTGAGTTTTCCGGAGACTCCTCTCCTGGGGCAGGTAAATCCAACTTCCCCGACAGAAGGAGTGCTTCAGCTTTAACTGTCTACTCCCAGTTCTTCCACAGTTTCTGACCCCCGACAGCACCTTGTTGAAAGATCCCTTGCCCTGGTAGGCAGGCTGTTGGAGCAGGAGGTCTATTAAAATGATGGCAGGCTGGCATTTCTACCTAGGATTCCACATTTGTGCACCATTGTCCTGCCATTGCAGGGGGCTTTAGTGGCTGCGTTAGCTTTCTCAACTATAAGTCACAGACTCCTGTGTCCCCCAACTTAGGGGAACACATATCAATTCTGTAGGTGGGTTCCATTGATGCCTCTCCCACTAAGCTTGGAGTGGGAGGTAGGTCATCCAACCTTTCCTCTTGAGGAAGACCCCAACTCAGAAATCCTCTTCACAAAGTCTCTCCTTAATCTTTAATAAACCAGTCCTTTATCCTCTCAATCTGGGTGAATTGCTAATCAATTTCCAAACACCCTCTTTAAGGTATCACTTCCTGGCCTGTCTGAGAACTCACTTGTGTATCTGGTATCCATCACATTTTGATGCCTTAGTGAAAATTCCCAGCTTCGCATTCTTGTTACATGGATATCTTCAGGAATCTGCCTCCCCCCTTGTACCTGTGTCACACCATACCAAAGTTGTTACGGAATAGCCATCTTATTGAATATCTAGGCACCTCTGAAAAGTGGCTGTGGGAGGCTGGAAATTTAGTTCCTTCAGAAAATTTCCTGAAAAAGGACATTCCAATTAGTGAGCTGGTAGCTCAGCCTTGTTGCTGGAACTGTCGATAGCGGAGCAAGTGTGCTGAGTGATGCTTTACGAGCCTATAAAGGAGGATGCCACAGCACCTCCAGACTCACAGGAAACACGTTTTATTTGCTTATTTATTGTCTTTAATTTTATAGGCTATGGGAGAAATTTATCCCTTCTGAATGTGTCCAATTAGCTCTGTTTACCCAGGAGGAATCATGTTCTCTGGCTTTGTGTATTCCTCAATAAACACAGGAGAAAATACAGAAGGAGAACAGAAATACATATCCCTGGTGTGAGCAGTTCCAGGTCCTAATAAATCAGCTATTACAAGGAGAAGGGTCTGGAATCCCAGGGGAACATTACTCTGAGGGGCCACTTCTCTATGCTGTTACTGATATTTAGATGACCCTAATTCCATCGCTACTCATGAGAACCTTGCACTGAGCTAGAGTTATCAGCTGGTTTGGGGGGAGGACTGAGCTAATTGATTTCTGACTTCCATGGACCTGGCTGGCAGATACAAAGGGAACATATGATTCTTGAACTAATATGTTGAGAGATGACAATCTCCAGGGGACAAGAAGGGGAGGCTGAACAGAGAAGTCACTCTCAGGTTCTCCATGTTTATATTTCTATCTCCCTGTACAGGAAAGAAACTCTTGAGCTTGGATAATGAGATGGGCCATGAAAACCATGGCTCCACAACTCTGTTCCTGGATTTAGTGCGTGTTGTTTTCTCTTGTGTAGACAGTGGACTCAGGGTCTGCATGGTTTGCAATTCTATGGAGTCAAGAGACCCATGCGGCAGCTGAATGTGGACCATGACTGGTGATCCAGAAGGCCGCTGGGGATTTGTTTCACTTGATGTGGCTATGAAAGGGCTTCTGGGGCTGAGAGATTCAGGCTGGCACGTCTCCATTTTTCTAATGTCACTCTGCCCAAGGCTCGGCATCTTCTGAAATACAATAAATAAATGTTAGGCAGGTACAACAACCATCCACATGGCTAGCAATATTGGTAAGTGCCCTGCTGAGCATAAGTGACAGGATCAGGTAGCCCCTGGCCAAGTTTCAAAGACTTTGTTTTAAAGTATGCTTTTGGATTTTAACATTCATTATGACTAAAAGGCACAAAACTCAATTTAGGGTCTCGGGAGTTGCAGCTCTAAACTCTCAGGATGTCAGAAGCCATGCTCTCAGCTTCTCACCCTGCTGTTTTAATGAGGTTAATGATTGTTTTTCCACCAAGCACCTACCTGTGATCTTCATAAAAAAATGAAATAAATGACTCACATGGAGATTTAGAAAGATATTACTGTGGAAAGTGGATGTTAACGGGCTCTAGAAATATGATAATTATCAACTATTTGAGATGCAGTGACTGTAATATGATAACGAGACGTATTGTGCAGGTAGAAAGCTCCCAGAGAAATGACACAAAGTAGAATTATAAGAAAAAAGAAAACAGAGATCTTGTTTGGTTTCTCTCTTTTTTGTGATAAAATTGAAATGGAAGAAAGTTGAAATCTACATGGTATTTAGTAGCCCCATTGTATTTGTTTGATGAATGGGTGCAACGTCTTTTCCCTGGAAGGTGGATCACTGTATACATACATATTCATGGTGAATTTAAGGTCTCCGCTACAAAGCCTTGCCTCTGCTCTAGCAACTCTTTCTGTGGTTGGGAGCCTCCCACTTCTTTTTATTATTATTATTATTATTATTATTATTATTATGTTATGTTAGTCACCATACAGTACATCATTAGTTTTTGATGTAGTGTTCCATGATTCGTTGTTTGCGTATAACACCCAGTGCTCCATGCAATACGTGCCCTCCTTAATAGCCATCACTGGGCTAACCTATCCCCCAGCCCCCTCCCCTCTAAAACCCTCAGTTTGTTTCTCAGAGTCCATAGTCTCTCATGGTTCATCTCCCCCTCTGATTCCCCCCCTTCATTTTTCCCTTCCTTCTCCTAATGTCCTCCATGCTATTCCTTATGTTCCACAAATAAGTGAAACCATATGATAATTGACTTTCTCTACTTGACTTATTTCACTTAGCATAATCTCCTCCAGTTCCATCCATGTTGATGTAAAAGTTGGGTATTCATCCTTTCTGGTGGCTGAGTAATATTCCATTGTATATATGGAACATCTTCTTTATCCATTCCTCTATTGAAGGGCATCTCGGCTCTTTCCACAGTTTGGCTATTGCGGACATTGCTGCTATGAACATTGGGGTGCATGTGGCCCTTCTTTTCACTACATCTGTATCTTTGGGGTAAATGCCCAGTAGTGCAATTGCTGGGTCATAGGGTAGCTCTATTTTTAACTTTTTGAGGCACCTCCACACTGTTTTCCAAAGTGGCTGTACCACCTTGCATTCCCCCCAACAGTGTAAGAGGGTTCCCCTTTCTCCACGAGCTCTTCAACATTTGTTGTTTCTTGCCTTGTCAATTTTTGCCATTCTAACTTGTGTAATGTGGTATCTCAATGTGGTTTTGATTTGAATTTCCCTGATGGCTAATGCTGATGAACACTTTTTCATGTGTCTGTTAGCCATTTGTATGTCTTCTTTGGAGAAGTGTCTGTTCATATCTTCTGCCCATTTTTTGACTTGATTATTTGTTTTTTGGGTGTTGAGTTTGAGAAGTTCTTTATAGATCTTGGATATCAGCCCTTTATCTGTAGTGTCATTTGCAAATACCTTCCCCCATTCCATGGGTTGCCTCTTTGTTTTGTTGACTATTTTCTTTGCTGTGCAGAAGCTTTTTATCTTGATGAAGTCCCAAAAGTTCATTTTCGCTTTTGTTTCCCTTGCCTTTGGAGACGTGTCTTGAGAGAAGTTGCTGTGGCAGATGTCAAAGAGGCTACTGCCTATGTTCTCCTCTAGGATTTTGATGGATTCCTGTCTCACATTGGGGTCTTTCATCCATTTAGAGTTTCTCTTTGTGTATGGTGTAAGCGAATGGTTGAGTTTCATTCTTCTGTATATAGATGTCCAATTTTCCCAGCACCATTTATTGAAGAGACTGTCTTTTTTCCATTGGTATTTTTTCCTGCTTTGTCGAAGAGTAGTTGACCATAGAGTTGAGGATCCATATCTGGGCTCTCTATTCTGTTCCACTGGTCTATGTGTCTGTTTCTGTGCCAGTACCATGCTGTCTTGGTGATCACAGCTTTGTAATAGAGCTTGAAATCAGGCAACGTGATGCCCCCAGCTTTGTTTTTCTTTTTCAACATTTCCTTGGCGATTTGGGGTCTTTTATGGTTCCATACAAATTTTAGGATTGTTTGTTCCAGCATTTCGAAAAATGCCATTGGTATTTTGATTGGGATGGTGTTGAAAGTATAGATTGCTCTGGGCAGCATAGACATTTTAACAATGTTTATTCTTCTGATCCATGAGCATGAAATGTTTTTCCATCTTTTTGTGTCTTCTTCAATTTCTTTCATAAGTGTTCTGTAGTTTCTAGAGTATAGATCACCTCTTTGGTTAGGTTTATTCCAAGGTATCTTATCGTTTTTGGTGCTATTGTAAATGGAATCGATCCTTGAATTTCTCTTTCTACAGTTACTTTGTTAATGTATAGGAAAGCAACTGATTTCTGTGCATTGATTTTGTATCCTGCCACTTTACTGAATTCCTGTATGAGTTCTAGTAATTTGAGGGTGGAGTCTTTTGGGTTTTCCACATAAAGTGTCATGTCATCTGCGAAGAGAGAGAGAGTTTGACTTCTTCTTTGCCAATTTGAATACCTTTTATTTCTTTTTGTTGTCTGATTGCTGTTGCTAGGACTTCCAGTACTATGTTGAACAATAGTGGTGAGAGTGAGCATCCTTGTTCTGTTCCTGATCTTAAGGGAAAGGCTCTCATCTTTTCCCCATTGAAAATGATACTCACTGTGGGCTTTTCATAGATGGTTTTTATGAAATTGAGGAATGTTCCCTCTACCCCTACACTCTGAAGAGTTTTAATCAGGAAAGGATTCTGTATTTTGTCAAATGCTTTTTCTGCATCAATTGAGAGGACCATATGGTTCTTCTGTCTCCTTTTATTAATGTGTTCTATCACATTGATTTGTGAATGTTGAACCACCCTTACATCCCAGGGATAAATCCCACCTGGTGGTGATGTATAATCCTTTTAATGTACTGTTGGATCCTATTAGCTAGGATCTTGTTGAGAATTTTGGCATCCATACTCATCAGGGATATTGGTCTGAAATTTTCCTTTTTGATGGGCTCTTTGCCTGGTTTTGGGATCAAGGTAATACTGGCCTCATAGAATGAGTCTGGAAGTTTTCCTTCTGTATATATTTTTTGAAACAGTTTCAGGAGAATAGGTATTATTTCTTCTTTAAATGATGGTAGAATTCCCCAGGGAATCCATCAGGTCCTGGGCTCTTGTTTTTTGGGTGGTTCTTTCAAAGAACCAGCTTCTGGTTTCGTTGATCTGCTCTAATGTATTTCTGGTTTCTAATTCATTGATATCTGCTCTAATCTTAATTATTTCTCTTCTCGTGCATGGCTTAGGCTTCATTTGTTGATTTTTCTCCAGTTCTTTAAGGTGCAAAGTTAGTTGGTGAACTTGGGATTTTTCTATTTTTTTCAGTGAGGCTTGGATGGCTATGTATTTCCCCCTTAGGAGCACCTTTGCAGTATCCCATAGGTTTTGGACCAATGTGTTTTCATTCTCATTGGTTTCAATGAAATGTTTAAATTCTCCTTTGATTTCCTGGTTGACCCAAACATTCTTAAGCAGGATGATCTTTAGCTTCCAAGTGTTTGAATTTCTTCCAAATTTTTTCTTGTGATTGAGTTCCAGTTTCAAAGCATTGTGGTCTGAGAATATGCAGGGAATAATCCCAATCTTTTGGTATTGGTTGAGACCTGATTTGTGACCCAGTATGTGGTCTATTCTGGAGAAAGTTCCATGTGCGCCCAAGAAGAATGAGTATTCTGTTGTTTTAGGGTGGAATGTTCTGTATATATCTATGAGGTCCATCTGGTCTAGTGTGTCATTCAAAGCACTTGTTTCTTTGTTGATTTTCTGCTTAGATGATCTGTCTGTTGCTGAGAGTGGAGTGTTGAGGTGTCCGACTATTTTTTTTTTTTTTTTAAAGATTTTATTTATTTATTTGAGAGAGAGAGTGAGAGAGAGAGAGAGCACAAGAGGGGGGAGCGGGAGAGGGAGAAGCAGACTCCCTGCTGAGCAGGGAGCCCGATGCAGGACTCGATCCTGGGACTCCAGGATCATGACCTGAGCCGAAGGCAGTCGCTTAACCAACTGAGCCACCCAGGCGCCCGAGGTGTCCGACTATTAACGTATTATTATCAATATGACTCTTTATTTTGGTTAACAGTTGGCTTATGTAGTTGGCTGTTCCCATGTTGGGGGCATAGATATTTACAATTGTTAGATCCTCTTGTTGGAAAGACCCTTTAAGAATGATATAGTGTCCTTCTGTATCAGGAGACTCCCACTTCTTGATCTTCAATGTTTGTTGAATGAATGAATGAATCCACCCTTACTTCACTTTAAAGCCAGGTGTTTTTACTTCAAAATGTACCTTAACTCCAGCTACCCCTTTCTGTCTTCAGTTACTGGCCTCATTCAAGCCACTTCTTGCCTGGACTCCTCACTAGCTCTTAACTGGCCTCCCATCCATTCTTGGATCAGAATGAACTTTTTAATGTGTTAATCAGATCATGCTGCTCCTTTGCTTAAGCCCCTCAGTTTTTCCCTTGCTGTTAGAACAAGACCCCCACTCCCTACCACAGCTGACAGGGTCTTGCAGGATCCTTCCCCAGCTTCTAGTCCCACTAGTCTTATTTTCATTCTTTGGACCCTCTGGGTGCTTTCTGGCCACAACACTCTCACACTTGCTGTCCTCTTTGCCCCACTGCTGGCCCATTCTCATCTTTCTGATACCAGCTCAAATGTGTCCTCAGAGTGACCTGTGCTAAAAGCTCTATCTAAAGCAGCACCCCACCCCACCCCCGCAACATTCTCTTTATTAGGCCACTAAGTTTATTCCCTTCATAACAGTTGTCACGGTCTGCAGCGAACTGCTTTGTGGGTTTATTTCACTTCATGTCTGTTTCTATTAATAGAACATAGGCTCCATGGGGCACTCTTGCCTGGCAAGTTGCCTGTTTCAGCCCCAGCACTAGGCACCTGACAGGTAATAGGTGCTCAATTAGCATAACAAAGTGAATGTTTGGGGAGTGAACTCACTTCCCTCTTCCCCAAACACACACACACAGACACACACACACACACTTTGGCTTTATAGAAAGATAGCCCTGATGCTGTTGTCCCGGCAGACTTACTTCAGAAATGGTACTCAGCATGCTGAAAGTGACGCTCACATACTTCACTCTGTCACCTTCAGGCCCGAAATGAGCCTTCTGGAATCCTCAGGCTTTCTAAATGCTAAATATAAAGAATTAATCAAATCTTGCATCTCTGGTGAATAACTAAGACACCTTTTTATTGAAATACAGATTTTCCATTGAAAGGCAAATCTTTCATTCCAAACCTTTGAATAAGACTGGGTTTGTATTATATACAAGAACATATTCTGGGCTCAGAGCGCTTTCATGTGATTGCTCAATAAATACATTTTTACTCATCCAAACTCTTGCCTCGGAGTATTTTGCACTGAGATAGGCAAATAAGTGACAGTAGCCCTATTGAGTTCTGCTTAATTTTATTCAGTAATGTTCTGTATGGTTCCAAGGATTTTCTAGGCCTGTGGGTCCCAGAGATGGGTTGAAAGTGCCTTGTTTGGGGCCAGTTGGGTTTTAGGGTTGTAACAGTGGAAGTGGCGCTGAATAGGGTCAGGTGAATGGGTGGGTGACATGGTCGGCACCTGCCCCCTACTTACTGTATCACTTAGGTTTCTTTGTTGATAAAACGGGGATAGTCATTCCTACCCCTTTGGGGTTATTCTGAAGATGACATAATGAGCATGAAAATACTTAACACATTGCCTGGCACATAATTGGGGTTTTTATAAACATAGCATAGCTGAATTCAGTTTAATTACACATCTTAATTATTAGTTTCATCCCTCCAGCCAGACTCAGTTATACCAGTGTATATCTATGCTCCACTCTGTGCATTCAGTAGGAGCTCAGTAAGTACATAAAGTGTCATTTGTTATTGTTTTCTCATTATAGAACCAATCATCAGCATCCAATGAATGACCCAGAAATAACTACTAATCTTTTAGTGCCTCTCCCCTTCCTGAATAGACCCACCTTGAACTGACTTCAGCTGGATTTACTGAGGACAGAGAAGGGCAGCCCCGAGAAAAACACCAGGCCAGAGAGAGAATGAGGGAAAGATTGCCCCTGATGCATCCCCACTCCCATGCAACCCCTCTTGCCTTCCACCGTGAGCCTGCGCTGAGCCAGAGTCTGACAGCTGGGTGTTGGTATAGGGCCCCACACATCCCTCTGTCTGCTCCAGCCAGGCAGTGCAGAGCAGTAGGAAGCATGGCCCATCTCCAGACCCTAGGGCCCTGTCCTCGCCATCAGATTGTGAGATAGATCACCCATTCTTTCCCTGCGGCACACTCCAAAGAAACCTACTTATCTTGCAAGCAAACCCCAAATAAAGCACAAATTGCTTTCCACAAGTGGCTTTCTGCTGAGACCACTGCTGTTCTCCTTATTGCTCAGCCATGTCCCCTGCACTGGCCGGGGCCTCTTGGCGAGACCCTTTGCAACTCCTAGACAGCTGTGCTGCTGATGGAGGGAGTCAGGCTGCAAGGCTGTTGTATTTGTTAAACAGACATGCAGTCAGGGCCAGAGCAGGGCAGGAGCTCAAGAGGCCAATGGGCCATGGGTCAAGCAAAGCCATAAGAAAAGTATCCCAGAGTTTGGCTCCTACTTACAACATATTTTCTTGCTGGGTATCCCCAAGCAGGCTACTGAATTCCAAGCCTCAGTTCTTTACTCAGTATGGTTCTACAAGGGTTCTCCTTTCATGTGCCATGCCCAGTGCTATGGATGTTATAAACATCATCTCAGTTAAGCTCAAAATCTGATGGCAGAGCTGGTATGTTGCACAAAGTGAAAGGAAAGAGGTATCTGAAAGAGGGCAGGGAGACAGCAAGGAAAAGCTAGCCTGGGATGAATGTTGCTACCCTCATCAATGGCACCATGATGAGCAGCCAATCACCACCTTCCTACCATGATGGCATGAAGAGGAAAGTCCCAGAACAATGCCATGTCAGAGCTGGGCCAGGAGGCTACCTGCCTCTCTGCTTGACAGATGAGAAAATGAGGCCCAGAGTGGGCAGTGACTTGTCTGAGTGCTGTTCATTTGCTCATTCATTCATTCATTCACCCGGCATCTGTTGTGCTTTCCCCTCAGGGAACCACTGGAACCATGAAGGTGGGTAGAGAGCCAACTGTAACGATGGCTGGGGAGGGGGCAGATAGTATAGACTTATGTCACAAGAAGACTGGAATTGAAAAAGGGGGAAAGGAGAGGATAGGGTGTGGGGGACCCAGGAAAGATTGTATTAGATGGGGGAGACAGGACACAGGGTCTCATGGATGATGGAAGGACCATGAAGATGCAGATAAGAGAGTGCCTGAGGTAAAAGGGCTCTTGGGTGCAGACGGGAGGAATCGAGAGTCATTTGGAGGGACATTCAACTCCCAGGCAGAGGTTTTTAGGATGGGCCCACGGAGGGGAAAAGCATCCTACAGAGCACAGAAGTTGTGTCCTGGGGCCATAGGTGGTTGGAGACCAAGGAGGCACCACAGGCCTTCCACAGCAGCTACAGGTCATTCCTGCTCTTCGGGTGTGGGGACAGGCTTGGGAACATGCTGCTATAGGCCAAGCATAGGGCTCACAGTGGCAGGAAGAAGTTCTCTGGAGGAAGGAATGAGTCTGAGAATCTGCTAAGCGACTTAGCTAGCAGGGTCTGAACGGGTCTTTCACTCCATTCCCTGTGTCTGCCAACACTTCAAGCAGCCGAGTAAGAGAAGGGAGTCAGATAAAGATGAAAAGGTCAAAATTTTGCCAGGGACTAGTCATCCTGTCACAGTCCCCAAGCCTAGACCAGAGGAATGACGGGGCTCATGGGGTGGTCACTTACCCAGCAAATTGTGTGGAGGACAGTGCCTTCTTCATATCCTAATGACAGAAAGTGAGCTGCATGGAGAAGTGTGGGCTTCTTCACGTCGTCTGACGAGCTAAGAGTTCCCACTGATGGGCCAGGACAGAAATGTGAGTCAGAGGCTAGCCAACAAGACACAGACTGCCGTACACAGCCAGCGGAGGAGTTGGGAGCTAAGGAATGCTCCCAAAGGACAAGGGCCTTCAGCTGCACCTTGCTCGACCCCATTCCCGCCTTAGAGATTGGTATCGGACCCTGTAAAAGACATGATCATGGCAACGCATTCAGCAGACTTCCCTCTGGGGCATTCCTCCCAGTCCTGCTGGTTAACTAAACTGAGCTTTGAGACGAGCTCTGAGTGGATCTTTGAGTTCCTTGGTTATCTGTAGAACAAGATCCCTCAGGTGTTGTTGGGGAAGAGGACCTCACTGTTGCCGTAGGCTGCTGTCCCGTTAGCTCTGCTGAAGGGTCAGATATGCCACCCCTGCACCAGGCTGAGGGGCACGAAAGACTATTCTAGAAATGCTGAGAATAAAATGGGCACAAACACAGCGTTCAACACATATGCAAACCCTGTGTGGCGGAGGGCACGCGTAATTACCATGTCCATCTCAGAGATGAGGAGGCTGAGGCTCAGAGAGGTTAGGAGTTCCAGGTCATGCACCTAGTACAAGGCAGAGGAGGCACTCGTGCTTGGGAATTTGGCTTCTCAGCCCTTGGTCTTTCTGTGTTTTTTGCTGCCACCATTCCACATAGCAGCAGTGACCTTGGTTGTACCACCACTAGAGAACATTGATTGGATGCTTCCCATGTCCCAAGCATTGACAACGCTTTACATGAAATATTTCATGTACTCTTCCCAGCACTTAGCAGGTAGGTTTTTTTTTTAATCCCCCTTTTACAGCCCAGTAAGCCAGGGTGCTAGGAGAGATTCAGGAACTTGCCCAAAGTCACATACGTCATAGTGGGGGAGCCCTCATCTGTTAAATCCAGAGCCCATGCTCTTGACCCCTTTGCTGCACTCTCACACCGAGGGGCTGTTGCTGATGGCTGAGTGATGCGTAGGACCGATCTCCGAGGTGCTGGAGGGGACGTGCTGCCCCACCTGCCTCTGGGGACCTCTCCTCTCTGGGCTCCCAAGGAACAGTCTGGGCCTCTGATGAAGGGGAAGCTGCAGACTGATACAGTGGAGACTGCATGTTGCCTTGAGGCATTGAACTGCTTATAATGAGGGACAGGTTTTCAGAGCTGTCCTGATGCCTTTCATCTACTCCCTCTGTGAAGTCCCTAGGAACAGTCTGGGACCATAGTTTGGGGCCTTCATTAGCTCTGCACTGTCTGAGATATTCACAAAGGCAAGAAAGCAGACTTGCTCCTTTGTGTTTCTAGCAGCTCAGTCTGCTTTTCCTGGCTCCCGGGATCCAAAAAATAAAATCCTCAGAGCTGGCTTATTCAGTGACGTAAAAAGTGCTTAGTTCTGCTGGCCCATCTCAAGAGATAGCAGCTGTGCCAACACTCTCTCTACCCAACCCTGGTTTCAGCCGTGTGACCATCTGTCTGGTCATCCATCTATCCAGCCAGTCTGCGAGGCAGCCCAGTGTGGAATGGTGATACATTGGCAATACACCTGTTCGCCTGTCATACCTCATACTAGAGTGTGAGGTCGCTGAGGGCGGGGAGACTGTGGGCCTCATCTCGGTTTCCCTCCTGCAGTAAGTAGTTCGAAACCTTTCCGCATCACAACACCCTGGGGAATCTGCCACACCCCGTCAGTAATGGCTGCTCACTAAGCCGGGGATTCTTGAAGTGGAGACATGTCCTTTGATTTCTGGGGCTCCTGTTTGAAAAAGCCTCCAGTCCTGAGAATCCTGCCTACAGGTGACTCAGGGAAGTGGGGTTCAGTGAAAAGCCTGTGAGGTCCTCCATCCCCCAACCTGGCCCTGCTTTTATTCCCCAACAACCTCCCTACAGCCTAGCCTCAGCTGCCCGGTTTCTCAAAATGTTCTGGGGAACACCGCATCAGAAACACCTGAAGAGTTTGTGGCATAGAGAAAAGACTCAGAATCTTAAAACAAGACTTGGCTATTTATAAAACTGCACGGCAGCCAGGGCCTGGGGACCACTACAGCCCAGACTTCCTTGTCCCCCCACCCCCATGTGTATATTAAAGAGCCCTCTATCATGAAGGGGCCTTTTGATACTCATATTGGGAAAATGAGACATCATGATGCCCAAATGAGGAAAATAGACCTTGCAGTCATCAGTTACGAAACTTCTAAAAGGGTATATGAAAGGAGGTATGATCATATACTACTACATCAGAAAGAAGGCATAGTATTTGTCCAATAAAACACTGATGGCATGTAGAGGGATTGCAATATCGGGTCAGGGGATAAGACATTCAGGGTTGCTTGTTATTGGTGATTTGTGATGGTTTGGATTGACATGAAGTTCTGTTTATTGGGGGGGGGGGGGTGCAGCTAATTTCTTATGCTTGCCCCAGGCCTTCTGCTCCAGAATCCCTGGGGATGGGCCATCTTGGGGTGCATCTGTATTTTTGCCAGACTTTCCAGATGGATTCTTACGTATACACTGAATTTTGTAAACCATTTTCCCAACCTAGTAATTCTAAATCTTGGCTGCTTATTGGAATCACCTGGGGAGATAAAGAGGGAAATAAAGCAAAAAAAAAAAAAAAAAAAAAAAAATTCTTGGATGACACCTCCAGATATTCTGATTTGGTCAGTTTAGGGTAGGGCCTGGGCCTCAGTAGGCTTATTGTTGTTTTGTTCCCCAGGTGGCTTTAACGTGCAGCCAGGGCTGGGAACTTGGGGTAAGCTGTGGCCTGAGGGGCAGTGGCTGTCTGGGCCCTGGATGTGTAGGAGTGTGTGCAGGTATGTCTCCTGGGCTGACTCCAACCCTTGGAGACATTTATGGCTGGCTCGGACCTGGGCTCAGTCTAGGACACGGTTCCCTTCACATGCCTCTGTCTGGCCATCAGATCGGCAGGGCCATCTCTGCTGTGTTGGGAGCCCCAAGAAGACTGTCTGTTGCCTTGCCTCTCCTGTCTGGCTCTGGGTCAGAAAAGCCTGTCTGAAGGAGCAGAGGGCAGCAACTACAGCCAGAACCAGCGGTTCTGGGATGGTTCTGCTTATCAAGTGGTAGGTGATCTCCCTTAGGGCCGCAGCAGCTGATGTAGCAGGTGCTCGAGAGCCGTGGGCTTGACACTCAGCATGGGCTTCTCCATATCAGCGGACTAGCCAACAGAGCCCCCTCCCCGCCCCAGCATGAGCACAGGTAGCGTACATGGCTGGTGGGCACGCACAGGGATGCCTGTCTTCTCTCCATCAAAAGCCTCTCACCTCTTGGGCCCCAGGTTAGGAAGATGCTCTCCTCCAAACACACTGCCTCTGTTCAGCGATGATCAATTTATTTCCCATCTTTTATTAATCAAAGACACATGTAGCTGTTAAGCAAGGCTTCTGATGCCCAATAGGGGAGACTTTTTCCACCCTGAGTCTTCTAGAAATCTAATCCATAGTCAAGGAATTGGGCCCCTTCATTGATCTGTGGGTGTCGTTATTGCTGGGCCTGTTTGAACCCGTTTGAAGGCCGGGGAATACTGCCCAGATTTTACCTCCTGTCCTGTGTCCCCCTCACTCTCACTTCTGCCCCAACTTTGCCTTTCTGTGCCATCTTCAGCAAGTCTCTGAACCTTCCTGATGGAATGAGTGACTTAGCGTCATTCTCTCTCCTGGGAAATGACATGAATGAACTCACCAGCTTGTGGGGTTTAAATCATTTTCTTTAGCCATTGACCCTTCCTTTAAAGGGTTTCCTATACAAAATTCTAGTATATAAATAGACTAAATTATAGCTGTTGTGGGAAAGGGGGAGAGAGGGGCTTCAGACCTCCCACACCCCCAATCAGGGTCCACCCTCCCCAAGGGGCTCCACAGAAGCTCTTGGAAAGGCAGGACTGCTGGGCAGGGTGAGCCCCTCCCCTCCAGAGAGCCCAGTGCCCAGCACACGGACAGCAGGAACATGTCTCCTACTGGGGGCTGGCAGAGGTGAGGAGGTTAGCATGGGGCTGACCTTGCCCAAGTCCATGGTCTAGGGAGCTAACCATGGTATATCTTATATAAGGTGAGCAATATGGGTGTGTGTGGGGGGGGGTCTAGAAGCCTCCCCTTGATTACTCCCAACAGTGGAGAGGCTTGTCACCTCCAGTCCTCTCTGGTTCATGCAGGCCTTCAGACCCCTGCCCGAGCTGTGCCTCCCAGTCTCATGCTCTGGGTTGCCTTGGTTTCTGCGATTGCCAAAATGCCATGGCCACTGGGTTATATTCCTCAGGAGCAGAAGGCAGCCTGGGGATCGACCCCCAAGCTGTGAGGAATCTTTGGTGTCCGCCTGCAGACAACTGTGCTGTTTCCTGGACCTGGCCTGCACAGTGTGACCAGCCTGGCAGGAAAAATCGCCACCTGTTCACACAACTCCCCAGCCCAGGGGTGATCAGTCTGGATACAGAGGCCCTCACGTTATGGCACTAGGCTCCTTTATGCCCATGCAGCTTTCCTGACTTTTCTTCCTCCCCTGACCTTTGCAGTAAAGGGGTGGAGAGCCAGGAGCAGAGACAGACCTTTCTTGGGTATCCCAAGGCCTTTCATCCCAGGGTACCAGTGGGCTCTGGGTCCCCTCCAGCCTTTTAGGGCAGGTAGAGGAGCCTTGTGTTCTAAGTTACCCTGTGAATCAGACGCTGGTTGGTAAGGCACCGAAGTATGAAGTAGCCACCTCAACAACTCCTTACTGTTTCTGTTTACAATTTTATCCCTAACACTCAAGCAGAGGACCTGACCCATAACAATAGTAACAGTTGCCCATGATTATGTGGCACACAGAATGCAAGAGACTCTTTTATTAACTAACTCAGTCCTCACAATAACCCCACGAGGAAGCAGATATGACGATTACCCCCAATTTTCTACATTAGGAAGCGGAGGCGCAGAGAGGTTAAGTGATTTACACAGGCCACACAGCTAGTGAGTCAGGAAGCCACATTCCGAACTCTGACAGTGTGGCTCAGAGTTCTTGTACTTCACCACTAGGCCAAGGTTCTCTCTCTGAACAACTGTATCTTGATGCAGATTAGTTGAATAAGTGAATTCACTTTCATTCCTAACTCCAAATGCATGGATTTTAATCTTTGCCTCTCTGTGGGTACCCAGAAAAGGTAGGGCAAGCTAACGTGTCTTTTTCAGTGTGTTAGAACCTGTCAGGGAGCTTCTGTTTGAGCCACTCCCCCAGAAAGAAAGGGCATTAGAACTAGGGGCCTTTCTTTTCTGAAGAGAAGGACACACTCCTGGGCACATGAGAGGCTGTGCTTCTGAGTGCCCTCTCTGGTCACCCACCAGTCTCAAAGCATGGCACAGGGGGAGAATCTCAGGGCCACACAGTCTCTGAGCAGAGTTCTTATCCTCAGATCTGAGCCCGGGAGACTTGGGTCTCCCAGGAAGGCTGGCTTGCCCCCTCACCATCCTTTCTGAGGCATAAGAACGAGCTTTATCATGCACTTTGAAAATCCCTTGGTGGGGCAAACAGTCATGATTATGAAGTTCCCTGAAGAAAGTTCAGACCATGTGGATGATCCTGAGACCCACTGAAGTGGCCTTGTCTGACCTTGCGCATGAGGTATGAGTGTGGATGCTAGCCAAAGCCATGGCTGACAGAGATAGATAAGCATGGGACCTCTGTTCCCTGTGGCCTGGACATGCTGAGTTTCTTTGTCCAAAGCCTTTGCGGATTTTGTCTGGCTCAATGCCAGGCTCGCCTCTTTCCTTGGCCTCATGTGCCCATACAACACAACTGGGTTGGTAAATTAAGAATTTGCCAGATGGAAAGGACTAATTTTTCCCGCTATCAAAATCATAGGCATGACTGGTTTTTTTTGCACACATTCCACTGGACACATGCTGCATTCATAATACAGAGCATTGAGACATCATAAAGGTTTTCACATCTTTCATGTGATAAATATTTTTACCGTCATGCTCGAGAAATGGAATTTGTTTGAAAATGGCCTATTTCCTTTGATGGCTTCTTTGACGTGGATTCAAAGCCTTTCTGAGTCCTGCAGGGGCTTGGGTTCGGGAGGGCTGACATGTTAACTTTTTCGAAGGACAAATCAACTTCCCTTCACTGAAATACAAGCACAGCTGCCAGGGCTAGGAGATTTATGGCTGGGGACAATAATGAGAAGATGTCCAGTGAGCCAACAGCTGCTAGAAGTGATGACACAGCCAGCCCTGGGACCTCCATCGGCCGGGCACCCAGGAACCTGTGAATGGACCGAACCCAGCAACGCCCTGGCCCCTGAGATCCCTCTCTGCTCTAAATTGCACTGAAGGATTCAGATGGGGGCTGTTGAACCAGAGTGGAGCCCCATAATATTTCTTCTTCAAAGTTTGTTTTTACAAGTGTTCTCTTGTCTTTGAAATGACGCCTTTTTAATGGTCTTGCTATATGAGGTGAGCAGCCGCTTGGGACTAGAGGAATCTGTTTTCAGGACAGGCTGCTGTGACCTTCTATGACTCGTGTGTGTGTGTGTGTGTGTGTGTGTGTGTGTGTGTGCCCATGTGTGAGGATATAGCTGGTGATAACAGAGCAAACCAGGAACTCTGCCCTCCTCCGGGAGCCTGGTTTAATAGTCCCTGGATCTTACGATTAATGTCCTCTCCCTCCAGACCTGCAGAGCACCTCGGAGCTTTGTGCTGGCCTGACGTATGGGGTGCAGGTGCTTCTCTAGATCTGGATCCAAACACCAGCACTGGTGAGGAGTCTCTGTAGGGGGATTCCCTGGTTTGCCCAAGGTTCAGGCTCTAGGGCTTGGCTGCCTCTGAGGTACTGGAAATCCTTGTTGGTCAAGCCGGTTGCCTTTTCCCAGAGCTACGGGGCGGAATCCTTGTGGGTGCTAGAGGGAGCATTGAGCAGGGAATGAGGGCCTTCGGGGACTTTCTCTCCTTTCCTAGTCTAAGAATCAGCTGCTACTGATCTGTGTGACTTTGGGCAAGTCATTTAACCTCTCTGGACTTTACTTTATTTATAAGATACAAGAGTTGAACCGAGGTAGAAGGGTTCCCTTGACCATTCTCCTTCAAAGGGGAAGCCACCAGTCCCTGTGTGAGCCAGAATTTGTTATCTGAAACACCCTAGAATCACTGCATTTTAGGACCTACGCTCATCTTACCACCCCCCGCCCTTTGCATTCACCCAGGAGAAAACTGAGGCCTAAAGAGAAGGGGGGACTTGCCCACTCATGGAGGGCATGAGCCGCAGAGCCAGACTAGGAGGAGGCCCGGGACTTCAGTCACCTCTACAGCCTGGTTTCCAGAGCAGGGCCCCAAGCAGCAGCCTTGGCGTCCCCTGGGAATTTGTTAGAAATGCATATTCTCAGGTTCTACCCCAGACCTGCTGAGTCAGCACCTCCAGGGGTGGGGCCCAGAGACGATCTGTGATTTCACCAGGCCTCTGGGTAAGCCTGATGTTCACTAACATTGGGAGCCACTGCATTCCAGCATGGGGCTGCTCCTCGATGACCAGAAGAAAGATGCTGCCAGGCTGCAGGCTGCTGTGGAGAGGCTGAGACTAGAGAGGAGAGAGTAGAGTGGTATTACAGAGGAGAGGTACACACGGCCCTTCCTGGCTTCCTTCCTGCTGCAGGTTTCCCAAAGCCAGGACTTCTCCGCAAGCCGCCCCGGCACCTCAGAGGTGCGGCTACTGCAGGCGTCCGGTGGGTCAGGCTGCAGACTGTTCTAGTGCAAGGGGCCACGTTTCCTCCCTGCTGAGCCCAGCTATTCGCATCGGTACATCCGTGCCGGGGAGAAGCATGCCACTTAAACATCATCAGGGTCGACCAGCTAGTTCATTCCAAGAAATTGATGTGTGGAAACACTGTGTTTTATGTGTGAACAGTGAGGTGTATATTTAGAAGTCCGGGTGCTCAGCTCCAGGCTGTCAGCTCTCAGGGAAAAAAAAATGATGGCATGTGCTTCAGAGTTCATTATATCTCCTAGGCAGAATTCTAGGTTTAAAGGGTTGTTTTAAAGTAGCACATAATGGCACCTATAAATCCTGGTTCCTAAGATACACACATTTGTCACTCCTTAAAGTGAGTTTTTCACATGTTCTTTATATGGTTGGCTTGGAGCATAAAGACTCAGACCTTTAATGGAAGGTCCTTTCATTCTGCATAATTTCTAATCACGTCCTCTTGGATTTCCGTGAGTGTGTACGCACACTGAGCTCTGGCTGCCCCTCCCTGCCGGGCCCTCGCAGCGGAGAGCTCGGCCACACCCGGGCCCAGACTCCGCCCTGTGCAGACTCAGCTCCGGAGACGGCATGGGGTCTGTCTGGCTGCGAGAGGTCGGCATACCGTGGCTGGAATGGTCTCCCAGATCCGACGAATTCCCATTCCTCACCTGCCATGTCAGCCCAGACAGAAAAAATGGTGCTTCTCTCTAGACCCCCGGCTCATTTTCTAGTTCTTTGCTAGAACTTGCCACCTTCCTGAATCCTAGCCCACCTGTCTGGGGCTACTTTCCCTAACCATTGCCAGCCCCTGCAGGGCATGGGGCCTGATTTCTCTGTCCCCGGGCCTCGACCAGCATCCTGTTTGCAGGGACTTGAACATCCAGAATTATAACTGTATTTTGTCCTTCCCAGCTGGGGCTGAGTTCGGCTAGGGTTGTGTCCCATGAGGCAGATACCAGCAACTCAGATGAGCTAGAGAGGTGTACCAAAGCCAGCTTCCTGGAGGCGGAGGCTCTTGACCAGCAGACAGACCCTAGCTGACACTTCACCGAGCTTACTGGGCGCTGAGCACTGTTCTGAGGGCTTGACACAGGTTTATTCCTACTTTCCTCACTACAACCCTAGGAAGTAGGAGTTGTTATCGTCGTTTACAAGTGAGGAGACCGAGGCTCAGAGCAGTTACGACTCATCCATCTAGTAGATGGAGGGGCCAGGATCCACAGTCTGTGCTATGGCTACCCAGGGCTTGGCAAACCGCCACGCACCTGCTGCCTGCTTGTATCAGTCGGTTTTCTTGGAACACAGCCACACCCCCTCATTTACATAGCGTCCACGGCTGCTTTCTCCCTACACAGCGGAGCTGAGTAGTTGTGACTGAGACCACGTGACCCATAAGCCTGAAATATTTACTACTGGTCCTTTACAGGAAAAAGTTTGCCACCCCTGCTTTCCATCATACTACCACTCGTGACTCCCATGAAGTTGAAGGCAGATTATTCCGTGCATGGGTCAGTGTGCATTTTCTGGGGCATGGTCACAGGTTTCATCAGATTCTCAGATGAGAACCCCCTCCCCCGTCCCCAAAACAATAGAACTGCAACTTTAGGGAGTTTTGAAAGCCAGAGTTTTGGGTAGCCAAATGCCAATTCCTAGGCCAAAGCACAGCAGTGGGAGGCAAGGCCAATGGTCAGGAGCCAGTCAGAAACTGGGATAGTTCAATCAGAGCGAGTGGAAAGGAAACAGGCAGAATGGTGATTGCCACAGTACCCGCTTTGCACCATCTGCAGCTCTCCTTTGTTGTTCATTAGCTGGGGTGTGAGGGAGGCAGGGCCAAGGTGGCTTCAAGGTCAGGGATGAGGTCCCTGCACGGCTCACGGCCACCTGCTACCCTCATGTGCACCTGCTTCTTTGGAGAACCTGGCTGTCAGTCGTGCCCCGATAGCCCCGGTCATATCCCCGCGTGCAGTCTCACTGGAGTGTCAGGGATGAGAGGACTCTGTGCTGAGAGTAGTGCTGGCACCTGCTTGGTGTTCAACAAATATTAGTGTCATTCCTTTGTCTCCCTGCAGCCCCCAGGGCAAGGTATTAGCATCTTCTTTTTATTGATGGCAAAACCCACAGTGATGGAACTCTTACTGGGGTAGGTAGGCAAAAAAATGACCACCACCCCCCAAAAGGTGTGCACATGTCAATCTCTGGGGCCTGTGAATTTATTACCCTACATGGCAGCGGGGAATTAAAGTTGCAGATGGAATGGAGGTGGTTATCAGCTGACTTCAAAATAGAGTGGGCGCCTGGGTGGCTCAGTCGGTTAAGCGGCTGCCTTCGGCTCAGGTCGTGATCCCAGGGTCCTGGGATCGAGCCCCACATCAGGCTCCCTGCTCCGCGGGAAGCCTGCTTCTCCCACTGCCACTCCCCCTGCTTGTGTTCCCTCTCTCGCTATGTCTCTCTCTGTCGAATAAATAAAATCTTTAAAAAAAAAAAAAAAATAGAGAAAGCATCCTAGATGATCCAGGTGGGCCCGAGGTCATCTCAGACTCCTTAGAAGTGGAAGAAGGGATCAGAAGAGAAAGTCAGAGCGATGCCACATGAAGAGGAGACAAGCCACCGTTGTTGGCATCCGCCTTGGAGTAAAAGGGCCGTGAGCCACGGAATGTGGGTGGCCTCTAGAAGCTGGAGAAGATTCAAAGATTCAAGAATCCTGGGAAATGAATTCTCCCTTAGAACATTCAGAAAGGAAAGCAGCCGTGCCAACGCCTTGATTTTTATCTCGGGGAAACCCTGTCAGACTCCTGGGTCTCCAGAACCTCACCTCTGCGGTGAGCTAGCGGTAGATAGCATTGTCCCCATTAAACAGATGAGCAAGCTCGGGTTCAGAAAGGCTCGAGAGCTTGACCAAGGTCAGCCAGCTGGTCAAGGGCAGAGCTGACTCCAGAGCCCCTGCAGGAAGCCCCCCTGCCTGGTCATGAAGTGTTGAGAAGAAGTCTCGCTTCTCCCCCACAACATCCTTCGGATGTTGGAGGAAGCTTTCCCACATTTGCCTTTGCCTCGACGAATAAAGTCATTGCGCAGAAGATTTTAATGGTGTCAGACCTGAGACTGTCAGGGCTCCTTTCTTCTGATTAGCTCCGAGCTTTCTCTTGTCAGATTTCACTTCTTTCTCTTAGCAGTTCTGAGGATCCCTGGAAGAGAAAGCCTAATTGTGAGGGCTGCAGGCAAAAGACCTTTAGCTGGAATTCTAATGCACCTCTAGAAGTAGAGAGGGGATATACCTTATGCAGAATACTTTATTTCCTTATTATTAGGGCTCTCAGCATATCAAAGGTTGTTTATAAGATCCCCAAAATTTCCCCTTGGGAGCCCCAGTAGAGGCAGAGTCTTGCTTTTCCAGGATAAGAAAAAGCACCACAATGATGTGCTAAAGTCCTCCTTTTTCTCCCAAATAAAACCCAAACACTGGGTCCATCTTACAGACGAGAAAAGGGGATCAAGGAGCAGCGGACTTGCCCAGTGTTGGAGGTGAGAGCTGGCTGAGGCCTCCTGCCCCTCAGGCTATTGTTTCCCACAAGCTCTCAGCGCCTCGCTGTGGCTGGGGCCCTGGGCACAGAGGCTGGCTGTGGGCCTCTGGGCTGGATGCTGGAAGGGGAGGGAAGGGAGACACACATCCTGGGCTGTGGGGACGACACAGCAGAAGGCAAGCTGAAGGCAGCCCAGACTGGCCTGCTATTCAGGGTGACATCCATCCCTGTGTAGTGGAGCGAACCCAGCCTCAGCAGTAGCCCTCCAGTGGTGGTGGGCCTCAGGCGGGGCCCCAGCACCAGGCTCTTTAGTAGGAATAATGGTGACTTCTCACCAGCCGGAAGCCAGCAGGCAAGAGTTTACTGAGAGCCGACAAGAAAAATGTACATTTCTGGATATTCAATTAGCCTTTTCTTTTTAGCCCCCGATAAAGCATGCAACAAGGCATCTCAAGCGTAGAAGAAAATTTTCCTAAAAATCATTGAATTGTACATTTGAAATGGGTGAATTTTATGGTATATAAACTGTACCCCAATAAAGCTGTTAAAAAAAATTAAATGAGGTAGAAGAAAAGGAAACATCCTTTAAGAGTTCTTATCTGGGAGATTCGGCAAGGCCAACTCCATTATTTAATGCTTAGCCTTCAGCCTTCCAAAAGCCAACTTCATGGTGACTCTACACAGCAGCTTGGCAGGCTGTTCCCATTCCACAGGAGAGGGCGGAGGATGGAAGGGTCAGGCTGCAGGTCTTGTCCAGAGAGAGTGAACAGCTCCCCAGGAGTGGGGAGAGAAGGATCTCCAGAACACTCCAGGAGGACCAGGGGACAGGCCCATAGATAAACCTTATACACAGGTTCTAGTGCCCACAGCAGGCAGCTACCCGGGACACGGGCCCGCCGGTCTGTCCCGCTTTCTCCCTGCCTCCTCATGACTGGGTTCTGGATCTCAGCACCGAACACCCAGAGCTTTGGCTTTGAGCATGGCCTGAAGGTAGGAGCAGAAATAGCAGTGGCTATAGGACTGGCTGCGGGGCAGAAGCTAGGCCCCCCTCCCCGCACGCTCTCAAAGCCTGTTCAACTCTGCCGGAAAGAGGAATATATAGTAAACTGAGTAAAACCACAAGCAACAAGAAGGCTCCATCACTTTCCTGCACAGATACCCCTGGAGGCGCCAGAAGCAGAGCTGCGGCTTCCAGTGAATACGTGGCTCAGCGTAGGCAACGGGCCGGGGGTCCTAAGTGATGTGAGCTCGGTTCCTGGTGGCTCTGCCTGCCCCTCAGCGGGCTTCAACTGGTACTGCCACCCAGCCCTGCAGGGGGAGCTCCAGACCCCTTTGGCCTCCATCAGCCACTGTGCCATGTGACCCCTTCCACTGCTATTTTAGGATTTATCCTAAAATCCAAGGAGCAGAGATGGGTCTTGGGTTCTTGCTTAGGGGGAGGTCTGGGCTTTAGCCTCTCCTGCAGCTTCTCCAAGGAGCCAGCAGCATCTCAGAGCTTCGGTAAAGTGCACAGCAGGGGCCGGCTAAGGGGCTCAGCTGCAAAAGATGAGGGATGGCCAGGAATGCGGTCCTGGAGAGGACAGGCAGTCAGAAGTGGACGGGGCTGGGCAGCAGCACAATGTCTGTTTCACTCCAAAACCCATTTTCTTTCCACTCCATTGTGCGGTCTCGGCACCGCCAAGACCCTGAGCAAAAGCAGCTGGGCAAGCCCTTGTTCGGGCTGCTCACCCCAGCAGCCGCCCTCACACAAGTACTCTTCCCGCTTCCAGCATCAGTGGCTTCACGAGCCTCGAAAGCCTTGGCAGAGCTGAGGGTCTGGCGGGCGCACCGGGCCACAACCTCAGAGCTGTGGCCTTTGTTGCATTCATCGCTCAAAGCCTCACAAGCTGCTCTCCTGCCCTACTTCCCTCCTGTCTTCGTGAATTAGCATAGAGGCTGTCAGGACGTGCATCTGTAATTCTCTGCTCTCATTAGTGGGCTGCATGTGTGGCACTGTGGGCATATCTCTGAGACCATAATGTGGTGTTTCCCGATGCCCCATGTGATCACGGGTAGAACTTTTGAGAAAACACGTCATGCACGATGAGAGCTGGGCATTAACAGGGGGGAAGCAGACGAGCTGAGTGAAAGGTCTCTGGCCTTCTTATTCACAGGGGCCTCCTAGGAAGGGTTCAGAGCAAGTGATAGTCAAACTACACTTAACCAGCGAGGCACAGGCATGAATGTTGGCCGCAGTGTGGGCCAAGGTCCTGGGACTGCTGGCCAGGCCAGGCATGCACCTTGTAGTTGCCGGCCGGTGGAAAGACCTGGAGTATTCCAAGAAGAGAGCCAGAGCAGCTGGGGTAGCAAGGCCACCTGGAGGGGCTCGGGGCAGCAGCTGTTGACCAGCACTGTGGAAGTATTCTGGTAGTTGAATGTTGCAGTGAACCAGCACAGACCGGCTGGGTCTGCTCCCGGAGCCAAAGTTTCTGGTCTTCAAGCCAGTGTGTGTTGGCTCACAACACGGAGGGAGGCTGGGGATGCATCTCAAGCTGTGGTTTCCTCTTATCTGTGATGGGAAGGGTAGACCCTACATCACAGGCCACTGTGATGGCCTGGCCTCACCACCTGGCAGGGCAGGGCAATGGAACGGGGCTACAGGGTACAAGGGATCAGTTCAAAGGCCAAAGGGTTTGCAGTAGACACCCAAGATTGGCCTGCAGTTGCCCTCCTCACTGGACCTCAAATAATGTATTTTGCCACTTGAGACAGTACCTTTGGTGATGGTTAGCATGTCGGGCTTTGGCATACTATCTATATACGTGCTTATAGGTTCATAAACTATTTCCAAATGATATGGCCAATCCTGGCCTTTCAGACTTGCAGTTTTCAGTATGGATCTTCCAGACATCCTGTTGTCCCAGGCCTCCTGAGACCCCAGCAGCTCCGGTTCTTCTTCTCTGGCTTCAACTGTGGATAGCCATCTGTCCAGAGGCCTTGAGCCCCACACTGTGCTCTCTCCTGCTTCTGCATTTTTGCTCCTATTGGTCCTGCCCTAGGGGTGCCCTTCTCCAGAGTGAGCCTGTGAATCTCACTTACTCTTCATATCTAACTTGAGCATCCTCTCCTCTGGGAAGCCTTCCCTGCATGCAACTCTTCCCTCTTCAGTGACCCAGTGGCATGTTACCCACCCTGGATCCGAGCACTGATCACATTCTCTGTACAACCGGCTTTTCCATTAGACTGGATTTGCTTGAGGGTAGGCACCGAGTCTGAGTGGTCTTTATATTTCCAATGCCCAGCAATAGGCCTGGTGCACAATACACTTGCTTGAGTATTTGTTGATTGTCTGATAAGAAGAGTTAACTCCCTTTGGGGCAGAGCTGGCGGTGACTCCCAAAGCCCAGCAGTGAAGGAGGTGCAGCCACGGGGAGCCCCTCGGGATAAAGCTGACCGAGCAGCAGTTCCCACATGCTGGCCAAGAGGGCATTCTAGGGATGAGCAGAAATGGCTGTTCCCTGGGCCAGAGGGGAAGTGCCCACAAAGCAAAAGGCCCGTTCCTCTGAGAGATGTCAAAGAGGAGGAAGAAGTCAGCCTCTTTTCTCAGCGTCAGAAATGTCATGCTTTGCACAGATCCATCAAACGTGCCTTTTCTCTTCAAAAGGTGGAGCGATTAGTGACCTCTCAGGGGACTCCTCCCCTTGAGTTTGTTGACAGGGATTTCTGCAGCAAGCACCTTAGAGACCAAGCCAGGGGTGAGCTCAGGAGGAAGGCTGGCAGCCACATGTCTGCGGGAACTTTGGGGAGGAATGGGGACACCTGACCTGACTCTCAGTCTCTCTGAGGCTCTGTGGTTTGGGTCAGAAACTCCCTGAAGGCATGCTGGTTAGTTTTCTGAAGACTCTGGGTCTTGCCACCTCATTGTCTCCTGCATCTGGGTTTCTGGGACTTTGGAGCCTTCCTGTGGTCTTTTCATTCTGAGCTCTTCCAGGTGAGAGTAGAAAGAGGAAGAGGCAAGAAACACACACAGCCTTTCCTCCCTCCTTCCTTAGTTCTCTTCTCCCATGTTTTTTGGGGTGGTTTCTCTGTGCACAGTCCTGTTCTGGATGCTTGGGAGAGATTCCAGGTAATTTTCTGTTGTAAGAGATTTACCAAAGAGTCCTGGGGGTGGAGGGGGGGGTTGTCTGCCAACGACCACATTCCATGAAACTCCGTAAGAAGTTTCTAAAAGCATACTGATAATCTCAAAAGGCTTCGTATAAGTGAACTAGGTAGGAAATTAACTGCTCACAAATGGAATTTGCCCTGCCCTTTACCGGCTTCACATTCCTACTTGCTGACACAGGACTCCAGGCCCCTTTCAACTCCCTCTGAGGATGTGGGGAATCCCTAACGGATGGGGGGCTCTCCTCTCCTGTCATACTGCCACTGCTCCATTCATTCGTCTTCCTGATATTCATTAAGCACCTGCCAGAACAGGCACTGTCCTAAGCCCTGGGGGTTCCTCAGAGAACAGAGCAAATCCCCGACTTCACAGAGCTCACATTTGAGTCGGGAAAGACAACAAGCAAGACAAATAGAAGAAGGACTTCAGTGGGTGCAGAGGGAACACGGAGATCGAATGCTTAGAAGAGGCTTTGCTGAGAAAATGACTTCTGAGTAAGTAAGTGAAGGGAGCTAGCCATGGGGTGTAGAAGGAAGCACAAGAGCAAAGGACCTGAGGTGAGATGTGCCTGGTGAGTCTGGTGAGGGGCCAATGTGGCTGGAGTAGAGAAGACAAGGGGGCAGTGGGGGCGGGGGGGCGGGTGAGCTCTCAGGGTCTTGATCACCAGGAGCCTTGTAGGGTCTTCTAAGTGTTAGGGACTAAGTGTAGGGACTCGGTCTTTCATGCTGAGGAGACAGTTGGCCATTGGAGGCTATGGTGCAGAGAGGGGCATAGCATGGCAGTGTCTTCCCCCGGCCTGCGGGTCTGCTCATGTCCTGCTTGGGGCTCCCCGCCTGCCCATGCCACAGAGCTCATAGTGGGGGAAGGCGGGGGGAGTGCTTCCCTGCCTTTGTGTTACACGGTGCCAGTCGGACCCTCTGTGTGGCTGTCTGGTGGAATGGCCTTTCAGTGTCCGCTGCCAGCCTGCTGTCCCTAGGACCCAGACAAGCACCCGGGCTGGGTGAGAAATGGGCAAGGATTACAGGGTTTGTGCTGTACTCAGAACCCTCTAAACTCTGGCTCTGCTCCAGGCTGTGTTCACTGTGCTGTGCCCCGCTTAATCTCTGCCATGAGTGAGCTGTCCTTGGGGAGCTCTCAGCCGTCCGGATATATACTTCTTCGGAGTCCCCCCTCGCTTGGTCAGGTGCGCTCAGGTAGGTCCAGACCCCAGTAGGAAATGTTATACTCCAGCATAGCCCAAGTCTGCTCCAAACAGGTGCCTCGCCCCAGGGTGACAGACACCCCTTGGTCTGGCCCATCACCAGATGTGTCCAGATGCCCCTGGACCCTTGTACTTCCCTGGAGCCTCTTTTCCTGTCACACCAACATGTCAAAGATGGTCCTCCTTTGCTGATGACCATGTCAGACTGCTTTCTTACTAGACAGAGAAGGGAGTCGTTGGGTGTAGACCCAGTTAAGTGTAGGCCACTTGTCAGTGGACATGGAAACCCTTCCTCTGGGGGCTGGACAGCAGCAACATCTTTCAGAGCTGGGGACCTCAGGGCAGAGCCATCTACCTTCTCCATCTGAACTCAGGAAGTGTCAGAAGGGCACCCTGGTGGGGCTGTGGGTCTCTGTGGTTCCTTAGGAGCTAACATTTATTATGCCAGACCCTGTGCTAAGCTCCTTACATGGAACATCTCATCAAATATGCACGCATACTCTATGAAAAGGGTACTAATATTATCAACGACATTTTCTGGTTGGGGAAACAGGTGCAGGTAAGCTAGACCAAACCGGTGAATGGTAGATCTGGAGTGTAAAACCCAGATTCTGACTCCACAACCAGTCCTCTTAACCAGCCCTTTGGATGTCACATGGCAGGTAGAGCAGGGAGTCAGCATGCATTTTCTTAAAGGACCAGATAGTTAAGTATTTTTTATTTTTTAGGCCACATGGGCTCTGTTGCATGTACTTGACTCTGCCCTTGTAGCTCTAAAGTAGCTGTAGATAATATGTAAGCACGTGGATGAGGCTGTGGTCCAGGAAAGCCTTATTTACAAAATGGGTGGCGGGCCAGATTTGGCCCTCAGACTATCGTTTGCCATTTGAGGTATAGAGGGAAGAATGTGAGGTTTGGAGGGAGCCAGACCTTTCTCCAATGCCCCCTGACAAACTGGGTGACCTTGGATTGGTCATTTAACCTTTTCATTTGGTTTCTTCATGTCTAATAACTAACCTCTATGGGGTACTTATCAACTAACTTATTTAAAATGGTTTATGGAGCCCCTTGCAAGAGATGTGTGCTGTGCTGGGGGCACAGCAGGGAGCCAGACAGATGTCGACCTGCCCTCATGGAGTCCACACGCGTGAGCAAGACAGAGATAACTTTGGGTAAAGACATCGGCTGGCATGGTGCTTGGCTCTGGGCAGGAATTCAACAGAGAGGTCTTCTTGCCACTGCTGTGCCCCTGATTTATCATTCAAGACCCATTGCTTTCCAGTTTGTTGTGGTTTATACCCATGCTGAGCAAAAAGATGGGAGCACGTGGTAGAACCTAGGACTTGAGTATGTTTATAATACATTTTTATGCAACACAGGTCTAATTGTGAATCATAATTTTTTCATTAACTGATCTCATTTTACTTGGTAATATCCATTTAGGTAGGTATGTGAGAGCAGTAAAACTCCATTTCTTTTAAATATTATATGATTCCGTTGGCTCACTGATTCAGATTTTTACTGCCCCCAACATTCCAAATGAATGAGCCATACATCTTTTTAGAGAGAGCAAGGACCTTTACGATCACGTAAGCCCTGGGCCTCCCTTCACACATGCCTCGGAGGGGAGAACAAGTGTGCGCTGGGTTCTGGAACTTTGGAACTTTGAGTGGCCACCACATTTCTTGCTTGGTCATAGAAATGCTCACATGGTTTGCATTTTACTCCTTCTTAGGTCCTAATCTGTTTTGTATATCTGAGTTTCCTTCCATCTCTTTAAGGAAAGTTGGTCTGCCATGTTTATCTATGCAACTCTTGTGTGTCCCAGCCCACTGCCACGTAGAACCAGTGTGGTCTAGTGGTCAGGACCGCTGCCTTGGGAGACAGACCTCCCGGGACTGACCATCCCCTACTTCGCTTCCTTATGAGTGAGTCAGGGCAGGTTTCTCATCCTCAGCCTGTGCCTCACTTTCACTACCTGTAACACGGAAACGAAGATAGTCCCCAGCTCACAGGACGCGATGAGTTGATGGGGGAAAACCCTTCACAGCAGAGCCTGACTGGTGGTCAGCACTCAGCGGGGGTTAGCTATGATGGTTCTCCCAGGAGATACACGTACCTCCAGTGTGGGGTATGTCCCAAGGACATGGTCAGGAGAGGTGAGGTGCCTTCCACAGGTTCTCCCAGCACCTGGGAGCCCCAGCCCTGATGACACATCTTTGGGCGTCTCTCTCACTAAAGTCTCTGGCATCAGTATGCTTGCTCTGCTTCAGAATCAAGGGCTCTCTAATTTGCAGGGAGCCACAAAAGCCCCCTTCTCTCAAGACAACCTTCGTGCACCTGCAGGGACAGGGGCTTCCACCCCTGGACCACCCCTTCCACGATAGGAGGATCCTGGGTGTTGGAAGGCCTCCTCCCCTCTCCCAGACTGGTTCTTATGAGAGCCCCCCAAGAGGAGGTGGGAGTAAGAGCTATGGTCTGCAGCGCTGAGCTCCCCAACCTGGAAGACCCTGGAACCTTAGGGCCTTGCCTGGCTCCAGCCTGTATCTTTACCCAGCATAGGTGTGTGTCCTATGCCCATAGGCTTCATGCAGAAGGCTGAGTGGTCATTGGTAAGTGTCCCAAGCCTCCCCCTTCTGTCCCTAACCTGCTTCTGCTTCCTCTGGTCTCTGTCTCATTCCAGGCTCCCGGTGCCATCTCTCACTTACGTCATGTTATGAGCACGGAGGGTACCATCAAGTGGGCTTGGCATCTCTGTCCAATTTCTCTGATTTCTGACCTTGACTACCTGTCTCTCAGAATGAATGCCAAAGTTCTGACCCATCAGCCTATGTCCTGGCAAGACCTACCTGTTGCCCCAATAAAAGAGAGATTCAGATGACTCACCAGGCTCCCCTTGCGAGGTGCTAGGCTAGTTACCATGGATTGTGTACTTTTCTGAGACATATGCTGGCCTAAGTGCTGTATAGACGTTATTTATGTAATCCTCTCAGATCCTGGGCGGTGGGGGGCATTGGGGACGGTGGGTTGGTATTAGTGTACCCGCATTAGAAATGGGGGGATCAAGGCGTAGGGAGGTTTAGTGTTTGCTTGTGACCGTGTAGCCAGTGAATGGTGGAGCAGGGATTTATTTGAATCTATGTCTGTGTGGAATCCAAAGTGCCTGCTCTTATGGGTAATAATGCCCCCTTCATTTTCTTAGAAAACTCCAAGGAAACCATGAGCTTGTGACCTGGTGTGGGGGCTGCCCCTACCTACAAATCGACCAGGGGTCCTGTTGTTCAGTGTCCAGAGTACATGGGTGACCCCTCTGTGCCACTGATTTCCCTATTCTGGTAGGCACAGTCTGGAAGCAGCAGAAGGCAGTCTGGCTGGGGGTCCTTGGAGCCAGGTGAATGGCACTCGGCGGGGCCAGGCCAGTCATAGCAGACTAGACAATGGAGAGGGAGGTAGGCCAACAAGAACCCCGGTGAGAGGACCTGGGTATGGAGCAGGCTCAGGACTGGCAGGGAGTTGGGGTGCAATCTTGGGAAAGAGAAGCGGAAGCCCAGTTTGAGGGCTAGGGCTAGCATCTGTGGTGGGGAAAGTAGGGAGTTCTGACTTGAAGCCATGGGGCATTGGGATCATATCCGTCGGCCTCTCGGTATACCCTATAGGGTATATTTCTATATCCCTTGTGCCTAGTGGTTGTGGATGAATGGATGGATGAAGGGATGATGAATGAATGGATGAATGGATGGATGGATGGATGGATAAATGAGTTTGAGGAAGCATGAGGATTACAGTCTATTCTCCCCACAGCCTCCAAATATGGGGATAAGATTGTTTTACCCACGGTGGTGGTGAGGAAGGGAAAGGGGTTATCATGGCATTTGTAGGGGTGCACTCTGACCCGCTGTCTCCTTGTCCCTTCTTTCTCCAGAGGCTCCCGCCAAGCCTGAGGAGGCAGAGGCTGAGCCCTTCACAGACTCCTCTCTGTTTGCACACTGGGGCCAGGAGCTCAGCCCTGAAGGCCGGCGCGTAGCCCTGAAGCAGTTCCAGTACTACGGCTACAACGCCTACCTCAGTGACCGCCTGCCCCTCGACCGGCCCCTGCCTGACCTCAGACCTAGTGGGTGAGCAGAGTCAGTGGCTGGGCCCTTCTCGACCTGCCTGTGGGGAGATGGGGTCACCACGGTGCCGGTAACAGAGTTAGGACAGGGCATTCGGACTCCTGGGTCCCTCTCCTGCTTCAGCCAGGGTTTGTGCCCTCAGCCTTCATGGGGCAAGTCACTCTCCTCCTCCTCCTCCCAGAGCCTCAGTTTCTCCATCTGCTAAGCAGGGGGAAGTCTTCTTCCATGAGAGATGTTGAGGATTAATAACCCAATTTATTCCTCACGGGCTCTAGAATCATCTGGTGTTCCTGTTAATAAGTCTTTTTAACCCAATTAGTTGCATTTTTATGAACAATTATTTTTTTCTATAAATTAGTATTTAAAGTATATCCATCTTCCAGGGCTAATAAGTCATTACACCTGACACAGAAGTCTGTCTTGACTTCTCTCTTTGTTACAGAAGATGTTCCTTTAAGGTTCAGTTAGAATTTTTATTACTCCTAATTATTAAAAGTGTGGGCATGTACCACAGCTGAGAAAATCTCATTAACTTTTGTGAGCTCCCCCCATACCTTCTTTCCCCCTCTTTCTCCTTATTTTTAAATTTTTCTTAAAGCTGCCAACTACAGTGAGCTTATATCTGAAGGAAAGATACAAAGATCTTTTTCAGGAAAGATCTTGCTGCTGGGTTTGGAGGCTATGTTCTTTTAGGGAGAAAAGTTCAGTTCAGTTCCATAGACATTTATTGAGCACCTGCTGTATACTGTATAATTGAGTATGGTTTTCCCTGGCCCAAGGAGAACTTGGCTGGACTCTAGGGATGAAAGAGCAGCTGAGGATCTACAAGAGCTAGAAGAGTATATATTCATTTAAAGGATATTTGCTGAGCATTTATATATGCCAGCATAGTCCAGGCACAGGGATAGAGCAGTGAACAAAACAGACAGGAATCCTTGCCCTCACAGAGCTTACATTCTAGATGGGCAGGGACACATAATAAACAAAACAAAAAAGTCAAATATGTAGCATGTTAGATGGTAGTAAATGCTATGAAGAAATAGAAAGTTGGAGAGGGAAATAGGGACTTCCTGGAATAGGAGGAGGGGTTGGGTTTTTAGTGAGGTGGTCAGAAAAGGTCTCACGAAGAAGGTGACATTTGAGCAAATATCCGGAAGAGATGACAAAGCGAGCCATGTGGATACCTGGGGGGAAACTTTCTAGTTAGAGGGACCAGCAGGTACAAAGGTCCTGAGGTAGAAGTGTGCTTGGCATGTTTGAAAAAGGAGGCCCATGCAGCTGGAACAGAGCAAGCGAGAAGGCGGTAGTCGGAGATGAGGTCAGAGGGGCCACAGGAAGCAGATCAAGTAGGCCAGTGGTTCTCAAACTTGGCTGCACATTCAACTCCATAGGGAGCTTTAGAATGATCTTGATGCCCGGGCCACACCCTAGACCAATTAGATAGGAGTTTCCAGAGGTGGCCCTCTGTATCCGTATTGTTTAGAGCTCTTGGGTGATTCCAGTGTGCAGTCCAGGTTGAGACTCGCAGGCAAGGGGCTCTGGGGCTTTGTAGGCTGCTGCACGGGGTGTGGCTTGTACTCTGTGAGGTGGGGATCCAAGGGAAGCACTCGAGCAGACTGGTAATATGCTCTGATTGTCATTTTCAAAGGCCTCCGTGGCTGCCGTGTTGAGAACAGACTGAAAGAGCCTGGGAGGGAGCAGGGAGACCGGTTAGGAGGCTTCTGCCTATCCCAGTGAGAGGTGCTGCTAGCTTGGGCCATGATGGCAGGGGGCAGGTGTTGGGATGGGGTTGGCTTGTGGGGGTGTCCCAAAGGTGACTTTATCTCAATGCCACAGGGTCTCAGCCCCCTGGCAGTGCTGCAGAGACCATGGCTGGGGCTGCAGAGAAGCAGGTCTGATGTGGGCAGAACCTAGAGGCTCCGGGAAAAGGGTCCTCAAGAGGAGTTGGGGCCCCAGGACTCCTGCAGGGGCCTTTGCCTTGATCTTGGCCCACACAGGGGCTGTAGACTTTGCAGCCAGCTCTGACGTACAGCTCAGGCCTCGCTCAAAGCACATTTGTTCCAAATTAGAGGGGAACCGAGAAGGAAGCTATGGAAACAGACTGCAGCATGGCTATAACAATGACTGGTATTTACACAGGGCTTGACATGTTGAGAATGCCCTTCCCATCTGGACCACACCAACCTGCCCCAGAGGTAGGGAAGGAACGGGCACATTCTCCCCGTTCAGAGTTAAGGAAACTGAGGAACAGAAGGAGTAAGTGTTATGTCTGAGATCACACAGCTGGATAAGTAGCTGAGCTGAGACTCAACCCCATGTGTCCAGATGCCAAATCCTGGCCTTTGATGGTAGCCCACGGCTGTGTTGTTAGGAGCCAACTGACGCCGGAGCCCCTTACCCCTTCATCGAGAGATGTGCCCTGTCGCTATTCCTTCCTGCTTCCATGGGAGAGAAACAGGAAGGTGAAGGGTGGAGGGGACTGGGCCATGCGGCCTTTCTCCGAAGGGCAGGCCTCCCTTGCAAGCATGCTGTAGAGGCAGCGGGGTTCAGGGGGCAGTCCAGCCTGGGCTCCTGAGTTTGCGGAGACAGGATCTCTGAAGGACTCCAGGTGGGCAGAATTCTGAGCAATAATCGTAATGGAAAGACCTTCCCTCTGCACAAAGCTACAGTTTATGGAGCTTCCATGCCTCCTCTGTGGGGCAAGGTGCCTTTTCAGGGAAGGAAAAACGGAATCTCCGATACAAGACAGAGCTGAGCCCTCTCCGTGAGCCTCCGCCAGTGCTCTCTGCAGGGGCTTTAAGGATGCGGTTTCTCTTTGCATACGTACTTGGAAAGCTCCGTCTAGCTCCACTTCAGATCCCATGCCAGACGCACAACCAAGATCGGAGAGCTGTTGGTGAACTGCTCAAAACAAGAGTGTGCTTAGCTGAAACAGGGCCTCTCTTTGTCTGTTAATTTCCCTAAAAACATTCCTGCCTTGTAACAAGGTCATTGCTTCTTAGCTTATCCTGTTTAACTCATTTTGGAAACATTTTTTCAAAGTCTTTACTATCATCCCATTCCAAATTACACTGGCAAACATTTCTCTAGCATGAGCCATGTTTGCAGGGATGCGTTTGGCACTCTATTTCTGTTAACTCTTCGACTCCTCGCAGTGACCTTCTGGAGTAGGGACTCGTCCGGGAAACCCACACTGTTCTTGATTCTCCTACTCACAATCCTTCTGACACCAGCTGTGTGGGGGTTTTCCATGCCAGCCAATTCTGTGACACTAGCTGGGTGCCCTACAGTTCAATTCAGTTGTAGCTCTATCTACCAGCAGTTAGCATCAGTCCCACCAGCTACAGGCTCAGTCCCGCCACAACGCCCCCTCTTCAAGGCCAGTCACCAGTCTCAGTTGTCACCTGTGCTTCTGACCGGCTGTAAGTGAGGTCCCCACCACCTGTTCTGGAGTTCAGTAATTTGCTAGCAGTGGTACAGAACTCAGGGAAATGCTTACACTTAGCAGTGGATTATGAAAGATGTAAGACAGGATACAGATGAACAGTCTGATGAGGAGATATATAGGGTGAGGGCCTGGGAGGGTCCCAGGCACAGGAGATTCTGTCCCCGTGGACCTGGGGTATATCATCCTCCTGGTATGCGCAGATGTGTTCAGCAACCTTGAAGCTCTCTGAACCCCATACTTTCAGGATCTGTATGGAGGCTTCATCATGTAGGCATGATGGATTATTAACTCACTTTCCAGCCCGTCTCCTCTGTTCCAAACTTTGGTCTTTCTGGTGACCAGCCGTCATTCAGGGCCCACCAAGAATCACCTCATTAGATCAAGAGATGCTCCCATCACCCAGAAATTCCAAGGCACTTAGGAGCTCTGTGTCAGACACTCCTGTCACTCAGGGAATGACAAGGGTTTTAGGATCTCCGTGTCAGGAGCTGGGGTCAAAGACCAAATATGAGCAGAAACCAGGGGCAGAGACCAATATATATATTTCTTATTATTTGACAGTATTATTATTCGTTCCCATTTTACCAAAGAAGAAACTGAGGCATGGAGAGACTGTAACATCTGTTCAAGGCTGCTAGTGGCAGAGCCGGGGTTTGAACCCAGGTAGTCTGGCAATAGAATCTGTGTTTGTAACCGCCACCACGCTTACTGCCTTGAAGTGTCAATTTGTGACACTCTAATGGGGATGGGGACTGCTTGAACAGTATGTAGCACTGGGCCCATCAGTTCGTCTGAGTCGGGAAAGTCTTCTCTAAATGCTGGTAAAACTGTTTTGCTGAACATAAAACCCATTATCGAGGCAGAGAATGAGGCCTTTGCTACAGGTAATGTTGGGATATGAGGCAAGGTGGGTGGGGGTGGGTAGCATCTGGAGAGGAAGCACCATGCTAAGGACAGTCTCCAGATGTATCTGGCCAGGTGGATCTTGCTTCATTCTCAGTGCCCTTGGGGACTTCTGTCCCCGGAGGTGTCCTTGGATTTTGCACTTTGCTCTTTGTATTCTTGGGTTTGCTCTTCCAAGTTCTAAGCCTGACACTATGCTTGGCTTCATTCCTGGACTGGAATGTGGGTGATCCAAATCCTGCCCCACCCTCTCTTCCATCATTTCTGGCTGGTCCTTTCTTGGTGCTGAAAAATGCAATCTGACCCACTTTTGTCATCTGGCTGAAAGGACCATTCTATACTCAGGGTCTTATACACAGCAGAAGACAATGAGAAGGAAAAAAGTCCATCCAGCTGGTTGCTAGGCTTTGTTAATTCATTCATCCCACAAACATGTATTGAGCTCCAAGGATGTGCCAGGCACCCAGTAAAGCACCAGACAGAGAAACCTCGAGGAGCTTACACCGTAGCAGGAATCCAGGTGGAAGGTGGTGGGAGAGCAGGGCAGGGGATCCCAAAGCTTGCTGACCATCTCCTGGTCTCCTTGCAGAGGGGCCATTCTTGCAGGTTAGGAGTAAGTCAGGGGCTGGACTTGAATGGCCCACGGAAGCCCTGTTCTGTGGTCTCTGAGGCAGGGAGGCAGGACCCAGAGAGGCGTCTGCAAGGAGCCTCCTTTTACCAATTATGACAGCCCTCCCCTGAGGAAGGGAGGCCGTGGGAACTGGAAGTGTGGCAGTTTTATGAGCCTCATCTGGGCTTTTTGGTCTGTGCAGAGAAAGGACAAATTTCCTCCCCTGGGGAAGGGAGGACATGGGAACTGGAAGTGTGGCAGTTTTATTAGCCTCATCTGGGCTCTTTGGTCTGTCCAGAGAAAGGACAAATTTCCTCCAGGCTCCAGGACAGTTGGCTTTGAGGGAAATCAAAGTGCCATTTATTCTCCTTTCATTGTTATAACAAGCACCATCCAGGTGAGAAGACCCAGGAGAGACAGGACGTTGGTGTCTTCCTTGGTGATCCTTCTGGACCTCACCCCAGGAGGGGCCTTTGCCAGATCTGGGCAGGGGTTTGCCTTCTTGCTTTCTAGGTTGGAAAGACACCCAGGCCTCATGACTGAAGGGGAGAAAAGCTGCATCTCAACCTGGGGGCTTTCCTCCATCCCTCCCATCCCCAGATGCAAGCTCCAAACGCTCCTGTGGCTTTCTCGGTGTGCTTGAGCACACACAGCCTCCCAGTATCCGCCCTCCTCCTCCTTATCTGTAGGCTCCAAAATAACCCACCAGGGGCAAAAAGAGAAGAGGGGAAAAACAAGTGTTATTGGGGTGTGGACCTCATTTGTCAAAACTCATGAAATTCACTTAAGATCTGTGAATTTTACTGCATGTAGATGAAGCATCAGTTTTTTGAAAAATGAGGGTGTAAGAAAGAGATCAGGGAGGTCTCTGCCTGCGGGATGGAAAGAGAAGGTGGAGGCAGCATCCTTGGGGGGACTGAGAAGATGGGTTGTGATTGTGGGGGAGGAGGATCATGGGGGCTTGAAGACAGTCAGCAGCTCAGGGCAGGAAGGTACGGGCAGGCCCCCACCCAGTGGCAGCAGGTCGAGCAGGTGGCATATGGGAGCCCATTGTTCCACAACAACAGGTGCACGCCTCATTCTTTTCTGCAGGCCATGGTGGTTATTTCTGACCAGGAGCTGTGGAAAGTGGAAGGGACGAGTGCCTGAGCTAGTGGGCATTTGGGTGTGGGTAGGAGCAAGGGAGCTCCGGGTGGCAAGCTTCAAGCCTTAAAGTTGCCATGGCAACTCTATGGCCTACCTCCAAGGTAGTTCAGGACAGAGCCTCCAGCAGGTACTATTCCTGCCTCTCGCTGGGAGATCCTCAGAGGCTCCTGAGTCTGTCAGTGATCATGTCACCTTTCTTTCCAGTGTCCCCTGAGGTCCTTGTCCCTCCCTCCCAGGGGGTAGGGTGGACTGGCTTTTGGGTTGACTGGGGGGGCTCAAGCTTGAGACAGAGTGATGAGGGTATGATCTAAAGGGGGTTAGACTATTTTCTGCAGTCCCAGGAGGGAGCAACTGGGACAGATGCACACACACACACACACATACACACACATACACACACACACACACACACACCAGCTCTATTCCTGAACTGGAGAGATCCTGTATGAATATCCAAGTAGAAAGATCTGGAATGGGAATATAGCAGAGAGAGAACACAGCATGGAGCCAGGGGCTCAGTCCCCCTAGGAGCAGGTTAGAGTCCATCCAAGGTGACTGGGTATTTGCTGCCACCACTGGGGTGTGGCCACAGGTTTGCACGTATGAATTGGAGGGCTGTAGGGTCCTCATCTCTGGACTTTGTGGGCCAGCAGGGATGGTTGGGTATGTATAGTAGACAGAATAATGGTCTCCCAAGGGCGCCCATGTTCTAATCCCTGGAACCTATGACTATGGTCTGGTACATGGCAAAGGAGAATCAAGGTTGCAGATGGAATTAAGGTTGTTCATCAGCTGCTTTTAAAATAGAGAGATTATCCTGGATTATCGGGATGGGCCCAGTGTAATCACAGGGCACCTAAAAGTGGAAGAGAGAGGCAGAAGAATCAGGCCAGAGGGATGGCAGTGTGACAAGGACTCCACCAGCCATTGCTGGCCTTGAAGACAGAAAAGAACCATAAGCCAAGGCAAGGGGGCAAGCTTTAGATACTGGGAAAAGGCAGGAAAACAGATTATCTCTGTGAGCCTCAAGAAAGGAACGTAGTGCTGCCAACACTGTGATGTTAGCCCCATGAGACCCGTGTCAGACTTCTGACCCCCAGAACTGTAAGATAATAAATGTGTGTTGTTCTGAGTCGCCAAGTGTGTCGTGCTTTCTTGCAGCAGCAATATTAGTATTAGGAAACTCGGACGGGGCACAGCCCGTAGCACAGGATCCCGAGAAGGCTAGAGAGGCTGTGCTTGCTTTAATGCTCTACTGTCACTGTGTTAAAACTCAGAATGATTTGTGAATACCACCATCTTTTCCCTTTGCACTGGGCCCCACAAATTATGTAGCTGGTCCTGGGGGACAAGGGGGATGGCTCAAGGGGGAGCAGCTGGGATCATGATTGCTGGACCATGTGGGAGTTGCTACCCAGGGGCTAATGATTTTTACTAAGAGCTACCACTTGCTCACTTACTGTGTGCCCCGTGCTGGGCAGACTGCTTAATGTGTATTTTCTAATTTCACTTTATCCTTTCGTCTCTTGGAGGTAATTATTATTATTTCTGTTTTATATAGGAGAATACTGAGTATTTGTCAAGTTAAGAAGCCCTACTCAAGTTCCCACAGGTGGTGGGTGGCAGAGCCAGTATTTTTAGCTGGGTCTTGTGTCTTTAGGACACTGCCTTGGCACGCTTACCCTCCCCGGCCCAGGCGACTTTTTCTGGTTTGGGATCGTAGCTCTATGGAGGTGACCCAGAGATCTATGGAAGATGTGTCCTCCATGAGGGCAGCTTCCAAACAAAGGGGAAACACCCTTAGTAGTGATTCTGCTATTGCATTGAAAATGTTAACCACGCACAGTGGGGCGGGGGGGGGGGGGGGGCAGATCACACTCCTTTACTAAAGCACTGTGGGAAAACAGTTCTGATTCTTAATGTTAAGCTCATTATGGGCCAAGAGTATCATGTGGGCTGTTCTTAAAGATAATATAATCTTAAGCTATATTAATAGAAATATAATGCCTTTAAAAAGGGGAGGTGATAGTTTTGTCTATTTTGCCACTCAGATGACAAGTGCAGGATTGGATTGTAAGGGATATAGAGAAAGGAGTATGTTCAGAGGAGAACGAGTCAAGAGAAAAAGTGGGGAACATGACAAACAGATGCAGTTTCTGCTTAGATTATAGAGTACTATAACAAGCGGGTTGATCTCCAGCAAGTTCCCCAGCCTCTCCTATGCCTTGATTTTCCTATACACAAATTAGAGATGGTAATATTAGAACACTGCCTGACACATAGCAACTGCTATTTAATTTTTTGTGACTTGCATCATCTGGGTCTTTGGTCTGTAAAAGAGATGGCTTGGGGGGACATGACCATGACTTTAAGTCCCCGGAGGACTGCTGTGTGGACAAGGAGCCACATGGGACAGGCCATTGGCCCCGGGGTTAGGGGAGAGGAGAGCCAGGCAGGTCAGATGGAGGGATTTCTCCCAAGCCCCAGAGTTCTGGGCATCAGAGGCTGGAGCCAGGTCTGATGGAGAGCAAAGATGCCCCATCCTCCTTTTTCTGACCTAAGGGGCCCACCTTCCCCCACCGCACCTTCTCCTTGCCTGACCTGCTCAGACGGAGATGCTCAGTCCCTGATGTGCTTTCCCCAACAGCTGACTTGTTCCCTGGGCCACTGTCCATGGGATTTCATTTCCCCTGGATTTCTAGTAAGATGTTTTAGGAACAAATGGTTTCTCTGCTTCCTGTCAGTTGTGTACATTTCAAATGACTCTTTTCTCTCTTGTCTTACTTACAATCAACATTGATACAGCAGATCCTTTCTCCAATTGGTATAATCACCTGTAAGATGTTTCTAGGAGCTCTCCCTCTGGATGAAAGCTGGACACTTTGATGATCACATCTACTTAGTAGTTTACCTGTCTGTGGTTTCTGATCAGATGGGCCTGTTTCTCTCGCCTTGCAGACGGTTAAAGCTCCCAGTTCTTAGATGTCTGCTGTCTCTTCCACAGCTGAGCCAGGGGGATATCCCCCCACCCCACCCCCGCCTGGGCTCCATTTACTGCTCTGGCTTATCAGAGGGTAAGAGAAACTAGATAACATGACTAACAGATGAAGCTTCTGCTTAGATTATAGAACGATGTTTAAAACAAGTAGGTTGCAAGGCCCGGTCTCTCATTTACAAACTGGTTGACCTCCCACAAGGTACCAATCCCCTTTGTACCTTTCTTGTAAGATAATCCATTTGTGTTGTTTTCAGGCACCAAGTTTATAGTGATTTTTTATGGCAACTCTGTTCGTGTGAGGAAATCATACAGGGTACCGTCAGCGACTTACTGTTCAGCTCAGCGATTCCTGCTCTGCCAGGTCATGCTGGAATTCCCACCCACAGGCCTTTCATGGGCCTGAATCAGTTCTCCTGTTCGTCAATGGAGTATTTATTCATTTGTTCATTCAGCCAGACACCCAGGGGCTCCTGAGTTTCCACTCTGTGCTGCGCGTGGTACGAGGTACTAGACAAACCTGGTGAGTAAAGCAGATGTGGTCTTGACCTCATGCAGTTTATAGGCTAGCGGAGATGCTGGTGTTTGTTAAATACTCACATAAAAACATGTTGCGATGGCTTATGAGTGGCATGCAAGTAAGGCAGAGGAGGCTGTGAGAGTCTGACGGGGGAATCCAGTTGCAGCCCAGGAATCTCAGCGGGCCTCTCCTTCCTGGGGCTCCTGCGTGCTCTCGGAGCAAGGAGCTGAGCTCACGTGGCAACCACAGATGGCTGGGGTTCTTTGTAGGCTGATGTTCACGCCCAGTCACGTCATCACACAGCCGGAAGCCATGTGTTCAGGTGTGGAGGAGGGGGGCATGGTTCAGGACGGCCCAGGGAGGCCCGAGCCTGCCTCCTCCTGACTCACGTGTTAGAACACAGTCTCTAGTGGTGACTCTCTGCATCTCCAGCTCCCTGACCTGTCCTGTTCCAACCCCATCATTTCTATAGCCCCAGACTCCTGCTTCCTGCCTCCTGGGGTATCTCACGTTCAACCTTCCCACGAGAGAGGGCTGGATCGGGTCACAGGTCCTTCTTTAGTATTGCCAGATCTGACTACACACAGCTCCTGGGCCAGGCTGCCCTATATGCTGATGGCCACGCTGTTGCTAGCTACGTGGAGCTCAGGAATCAGGCTCTGGTCCCATCAGCAGTGGGCCAAATGATGAAGCCACAAGACAGAAGACCCAGACCCCTTTATACCAGGAGTCACCGGGATGGTTTATCCCAAATGGGAACAATGCACCAGGAAGAGTTTCAGGGCTCACGTGCCCAGCAGGGCTTTATCTTCTTTGCACACATCGGACACACAACATCCTCTCCATCTTTCATCAGATAGCAGCCTGGAGTGACTTCTGTTTTGCACCCCCCCACCCCCACCAGGTCTCTAGCTTGTCACAACACCATTGTTTTGCCGGATGCATCTCTGGGTGAGAGTGGGAAGGAAGATACAGACCCTAGTTTAGCAGGGATTATGAGTATAGGCTTTGGAGACAAATGAGCCCAGGTTTAAGCCCTGGAAAGTAACTGAACTGTCTTAGCCCTATTTCCCTCATCTGTAAAATGGGGATAATGGTGTTTGCCATATAGGATTGTAGGAAGGAATAAATGGGGGGGGGAGTAAAAATATCCAAACATCTCTTAGCATGGTTTATGGCAAATCGTGAACACTCAGAAAATGGAAATTATTACTATTATAATTTCCAAATATTCTACAGGGGGTCCGTGGGCAGTAGGGGGGGCAGGCACCATGCAGTCTCTCAGGTGCAGAGGCCATGGAGATAGAGATGCCAGCCAGAGGGAGTAAAAATTTTGACTATCCTCATGCTCAATGAAAATCTCCTCATTGCCCTCATCTGTGGGTTTCATTAAGTCCAGCAGACTGGACGGAGGCCAGTCTGGGAGCCTATCTCATCTGGAAAGGTCTAGAAGAAGCCAGCAGTGTACCCAAGTGAGGTCAGAGGAGGAGCAAGCAAATCCTGTGGGTGCAGGTAGGGGAGGGGCTGGGGTGAGGACACTGATGATCTCAAAGGGCCAAGAGGGCTGTGCTGACCCTGGGACCAGGCTCTGTCCAAGGGTTTATGTCCTAGGTGGTTAGTGGTGTCCCTGAACCCTGTGTGCTGACCACGGCTGCAGGGGAGGGTGTCTTGGGAGAAGCCTGGGAAGAAAGAGGGGCTAGGGACACTCAGGGGAATGGGTATCTGGGCATGCCATTTTCCTGCTGCTTTGTCCAGGAAGACCCCATCTCCACTTGGAGCATCCTGGCATAGTTGGATCTGGTGACCCCTTGCACTGGCAGGCAGCCTCAGCTCACATTCGACTTTAAACTTCATCCTGGAAGAGGTCTACCCACTGCTCCCACCCCAGGTCAAGCAGCCTCCCCATGAGTTATCACCCTGATGGACTGGGAGCTTGTAGATTTGCCAAGGTCGTAGGGAGGGGAGAATCCGCCGATGCCACATGGAGGCGTCTGGCCGCTGTCCAGGGCGGTACCTGGCCGCTGGGAGCCAAGGTTGGTCTCACTCACTTGGCCACTGCTTCCCTGCCTCCCACAGGCAACAGTCGCACTGAAGCTCTTGATATAAATGTGCTTTCTAAGCAGATCAAAACAGTCTCGGGGAGCTCTGCCGAGCGGCCTCTGCATAGCTGCTCCCATCTCGCATCACCTTCTGTGTGCAGAGATCGATAAAGTTGAGTTTATCATGACCATCAATTCCAGCTTATTAGACAGCCGTAGTACTCCCCTCTCAGAAATGCCTTGTTTTTATCTCTAGTGGAAAATGGCTCGACTTTGAACAAGAATAAAAGTAAAAAGGGAACTTTTATGGCTTAATTTTATAAGAGAATATGCCTCTTCTCAGTATGAGTAAGGAACTGGTCCTGTACAGTCAGGCTTTCTCCAGAAGCAGCAGTAGGGGAAGGCCAGTTGGGCCTGTGTGGCTCCTCTGACTCTCGGGTCCTCTGGGCCTTCCTGGGGAGGTGAGCGGGGACGAGGGGGTGCAGAGGCAGACACCCAGAGCGGGTGGGGAGCAGGCGCTGGGAGCAGAGGGTGTGGGGCAGACCCTGGACCCTGGAGGGTCGAAGTGCTGCGGGAGAGCATCTCGGGTGTGGATACATTGGCAAAGCTCTGGGGGTGGGGGCGTTCGGCAGTGCTGGTTGATGGGTGAATCGAGTGGCTGGACTCTGGAGCAGAAGTGCTGGGCTTGGGTCTGGAACAATTCTCTTCCAAGGTGGTTCTTGAATGTGTATTCCCTTTGAAAGCCTTGAGCTGCCCTGTGGCAGGCAGGCTCCTGTCCTGAGTTCAGTGTTCAGCAGGGATGATGGTGAGTGTCACCAGCAGGTATGTGGACATCTCGCCTGACAGGCCGTTCTTCCTCCTTCTTTTTGCCTCCTTTCTCCAGCAATGCAAATTCCGCTTCAGTGCGTCGATGTGTGTGTGCTGGGGTCTTTGAGAAGGTAGTACCAACTTATTCAGCAGATGCTGACTGAGTGCCTGCTGTTGGCTAGGCACTGTGCTGGCCGGTGGGCGTGTGGCTGGGAGCAAGCTCTGTCCCTACCCTCAAGAAGGCTAGGGACACAGTGGTCTACTCACAGGGTGACCGACTGTCCCGCTTTGCTTGGGACTTTCAGTGCTGAAACTGGGAAAGTCGTGGGCAAACCAGGACATGTGGTCACCTTGTGTAATCATGAGGGCAGTAAGGGGACATTTCATGTGGCATTTGGTGGTGACCAGGTGCTGCATGGGAGGGCAGGTTTGCAAACCGATTCTTGAATGAGGTGTCTTCTTTTCACCATGTGGGAGATAGAAGATCCCGGATTTTACAAAATTTTTGAGAGAAAGAACAACTGAGTGGTTGTTTCTTCTGCCTTCCTTATTCTATGATGTGACATGGAGAGAGGTAGAGTGGCCTGCCCAGGGTCACACGGCAAGTTGGGGCGGAGCTGGGGCTGGGTGGCTTCATCCGCTGCCCAACGCTCTTGTCCCACCTTGTCTTCCTTATCCTGCCCACCCTGCAGCCTTTGCCCAGCCACACCCATATTTAGGTTAGGCTCCAGTAAATGAGGGGTGAGGGAGGGGGCCTCGCAGTGTGGAGAGAGAGAGGCCAGGGCAGCGCTGCTATTGCTGGGAGGACTCTGAGCAGCGTGCAGGAGAGAAGGGAAGGAAAGAAGGATTTAAGGAGGTCAGGACGTTTGGCCCGGAGGGACCACTTAATTACAGTTCCAAGAATCAGAGAGCTAGCTGCCCGAGACTTGAATGTGAGGAACTGGGGCCATAAATTCAGGGGAGGAAGGACCCGCTGGTGAAGAGAGGCCCTGACTCTCCAACACAGGGAGGAGATTTGCAGAAAAAAAAAGGAACATGCTGGGGTCAGTGGTGTGCATATAAAATTTAGGCTTTCCATAAAATCAGTAGCCCTGTTAGTTTTGTTTAATTCCAACAACCTACTGTGTGCCAGACTCTGGTTTAAGGGTAAGAGCACAGTAGCAAAATAAAGCCCCTGCTCTTGGGGGGCTGCATTATAGGGGGGACAGACAATAAACAGGTACCAATACGATGCACTACTCTGTCTGTCATGTTCCAAAGCGGTTGTGTATAACAACCTTATGTTTGAAAGAATCTTTCATGCGAAAATGGTGATCAGCAGAGTTTAGCTTATAAAACAAACATAACATTTCCATTCTGTTTAAGACCATCAGGAGTCGGCTCCCCGGCCCTGGGGGTTCAAACCATCGGGGTGGGCATGCCGATACTGAGAGAGATTAAACTTGGTCTCCTTGGGACGGGGAAGAGGAGTGGTTATGTTCAGAAGTAAGAAGGGAGGGCAGTAGAGGAAGACAGTTAACCCCCAGCTCTGGAAAACACCTATGAACAACCTGGAGCTCTAGTTAGCGGGGCTCTGAGGCCCCGGGGAACCATGGAGAAATGTTTCCAGACACGGGGGCACCATCTTCATGCTAGTGGGGCTAGTGGGAAGGACAGCGAGCGTGAACCCCTGCACTGACCTTATTGGGAGCTGTTCACTATACTTTATAAAAAAAAAAAAATAAAAATAAAGGTCATGTACCAGCAGTTTGACCATATATAGTATTATTTTAAAAATGCAATTAGCAAGCAGGTTGTCTGTTAATGCTTTTGTCAGTTTTCATGCCTAAGGAAGGGCCAGCTGCCGGTCTTGATAGACATAAATAAGCACTGCTAACCACACACCTTCTCATGGTTCTTATAAAAATCCCATTCACGACAACAAAAAAAATTTTTGGAAATGGTCAGGTGAGCTTAAAGCTTCTAGGCTATCTCCTTCATTCAAGTCCCTCCCTCTGCTTCCCTGTCCCCTTCATCCCTTCACTGCACTTACGTGAGCCACTTTCACCTGTTGCTTCCCCTCCCATCACCGCACTGTTCCCTCGGCCCCACCGGGCCTTTGCACGGCTTGCTTTTTCAAACCATATAAGCTTCTGACTAATTCCCCCTCACAGAGCCCTTCCCTGACCACTCCTTCTGAACAGCTGCGAAGGCATCACCCTGGCCTCCTACCCTGCGTTTCTTTTCATCTCCGTACTCGTATGAAATTGTATCATTTCTTTGCTTCCATGCTTACCTGTTTGCCCTGTCAAAGTCTAAGTGCCCTGAGGATAGGTATTTCGTCCACGCCCTGCCTACAGTAGTACCTGCCTCATGGAAGAAGCTCAATAAATATTTATTCCATTAAATACAAGAATGAACGCCTTCCAACCCAGTCTGTTAACCTGGTGGTTTTATTAACATTGTAAGCATGAGGTGGATTCGGGAAAAGTTCAACTCTTCCCCTTCCTCCACCCCTCTTTGGTGAGAGAGAAGGAGAGCTGGAAATAGAATGGGAGAAGTTTCTGTAAATTTCTGGTAACCATAGAGACGGTGATTTTAGTTTATTAATCTCCGGCTCTTAAGCAGGCTGGGGCCCCATGGTGATTTCTCCAAATTGCTCAGCGCTGGTTATCCTGCAGCCTTCCTCATTAAGGAAGAACCGGCCCATTCCTATCCTGCAGCACTTTAATTGCCGACAAGCAGAAGCTGTGTGCTATTATGCTCATTATTGCATGTTCTAACCTGGTTGCACCTCCCACTTTGGAGGGAGCCCCTGGAGCCGTCCGTGGCCGGTGGTGGGAGTGGACAGCCTCCTCTCTGAGCCCACGGCCTATAATTTCTGCTCTTTGCTTTCATTCAACTATCCTGAGTCAATGCCTTCTGGAATAATGGTTCCTTTCAGCCAGAGCAGGGCACCAGCCATGGTTTCCTGCCCACTAAGGCAATGTTTGCAGCGGTTATGCGTTTCTCTTCTGATGGGGAAGAACACACAGACTTTAATTAAAGGTTTTGCTCAAGTCCTTTGGGTAAGAGACCTCCAGTGACTTCAGGGTTTTAGGAGAACTCGGGGGGAAATGGGACAGTTAGAGGCAGTCTCTCCAGCAACCATTTTTCCTGGAGGGAAGATCCCTGGTGTAGATGTCAGAGGCCAGAGTTGGGATTCTATCTTGGCAGCTGACTCGCGTGGTGGGGACTCAGTCTCTCTGAGCTTTAGTGCCCTCATCTGTGAAATGAGATTGGACTTGTCCTTTCATCACTCATTCGTGTGGAGACTCTGAGTCTAGTTTCAGCCTGGTTCTGGAGGTTGGATCCTGGTGATGAATGAGAAGTAGGAGAGGCCCCAGGCAGTATGCCTTCTGGAGTGAGGCAGAGTGGCTTCTGGCAGTCGAAGTCTCTGGAAGGACACATATTTCTGTCCTGCGGCAGATCATCAAAGGTCTGCCCTCGCCTAGATGTTGCCTGCCATTTTGAAAATACTAAGACTTCCCTTTGGTTGCCTTTTCTATCCTAGTGGGTTTAGAAATACTGAGCCGTTCTCCCAGTAAATACTCAGCGACCACATGCTGGGTTCCACGTACTGCCCTTGGCGCTAATTGTACAGCTATTCAGCTGGGATAGCCATTGACAAATTCAGACTCTGGGGTGGATCACACCAGTTTTAATGGTGTGACCCTGTCTGTGGCACACTTAGGGCTTGTCTTCCATATCAAATAAGAATCTGGACTCCTGAGCCCTCCGGCAAAGCTGGAGCCAAGACATGGGGTGGGCCGGCCCCGGGGGTGACCCCACCTGAGTCACTGACAGATCTAAGAGCCTGGCTGTTCTTTCTAGGTGCCGCAACCTCTCCTTCCCAGAGAGCCTGCCAGAGGTGAGCATCGTGTTCATCTTCGTCAACGAAGCGCTGTCCGTGCTGCTGCGTTCCATCCACTCAGCCATTGAACGCACGCCTCCACACCTGCTCAAGGAGATCATCCTGGTGGATGACAACAGCAGTAACGGTGAGTGCCCGAACTCCCTTGGGCCCAGTGCCCTGCTCGGTGCCTGACGTCCGAGCAGAGGCTTCAGCCTCGGGAGCGGGGGAGGGGTCTCATTTTCTTAAGGCTCTCCGTGACTGCTCCTTCTCCGAGACGTCGCTTCAGAGATGGGAGGTTCTAGATGGCCACTGCTCTGGAAGGTTCCCTCCGTAGGTGTGCCCTCTCTGTATCCCGGAGGGGCCTGGCCCCCAAGCTTTTCCTTCCTGGCTGTGCGCGGTCCCCTGCAGCATTCTAGTGCAGTATAAGGCACATAGCCCTGACCTCCACCCCCACCGCGTGCACAGTGAACATTCCCAGGGACTCTTCTGGGAAGCGTCAGTTCAGTTTGTGGTGCTCCTTGGCCTCTGTCTGGAAGACAGTTCGTGTTGTCTTAGCAGTGGTGCTGCTGGTGCAGGTGTCGAGGGGGCTGGTGAAGGTGAAGGTCACAGTGGTATTGATGGTGGGGCTGGTAGTGGGTGTGTAACACGGCGACAACAACAGAGCTGCTGGAAGTCTGTCCTCTTTGCTGGATGCCCTGCTCCCTGCCCTGTCTGGCCTTAGCAAAGCCCCAGGTGGCCCGCAAACACTAGTTGAAGCCCCCCTCCCCATGCTGTCCCCCCTTCTCCAGCTGCTACCAGCTACCTCTTTCCCTTGGTGTGTATTTCAGGGCCTCTGATACCTATGTATACCGCCCCTGTCATATTCTCCCAACTTAGAGACCAGGTACTGAGATGGTTTAAAAACCAGTGCTCTTGATAGGATGATTAAAATGGATTTGCTTTGGATAATGCATGATTTTAAAAACCAGACCGCTGGGTCACAGGATCACAGAGTCCCTGAGCCTGTGTTATCTTTAGTGCTTTCTCTGGTATCAGGTAGTAAATTTTCCAGTGAATCAGCTGCTGTAATGAGAAGTTCAGATGGGCAATTTGTGTTTTGTTATCAATTAAAGCTGAAACATATCAGATAATTGAAATATATTTAATCTCAATAAGCGAATTTTCTTTTTCATTTTCTCATGTAGTAAGAAGTATAGGAGCAGTGCTGTGAAGCGGATTTTAGAGCTTTCTGAGGGGCAGTGCTTATGAATCACTTGACTCTAATTGTTCCATGGGTGTGAAGGAAGGAAAAAACATCAGAAGATGGAAGCAAATAGGCAGCATAGTTTTAAAGGTGATTGTCCATTATGAGGGATATGGGAAGGGGCCCAGCTCCCACTTCTTGAAGCTACTTGCTATTACCTTGCTTGTGTCCATGGAATGGATGCCTACGAGAGCTCCCATCCACCAATGGCTAACACCAGAACAGCTTGACTAGCTCACCCATGCACCCCACCTTGCTCCACCCGGGCCTGCTAGCCCCTCCCCTTTTAGAAGATGAGAAGGCTAAGGATGAATGAGCCATCTCTCCAAGGGTGAGGACTTCCCCTAAGCAAGAGGCATCCTTAGGCCCTGTTCTGCTGTAGGGGTGGGTATGGGGATCGAGGGCAGGTAGGCCTAAGTTGGGCTGGTGAATTATGGCTTGGTTTCAAGCCAGGGTGGCTCTGAGGATGATGGTATATTCCCAGGGGAGGGAGGCAGAAGGAGCAGTGGGCCGGGAGCAGTGGGATGGCTCTTCTTCGGGGATGGGGGCTATCAAACCCTGAACTCTAGGGAGTATGATACTGATGGTATGGTTAAATATCTGGACTGTGGTGGTAGTTACACAAGGCTGTATGTGACAAAATTGCACAGAACTACATACTCACACCCAAATGGGTACATGTCTTACTGGAGAGATCTGAAAAGCTCTGCAGATGGAGGCAACATCCATGCGCTCATTTTGATATTGTACTATAGTCGTGTACGATGTCAGTGTTGCAGGAGGGCTGGGTGAAGGGTGCACAAGACCTCTTTGTACATTTCTGTGTACTTTCCCGTGAATCTGTAATTATTTCAAAATATAGAGCTAAAATAAGCAAACCTCTCTCCCAGAAGATTCTGATTCAGTAAGTTTGAGGCGGAATCTGGCCATCTCTGTTTTTAAAAGCATTCTTAATAATTCTGTTGCATAGCTGTGGTTGAGAACCACTGGTTTAATAAACAAGATGTAGCTTTGCTTTTGTACATGTGGAATTCCAGTACGTGGTGCAAAGGGAAAGAACTGTGGACTGAAGTCTCAAGTCATGGGCTCTAGGATCCTCTCCACCATTGGAGGAGTGACCATGAAAACATCCCTCAGTGTCTCGGGGTCTTAGTTTCTTCCTTTGTAAAATGGGGAATGATAATCCTGCCTTGCTTGCCTCGCATCCTGACACAGTCGAGTGCATGACTGAATCGAAGCCCGTCAGTGTTTACCCCGCCGCAGCCCTCATGTCCATTCCCAGGAGACTGCTGCCTAGCTAGCCAAGTGCCCAGCCGGGGCTCAAGAGAGAGAATTGTGCGGACGTAAATTGGGAGTCTTATACGCAGAATAACTGAAGCCATTGACTGGGAGGAGACGGTGGCAAAGAAAAGAGGGCAGAAGGAAAAAGCTTGAGAGAATACTGAGTGTGAGACATTAAGGGGGTTAGCTGTTGAGAGACAGAACAGGAGCGGAGAGGAGAATCTGGAGGATGACAGACTCCGTGGAATTCCCGGAGTGAGAGTCATTTATTTGAACAAACCCACAGACAGGTGGAAGAACACTGAGTCTGGGAAGAAGCCCCCAGATTCGGAAGGTACGGATCATGGAAACCTCAGCAGGAAGCTTTGGTAAAGGACTGGGGGTGGGGCTGTGGAAGTCAAATACAGATGAAGAGCAGACAGGGAGGTAGATTCTTCTGTCAGGGATTTTGGCTGTAAAAGAGATTCAGGAGCTAAAGCAGGAAGTGGAGCAATGTTTCATGCGCGCGCGCGCACACACACACACACACACACACACACACACATTTTAACCATAATCCACAGCAACAAAGACATTTACATCATGACCCAGGATGACACGCCTACTCACACTCATACAATAGCATCCACTATTGAAACAAAACTTTTAAGCAACAATAGTTAGCCTTCTAATGTGTAGAGCACTATGATATTTTCTATTATAGTCTGGTCTGTGTTATTCAGTTGTATTGTATTGTATTGTATTGTATTGTATTGTATTGTATTGTATTGTATTGTATTCTACTCTATTCTATTCTATTCTATTCTATCTATTCTATTCTATTTCTCTTTTTCAAAAGGCAGTTTGTCCTCAAGACCCTGACTGCACATCAGAATTGCTTAGAGAGCTTTTAAGAAATCCGGGTGGCCATCCCTTAGCTCTGGTGATTTCGTTGGTCTGGGGAAGGGGTGCCTGTATCCTTTGAGGCCAAGGCATGGAGCAAGGCCCCCAAGGAGAGAGGAGAGGATGGGATCCAGGGCACAGAAATGAGGGCTGCCTCTGGGAAGAAAAGGCCTGTCTTTGTCCCACTCGGGAGGAGCAGATGGGTGAAGAGGGAGTTTGCTAGAGGCAGTGAGGGGTGTCGGGAGGCGTGTCAGGAGGGGTGCCGGGAGGCTGGCAGAGCAAGAGCAATCAGTCCCAGGACCCAGGCTTGCAGAACCTCGGGTGGGCGGGAGGCATGGTGGGAAGGGCACTGGTGCCGGCTGGAGTACCCCTGTGTGGATGGGGCAGGGAGGTAACCTGTAAATGGCCCCTGCACCGAGACCAGTCTGAGCTGAGCTCCCATGAAGGGAGGAAGAGACCCTTGAGACTGTGGCTCTTGGAGAAGGTGAGCTATCATGCCTTGGCAAAGGGCAGAAGGGCCCTTCAGACACGACCAGCCTGACTTGGTGGAAGGCGGCTCTATGACCCTATCCTGAGCAGGCTCCATCTGGGGCTGGCTTCTCTGGGGCGTCATCTCGCTCAGCACAGGAATCGGGTTTATTTTGTGGCAGGCCAAGTCAGTTCAGTTCCACACACATTTATGGAGTGCCCAGCCTGGGCCAAGGGCACGAAGGCAGTCTAGTCCCTGGCATCAGGGAGTCCTGCAAATAAATCTAAACTGGGAATGAAACATACTAGGACTCAGTTTCTGGTGTCAGTTCTGCCACTTCCTGGCCGTGGGTCTTTGCTTTGGTTTTCTGTGCCGTGTGGGGCCATGAGGCCCTGCCCGCCCTGCCTGCCCCATTGCCACTGGGACACGTGAGGTGACAGCAGTGAAAGGGCGGCGCAAGCTGCAAGGTGTGAAGGGTGCCCCGAGGCTGAGTTTCAATGACAGTAACAACAACAAAAACAGCAACTAATAATAATAATAATAATAATAATAATAATAATAATAATAGCTGATGTGTAGCCACTGCTTAAAGGCTTGCTTTTTTCTCCTTCCCGAAACAATGTGCTCTGGTGGGGAGAGCACAGAAGCGTGCAGAATTTGGCCTTAGGCCAGCTTTTCAGTTCCAGCTCTTTCTACCTCCTTCCTGGCTGTGCGCTCTTAACCTCTGTGAACCCAATTTTTCTTATCTCTGAAACTGGGATGTGGAATTCCTACCTCAGGGATTGTTTGAGGCTTGAGTGAGATAAGGCATGATGGAAGGGACGTCTGTGTTTAAACTCGAATTGAAGCCGAGTACAGAGCTTTCGGAATGTCCTCCCAGGCGATGTCACACTTTCTGTGTGTGCTCATGCCTTGTCTCCCCCAAACCCTTCCTCTGCAGGCATTTTTGTTTTGGGGTCAGGCCTGTGTTTCCTGGAAACAGGAAAGGGGCCGGCGATGACCCCTTTCTTCATCCAAGCAGCCACTCCAGATCTTTAGCTTTCTCCTGCAGAGGCCAAGGGCTGGAGTCTGAGTCCCTGTTCTCTGCCTGCTTAGCGATTTCCGAAACAAGCTCCACTCTTTCAGGGGCTACCTCCTGTGTAGGATGCTGTCATTCTGCTGAAATGGTCTCAAACTTTAGTATTTGAGCTTGATTAAAAATACAGAGATTCATTCAGGCACGTTCTTGCCTCAGGACATTTGCACTTGCTGCTCCCTTCACTTGGATGCTCCTACCCCTGAGATCTGCACAACTTGCTCTTTCGCCTCTTCAGGCCTTTGTTCAAATATTTAAAATGGCACCCTGTTCGAAATGGCAGCCCTGACCCCTTTCACTCCTCATCCCTTCCTTGTTTCTTTTCTTCCACAGCACCTATTACCATCTGATCTACTGTCCTCACTTGGTGACTTTATTTGTCCATTTTCGCTCCACCAGTGTGCAAGTTCCATGAAGACAGGGACTTCTGTTTTGTTCATTGCTGTATCTCCAGTACCTAGAATAGTGCCTGGTACTCGGTGTGTAATAAATATTGATTCAATGAATGAATGAATTTTGATTCTGTAGGTCTGTGGCAAGGCTTGGAATCTGCATTTTAATAAGCTTTCCAGAGCATTCTCATGCAGCGGGACGTCCTCTGGGAATCCCTGCTCTAGCTATTGTCCCCCATCTGTGCTGCAGCTGAGGAACTTGGGACGGGAGGCACTGAAGCTCCCCCAGAGCAAGCCTCAGGCCTCAGCACTGCTAGGGGGAGTGTGTCTCCCCTGGGTGGGGCCCTTGGGACCTCCCTGCTGCATCCCAGGAAGATGACATGAGTGGTGGGCAGAATGCAGAACAGGAGGGGGAGCTTCTCATGCTGTTACCCCAACGTGGCCTGAACTCAGGTCCTATGCACAGAGGCAGACGGCTGACCCCCAGCCTCCCCCCTTCAAAGTTACCCAGCCTCTGCAGGCCTTCCTGACATGGCGGCCATGCCTGCCCTGTGACTCTGAGGCAGTATTTCCCCTCCCTGGCTCCCTCTTCCTCCTTATCTCCAGAAATGGTGGGAACACGGCTCTGAGCCTCCTGGTTTTCATTACCGTACTCTCGGTGAATCCCAGCGGGCCAATATCTTCAGCTGGGACTAAGTGATTTAACCTTTAGGGACCTCCAGAGGGAGGCAAGCCCCGGCATTTGCCACAGACCGAATCATCCCCGCCTCTGATTCTTGGCATTCACTTGTTCATTCATTCCTTCATTCATTCACTCCCTCAACAGGTTTCTGAATGGCCTTTAGCACACAGCTAAGCACTTGCCCCCGCCCCCATGGTGAGCACATTCAGGTGACACAGGTATCCCAGGACCTGGCACAGAGCAGGTGTTCTCTGAACATGAGCTCTTTCAGGTTCCCTCACCAGCTGTCCCAGAATCACCACATCCCACAGTCCAGCCACCTCCACTTCCAAAAACAATTTCCTTTGCCATATCCAGTTTCTGTGTTTCCCTTTTTTTAAAAGATTTATTTATTTTAGAGAGAAAGAGAGAACACAAGCAGGAGGGGCAGAGGGGGAGGGAGAGAGAATTTTAAGCAGACTCCTTGCTGAGCGCAGAGCCCAACGCAGGGCCCGATCCCATGGCCCTGAGATCATGACCCGAGTGGAAACCAAGAGTTGGGCACGTAACTGACTGCGCCACCCAGGCGCCCCATTGGTTTCCATGTTTCCTTGTATTAGCTCGTGTCCTCTTTTGATACACTTAAAAATCATATACCCTTCTCTTCATGCTACTTGAAATTTCAAAATGAATCTGAATTTTGTGACTAAAAGCGCATCAAAGCAATGGCAATGTCAAATATTCTTTTAAGAATCCCATTTCCCTGGAGATTTCAGTCTGCTCTTGGATGGCAGTGATGTGCCCAGTCTAACCGCCCCCCCCCCCCACCGATGTTTATTCCCTTCCAAGAGAATGGCCAGTTCCCAGCACCTCATGCACTCATCTCTCTCCTTGGTGATGAATCCCCTTTGCTCCCAGCCTTCTCCTTGGTCATGTTTGCTTGAAACCTTTGACAGATGTTGGCAGAATGAGGCATAGAACCAGGCAGCCTCTAGAGACAGAGCAAATGGGGCTGTCCCTCCCCCACCACAGCGAGAGGCAGACAGACAATCCAACCCCATCTGGCTCTCGGGAGGAAACCGAGGACCTATGTAGGACAGGCTTGCCAGGGCCCCACAGCATGTGAGTGGCAGAGCTGAGGTGGGACCTCGGGTTCTCTGACTCCCACCAGGGCTCTCTCCTCCATCCCATGCTGTGTCCCTGTGTGACCCTGTGTTCATTCTTCCCACTGTCTACACTCTATAGGGACATGGTAGTCCATGGCCAGGCACCCTAGGTTTGGTGTGGTGGCTCCAGGCCATTTGCTCTACTTAGCAATGAATGACTATCCTCCCACACCCCACCCCCTTTGCCAAATTCAAGCCTCAGGCTCTGTTCAGGTGGTACTACTTCCAGAAAGCCTTCTGTCGCTCTGCACTCCGCCTGCCAGCTAGACCAGGAAGTTCACCTGAAGCACTCCCACATGCTCTGGCTTCCTTCCTCCCTCACACACCATTTTTACTGGTTATTTACTCACTAAATTACAGTGGGCAATTTAGCACAGATTAGCCAAGGTGACCAGTGTGAGAGAGACATGGTACCGGGCATCTTAGTGTCCCACCACCTAGCCCAGTGTTCCGCACATAGTAGTCCCTCAATAAAACTGGTTATAAAAGGACACTTATAATCCCTTAGGGAAATAGATGGGGTTACCACCTCTGTTTCATAGATGAAGACGCTAAGTCTCATTGAGCTGAAAATAAAAAGTGACCAGGGCCCAAGGTCATAGCTGGGACATGGTAGGATGGGGATTCAAACCCAGGTCCCCTGGCCCTGGAACCCACATCTCTCTGCTCACCACATTGCTGACCAGAGTGGCTCCCAGTGCTTCTGGGTAGACAGAGTCCCAATCAGGCAGCGCCAGCACAATGAGTACTTAACATGTGCTCCAGCCTCTTCTAAGTATTTTTTTATAAATTAATCAGTGCTTTATGATAATGGTAAGAACCATTATCAATGTGATTTTATATAATAAGGAAGTAGGCACAGAGGAGTTAAGGAACGTGTCCGAAGTCCCACAGACATGGGATTTGAACCCAGGCCATCTGCCTTCAGAGCTAACGCCCTTGACCACTAAACAAGGCTGCCTCCAGTGCACCATGCGTTTCTGACTTCAAAAGACTTACTGGAATTTTGTCCTCATTCTTTGGAGAGGGAATGGTGTTGGGCAACAGGACCAGCAAAGAAGGAGGCAAAGGAGGAACTTGAGAGAAGGGTATGGCTGTCTCCTCAGCTGGAGCTTTGCCCAGGGTTCAGTAAGAAGGAGAGATGTGTTGGCCGGAGGCTGCTAGGCTTGTCGGTGTTGAGAGGAAATCAAAGAGTTGGCAGCCATGCTTAGGTCATCTTGTGAGAGGCATGGCTTCCTATTTCCTTTGCAATAGGACGAAGTTGGTGTGTGTGTGTGCCCATGAGCACGTGTGAGTGAGTGGCTGTGAACCGGTGAGTGTGCACTGTTGCGGTATGAGCATGGGAAATGTGTGCAAGCATGGATGCACCTGGTGTCTTACTCCATGTGGGCTGCTGTAACAAAATACCCTAGATTGGGGGGCTGAAAGAGTAGACATTTAGTTCCCATGTTCTGGAGGCTGGGAAGTTCAAGATCAAGGTGCTGGCAGATTCAGGGTCTGACGAGAGCCTGCTTCCTAGCTTATAGATGGCTGCCTTCTTGCTTGTCCTCACATGGCCTTTCCCCGGCGCACGTGTGTGTGCAGAGAATGCAAGCTCTGGAGTCTTGTGCTCTTCTTATAAGGGGCACTAAGCCCATCACGGGGCCCCACACTCATGACCTCCTCTGACCCCAATCACCTCCCAAAGGCCCCACCTCCAAATACTATGATGTTGGGGATTAGGACTTGACTATATGGGCCCGGGGGGCATGCAGATTCGGCCCATCACACTGGGCTTGTGTGAGCAGGGGTGGGCAAGGCCCACGGATAGTGGTTGAGCCTCATCCACCACTACCTGGAGCCACCTTCACGATCCTGATAAATGACAAGTAATTGCACAACTGTGAATCATTGTTATTTGTAATCGTTGGTAAGACAATCACGGGGTAGTGGCGAAGTAGAATCAGAACTCCCAGATTGTTTGCCACCAGCTGCTGGGTCCCCCTCCACCCCCTGCAAAGACCCCATCATCCCTTGGCCCAGAGGCTGCCTAATTGTTGTTTAACGTTTCAAAGATGCTGTCCTACACAAGAGATACTCATTCCAAGCTGTAAAAATACCAACAGCTTTGCATGCAGCTGGAATAATTGCAAAAAAAAAAAAAAAAAAAGGCAGAGGAAAAGAATGGTCCGACAGTATTGTGCTTTATGGAGCTTAAAGAATCCCATATAGCTAATCTAATTACAACCAAGGCTCAGGCAGCTTAGAGGTGTTTATACAGCCAGGCACATGGGCTGTCAGCCCACTCAGCTGAAGGCTTCTCCTCACCACCCACCCCTATGCCTTTGACGGCTGTGACTAGAATAGCCCATCCATAAGACTGGCAGCGGGCACCCAGCAGCCTCGACATGGGAGCAGCCTAACACTGAATTCTGCAGGAGTCCTGGAGCCTCTCACCTTTACTCTGTACAGGGCTGCCCTCCCCTGCCACACCGTTCGTCGCCTGCCTGAGGGTAGCTCTTGGCCAGGCTGCAGATCATCCATGCCGGTGTTGACCAGCACTCTCCCAAGGAAACCATATGACCATTGAGCTCCTGGCTGCTCTGGATAGCCAATGCCCACCCCTCCCTGACTCAAGCCCCGACCCTAGCATTGGGAAGTGCTTCAGCCCATGACCACGGTGGTGGAAAGGAGTCTGATAAATATTTCTGACATTTTCAGTCGTGTCTGTTTCTGACCCATTCTCTCAGAGCTTCTGCATGTGGTTCCGCAGGTTATGCCCTTCGCCGGGGCACCCAGACCAGGGGGAATGGGGGAATAAAATCTAGCCCATGATCTCCGTTGGCTAAGCCACACATCCTGCTATGAGTCTGTGTCGGAAATGACTTTTTCTAATTGGGAGTCCAAAGGGGAGTACTTTTCTAGAACATGCATCAAGGTGCCATGTGCTAATAGCCCAGCCTGTGCTGACCTCTGCAGTGAAGAACAGCAGTCTGTTCTTCCCATGGTGGGCAGCATGGCTTTAACAGAGCTGCTGCAGCCCGGGCTGTGTTCCCTGCACCTGCTGCCCCCCCTACCCCCCCTACCCCAGCCTTCCTCAACCTTCTCTGAGTTGGTCCTACGCTTGGCCTTCTGCCTCCGTTCTCTACCAAGCTGCTATTCCCTCCTGGGATGGAACCCTTACCCCCTGAGCTGGGCTCTGGCTCCTCATCTAGCCCTGGCCAATGCTCCTATTTGAGAGGCTTGCCTTGCTCCCTGTACCAGCTGGCTGGGGCCCTGCTCCCCTGGTCTGATCCACCTGCCTTCCCGCAGTCTCAGGGCTGAGACCTCCCACTGAAATGAGCATCCTTAGTTAGTGATGCTTGGATGTGCCCAGCCCCTGGTGACACTGCCTCTTGGTGGACCAGCCCCAGAGCTCAGTCAGTTTCTCCAGCTCCAGTCCTGCACGTCGTCAGACTCTTCTCTGTCCTCACCAGCCACTCTGCCGAGGTCCCAGCAGGCCCCACGGCAGAGCCTGCCTGAGTCTGGCAATGGGGTGGCTAGCACATCACTGGTGCTGGGCCCCTTTACTGATACGGGCAACTGACTCAGGAATTCAGAAACTCCCCAGTATGCTTCCCTGGCAACCAAGAAGGGCCCCCAGGAGGGCAAAGGGCCTGCCCTCCTTAGCTCATGAGCTCCCTGTAAGCAGTCAGCAGCGGGAAGACTTTGGACCATTTGGCTTTACACACTAGCCGAGACAACCACTATTTGATTAAGAAAGCCAGCAGGAACCAAATACAAAAAGGCCTTCTTCCAGCGGTCAGCTGTGTGACCATCTGTCAAGGGGGAAATTCCTGGAGCTGGAGCGTTGAGCAAGTGTGGGAGGAAATCAGAAGATGTCTCTCCTGCCCTCAGGTGAGGGGCCCCGCTGCCACAGCTGGGAGTCCAGCTGTCCCTGGAGAAGGCCAGGGGCACACTCCCCCAGCCCGCAGCGCAGCCAGCAGGAGATGTCTCCTTGGCCATTCTTGGCTGTCAGCCCGTCCCGCTCAGCAGCTTGTACTGGTGCTGATGGTGGAAATGCAGTGAAGGCCGGGGGCTGCCGGAAAGCTGACGTCCTCCCTCTGCTTGCCCACGTATTTAACACCACTTGAAAGCCAATAGTCAAATATTTCCTACTGATATTAAATCTTTGGAGTACGGAATGCCTTCTGGTGGCATTGATTTTCTGAAAGGCTGCCCCAAACCACACCACCTCCCAGGTGTCCTCCAGCGGGGTTGGAGGGCTCAGCTAAAAGGGGAGCATGCGGACAAGCATTGGGGCTTGTGGCCACCCCAGCGGCCACCCAGCCCTGTCCTGCGTGTTAGCTGTCAGGGTTCCCAGGAGACCGGCACCACCATGTTCAATGGCACGGTGGAAGCTTGTATGGGAGACGTCGTTAGGGGTGGTAGAAGCCAGGACAAATAACGGGGGCCTGAAGGTCCAGCAGGAGGTGTGGACCCATCTCTACTGCTCATCACTAGAAATCTGCTCTTATTGTGGTGGTGGGAGGAGAGCAGATTTTTTTTTTTTTAACCACGGCTCTAATCTGCTCTCTGGGGCCCTAAATTGGGGAACAACTCCATTGTTTTTTTCAGGGACTGCCTTACCTATCTGCTTAGGCCCACAGGGACTTAGGACTCTTGTGCTCCTCCAGCCATTCACATGCATTCATTGAACAACCCGAGAAGCAGGTTCCGAACTCCTCAATGGGGAGGCGGTGGTGAGGCAGATGTGGTCCCTGCCTCTGACGAGCTTTAGTCAAGTACACAGACTCTCCAGCCCTGCTTTGGCACAGATGTAGAAATGAGATGCCTCACTTCTGGTTGTTTTTAGAAGCTCATGTCTTGGGAGTCCAAGATGTATGTAGAATTTTAGGGAGAGAAGCTCTTGAACAGAAAGCAAGCCCAGGTTTGTCAGATCAGTGAGCAGGAAGTCTTCATGTGAACCACCACTAACAGAAGGCTGCTTTTACTAGACAGCCCCAAGGTTGACTCTTGACTGCCTCTGTGCTGCTGATGTAGGGCATTGATTTTAGCCGGACCAGGGAGAGCAGGACCTAGGTAACAAGACATGTACTTCCCTCTGTGTTCTCCTCCCTGGTCCCCATACTGTGACTTCCAGTGGCCTCCCCCTGGCTTAGGTAGTTCTCTGCTCAGCACCTGACCTACAAATAGGGTGGGTGACCTAGTTCACTTTGTGAGTCCCTCTCCCACCCAGAGGGGCTTCTCTTATGGGACATTGGGCAACTTGAAGCAGGTAACCCTAAAATCCAGCCCAAGCTCCTCGCTTTCCTGAAGGGGAAACAGATCCAGAGAGGTTCCGTGAGTTTCCCAGCGGCGCACACCTAGCTAACGGCAGAGCCAGAGAGCAACCCCGCTCTGGGGCTTCGCTAACTATACTCCTTCATCCACCAGACATTCACAGAGTGTGTTCTCAAGAGTCAGGGAGCATACTCTGCACCTAAGATGCAAGGATGGGTGGAAACAGTTTCTGTTTCCAGACAGCTCACAGCCTGGTGCACATGATAAACCAGGAACAAATAGCCATTACCCACAATGGGATGGTAAGGGCCAGCAGCCACGGTGAAAGGGGGCCCAGAGAGAGGTCTCAGTCATTCTGGGAGGACTTCCTAGAAGAGCTGGCATTCGACCTGGGCCTTGGAGATTGAATGGGATTTGGACATGGCTATGAGGGTGGAGGAAAAGAGAGAACCTGCCTCTGTTTTTGTGTCTTTCTAATTAGACTTTAGGGAAGAATCAAAAGGATCATCTGCCAAGCACCTGTTATGTTCCAGGCACTGTACTACACACTTTTACACACGATCTGAATTTTTCTAATACCTCTCTTAATCTTACAGATGAGGAAACAGACTCCTCAGTTACTTAGCCCTGAATGGAGCCTTCATCTTTGATTCCTTCTTCTCTCTTCCCCATGAGGCCTCACCCCAGAAGGGTGCCTTGTGCCACACAAGGACTTGGTGAATCTGATGAATTCAATGAAAACAGAGACCGAGAGACTGGAATAGTGAGTTTGTGAAGTCATAGGGAAGGCAACATCCCCCTTCCTTGGACAACATGTGGCTGAGCACAGAGCTATTTAGAATTTCTGTCATCAGAATGTCTTCCCCAGGAGCGCCTGGGTGGCTCAGTTGTTAAGCGTCTGCCTTAGGCTCAGGTCATGATCCCAAGGTCCTGGGATCGAGCCCCGCATCGGGCTCCCCGCTCAGTGGGAAGCCTGCTTCTCCCTCACCCACTCCCCCTGCTTGTGTTCCCTCTCTTGCTATGTCTCTCTCTCTGTCAAATAAATAAAATATTTAAAAAAAAGAAAAAGGAATGTCTTCCCCATGCATATATATCCACCCCCGGGCTGGTATAATCTTAGCTTAAGTGAATACTAACAAGAGCTTTCCTTTTTCCTAAGCATCTTTGATGTGTTACTTCACACGCATAAGCCTCTGGGCAGCCGTAGGAAGTGGGTGTTATTATCATCATGCTCATTTCACAGATCACAACACCGAGGCTCAGAGAAGTTACCGGTTATATAGCTAGGAATAGCAGAGCCAGCATCTGAACCCAAGTTGGATCTGGCTGCTGAGGCTGAGCACTTAACCTTGTCACCATATTCAGGAGTCCTGAACTCCGTTACCTACCGAGGCTTGACAGATAAGGTGAACGGCAGAGGTGAGGCAATGGGGCTGGTGGGACGGTGGTGAGCAAGAGAATGAGCCCGAGCTCAGCCAAAAAGGGGCAGCCAGCACTGGCTCCAGCCTCTTCCTAGCCTGCGAGACTGGCCGAGATCACACTTTTACGTTTGGTGGGCTAGACGAGCCACACGGGCAGGCCAGGTACAGTCCTGGTCTTTGTGTCTAGCAGCCTCTGTCATATTGCTTCCCAGTTTGAGACAGAGAAGCTTCTCTAGAGATGCCATTTGTCTCAGCCATGCTTGGGGCAAACGTCTCCCTCTCGTGCTTGCTGCTTTCCCACATCTCAGAAAGCGGCCAGTCCAGAGAGGCTGAATTCGCCTCTCCCTTGTGCGGCTCCCTTCACTGTGTGCAGTTTGAGAATTTCACAAGGCATGGGCCGTGCATACGGTTTTAGTCCCACTGATTCAGGGAGACCCCTTCTGGGCTGATCAGCCTTTCAGAAAAGTACCTGGTCGTCGTGCAGTCGAGGTATGGATTTTGTCCCTGGGTTGTGGACTCGGATGCCGTTCTTGTGGTATCCCAGAATCCTGAGAGCTTGCAACTTGCATCAGCACCCTGGACCAGGCCCGTAATGGGGAGGGGAGTGCCCAGTGCTCAGGAAAGCCGCAGAGGAGGCACATAGTTTGAGAGGCACTTAGAGCTGCATCATGCCCCTCTGATGGGGCTCATCTCAGCAGGACCTGTCTTAGGGGCAGGAGGTGGGGGAGGGGCCAGGGAGGGAAGCCAGTGTTCAGGCCTTCACATGGCCTGACTCAGGCTGTGGGTGGCTCTGATTTGGATGTGCTGCAGCTCACCAGGACTTACCCTGGCTTGCCCAGTTCTCTTCCCTGAGACGCCTCCGTTTCCTGCACCGCCTGTGACCTGCAACCCTGAGGGATGGTCGTGGAGTGTGTTTGTGGTCCTTGTGGTTGCAAATGTGGCAGTTGCCATCTAGGAGTGAATAACCACAGCATTTCACAGCCAAATAAGACCCAGGGAAAAAGCCCTAGGCCTCATGTGTCTCTAATCTGGGGAAAGAAGTGTGAATTGGAACTTCACAAACCCAAATCCTTAAACCCTTTCTCACCCAGTAAATTTGATGGGGTGACAGGAATGAATTAGAAATTAGATCAGGGCTCAGCATTTACATGGGTTCCGAGCCAAATGGAAATTAAAAAGAGTATCTCCAGCAGGGTTAATGGTGAAGGCAAGGCTTCCAGCATGCCTTGGCAGGGTGTCCCGACCTGGGTCTCAGAGGGGAATTGATCGAAGAATCCTGCTGATGAGATCAGGAGGTGGAGAGAGGGTTCTCTACCCAGATAGTGGGAAGGAATTAACTTGTCACCAACTGGCACTCACTGATGTGACAGAAAATGCCAGCAATGCAAGGCAGATTTTAATGCCAGGCCGCCCAGTGGCAGCACTGACTTCTCCTATCTTCCCCGAGATGCTTAGACATTGAAAAAAAAGAATATTTTCCCCCACATTGAAAGAGGTTTCTAGCTAAGTCCCATGGACTGAGTGTGTCTGGAAGCTTGTCTGTGTTGTCCAATTTCATTTGGCTTAAACATGAGAACTAATGCAGAGAATCAAAGAAAACAAAGTTGTTTGCTGAGTGTTCCTGACCAGGGCTGCTCAGGCATGAGGCCGAGGTATTGCCTAAAGTGATGTATTTTCTCTGAAAAGAACATTCAAAGTTGTTGTTTAATCTTTCTGGAGTGAGTTTCCATAGTCTTAGGTGTTCAACTACTCCCCTCTAGACCTGCATACGTGACATTCCCACAATACATCAGTCCAGCTGTGGATGAGGTTGCTGTTCACCGAATTCCCCAATTCTGCGTGGCAGGAAAATCAAATCCCATCCTTCCATTTTCCAGTTGGGCTCCTATATTATGCCAGGTACATCTATGGGGGATGGAAGGAAGGAGAGAGGGAGACACAAAAAGACAGAGTGGGACAGAGAGGAAAAGCTATGGATAGGTAGGTGTGTAGATGGGTAGATGGATGAATGGGTGGATGATGGATGGGTAGGTGGGTGGTTGGATGAATAGATAGATAGATAGATAGATAGATAGATAGATAGATGCATGGGGTGGGTGGATGAGTCAGGAGGTGGATGGATGGATGGATTTAATCTTTTCCATTTTATGACATAGCTATTTTATGTCCATTTGAGAGATGAAGAAATTGAGGGTCAGAAGCGGTAGTGAATCACCAGAGTTCTCACTGCAAGATGGTGGCAGAGCTGGGGATTGAATCCACATTTCCCAACTCAAATGTGTCTATCTTTTCCTTTCTTGTATTGCCCACTGGACTTTTTTTTTTTTTTTTTTAATTGCCCGCCTTATATCTAGAGATGGACTCATGTAGGCTTGGATAAGCCGCTTATACAAATAGGTGGCCAGAAAGAGGTCCATTTTTTTCATTTAGCAAATATGTACTGATCACAGTGTTGGCAGAATTCCAAGATGGAACCATAAGACTCCTGGCCCCTGGTGCATACTCGCTTCTTCTAGTTATTCAATTAAACACTAACCTGCCTACCGCTGTGAAGTCTTTACTGATGTAATTCAGGTCTCCAATCAATTGGGCCTGACCTAATCACGTGAGCCTTTTAAGAGCAGAGCTTCTTCTGGCTGGTTGCAGAAAGGAAAGTCTCAGAGATGTGCTGTTGGAGGCCTGAAATAAATCAAATATCTATGCTGTGCAGGACCTGTGGGGGCCACAGGGACGGGAACTACATGTGGCCTCTCCTTGCGGAGAGTGGCCCCAGCTGACAGCTGGCAAGAAAACAGGGACTTCAGTCCTACACTCAAGGAAATGAATTGTGCCAACACCCAGTAAGGCTAGAAGGGTGCCCTGAGGCCCAGATAAGAGCTATCGTGCCAACTGACACCTTGATTTCAGCCCAGTGAAATCCTGAGCAGAGAATCCAGCCACACCATACCTGGATTTATAAGCTACAGAAACTATAAGATAATAAAATTGTGTTTAAGCTGCTAAGTTTGTGGTATTTTGTTATGCAGCAACAGAATATGAATACAGTCACGTACAATATGTTGGCCACTGTGCTAATCACTGGGAATATGCGGCTGGCATGGTCCCTGCCCTCACAGAGCTCACAGTCTGGTGTGAGAGATAGACTAGAAACAAATCAAATGATTACAGTGTGATAAAAGCCATAAGATATATAAATAGGGTGATAGGAAATAAATCAAATGTGGAGGGGCCTTGCTCCAGGTGAGATGATTAGAGATGCCTCTCACCTGTGCACTAAAGGATGCAAAGGAGTCAGCCACATGAAGAGCCATGGAAAAGTATTCCAGGCGGAAGGAATAGCACAAGCAAAGACCCTGAGGTGGGAGAGAGCCTGACGTGTTCTCAGAGTCAAAAGAAGGCAAGTGTGTCTGGAAGGTGGCAAGGAAGGGGGATGATGGCTTGAGATAATGTTGAGGAATTAGGCAGGGGCCTCATCACATAGGACCTTATAGCATAGTACTCTCAGTGCAATGAATGACATGTTTTGGGGTATTTTAAACAGGGAGAGGTATGAGCTGACTGTCCTTTCTGGAGGATCTCTCTGGCTGGTCTGCAGTAAATAGTCTGGATATGGGTAAGAGCGGAAGCAGGGAAATCATTTGGGACGCTGTTGCCATATCTCAGGCAAGAAGTGATGGTGGTGTGGACTATGGTGGCTGTAGAGAGGGAGGAGCAACTGGACCTCCAAGTGGACCAAATCCATTCGGATTTGCTGGTGACTGGATGTAGGGGAAAGAAAAGGAAAGAACTGGAGATGAAACCCAGGTTCCTGGCTTGAGTAATGGGGTGAGTGACAGTGCCATTTACTGGGATGGGAGGCACAGAGTTGGGGGAAGAACAGGTTAGGGAGTAAGACCAGAGTGAAGTTTTGGATGTGATGGATGTGAGATGCTTGCGAGATATCTAGGGGAGATGTCAAGCAGCTGTTTGAATACATAGGCACTGCTGAGCAGGGGTTGTGTCCAGGGGGTCAAGACCAGCCAGCCTGACTTGGTGGTAGAGCCAACTCCCCCTGATCATTCCCTTGATGAATGGCAGGATACTTGGGACTATATAGCAAGGCTTCAAAGACCAGGGGCCTGGACCTCTGCAGTAGTCATCCTTCGTGGACATCCCCTGCACCGCGATGCTCCCATGCTGAGCCCTGGGTGCTGCCACATACCCAGTGTGGGGCATCCTGGGAAGGGGTGGTCTGGGCTAGTAGTAAGGTGCATTAAGCACCAAATTATATAAACCTGAAATTGCAGTCTAATGTTGTTAAGGGGCCTGAGGGAGCCTGGGAAGAATGAACATGCACAAGGAGTCATCTCTAGGATGATCAAATCCCTGATTAGAATCGCCTCCCAGGATCAGATGGCCTCTAGAGAACATAAAGAGTGCCTCTGAATCCTAATGGGGTGTGGGAACTCTGGAAGGATGTTTAACCAGGCTGCTGCCTTCTTCTTCAGGGCCGCTCAGTACAGGAGGGTCTGGTGTGGAAAGAGCTCCCACGGGGATCCTGACCCTTGGGCTCAGAGATGTCGTGGCATCCTATAGAGGGCCTAACCCATGTATGGCAGGTCTGGCTCTGGCTTCTCCAGCTTTGTCTTGAGGGGGTTTATTCCCCCAGAAATAGACCCTGAAACATGGATTCAAGAGCAAGTAGTTTATCTAGGAAGTTCAAGATATACCCGTAGGGTGGGGAGTTAGACAAAGTAGGGAAGCAGCCAGTAAGAGTATGTTATCAGGCCAGGCACCACTGTGGGCAGGTGGAGTTAAACCTACAGGGGAACTCTGGGAAATGATGTAAAATACATGCGTCAGAACGATCACACCTGAGAGGTGAGGGAGCTGGGACCCCGGCTCCCTTTAGTCATTGGTCAGAGCTGCTCTCGGGGGATGTTAATTTCTAGCACTCCAGACTGACATGTGCTGGGGAAGGGCAGTCCTCTGTGGCTTTGAATAAAGCCCTTGGGCAAATGTTCTGGAAATTAATTGTGGTGGTGGAGAGAGGGGCACTTTGAAAGGATGAGGCACCAAGGACATGGGTGAGGCATCCATAGGATCTACCACGAGGTTCCGGAGGCACATGTTTTGGATACTTTTAAAAACTGCATTTCCAAAAGCCTGTGATATTGACTCTGTCCAAATCTCTGCAGGCCAGGTTGCCAGGCATGCCGGACCCTCTGCAGCAGACTGAGACTATCACGCAAGTCAGGCCAAACCAGGGTTAGAACGCCTCCTGCCCCGTGAGGTCGACCTGATGCCCACAGGCAGGGCCTGCAGCGCCTCAAGACCTGGGGCTACATTCTCTCTGTGTTTTTGTCTAGCGGGTCCATCTGACAGAGCTCCTACAGGAAGCTGGGACTTGGGGTTATACACATTTACTCAGGCTGGGGCCGGGATCAGAGATCTCCGGCTTCAGCGGTTTCAAAGCCCAATCCAGGCAGCTGTGGGAGAATAAGGGCAAGATCCAGTTTCTGGGGAAAACTGGCAAATTCTGGTAGGGGTCAGGCCTTAGCCAAGAAGGGTCTCAGGGCAGTTCTAAGAAGGCAAAATGAAACACTCGGGTAGAATCACACTTGTAAGGTCTGAGTGTGCTTCAGGGAAGTGGGAAGGAAGCTGCAGGCTGATGGCAACAGGTGCTGGGGTCATTCCCTTGGCTCCCCAGAAACCAGGGGGAGTCTGAGTGTTATAGACACTAACGGGTGCCCCACGCCGGTTCCTTTCACTGGGCCAGTCCCCCTGTCCCCCAGGGGCTGTGCATGCCAGAGGCCAGCAGCTCAGGGCTGCACCCCACTCCGCGGAACCGCCCTCTGTGGTGAGAGCTGCCTCACCCAGAAATGCCCGGGACATTAGGCCCCTCCTGCGGGGATGGCCCAGAACTAGAGGCTGACTGATATTTTTTAAAGACTTTATTCATTTATTTGTCAGAGAGAGAGAGCACAAGCAGGGGGGAGCAGCAGGCAGAGGGAGAAGCAGGCTCCCCGCTGAGCAGGGAGCCCCATGCGGAACTTGATCCCAGGACCCTGGGATCATGACCTGAGCCAAAGGCAGACGCTTAACCAATGGAGCCACCCAGGTTCCCTGATACCGGTGTTTAAAAGCCCACCCCTTGGGCGCCTGGGTGGCTCCGTCGGTTAAGCATCTCCCTTCGGCTCTGGTCATGATCCCAGGGTCCTGGGATTGAGCCCCGCATCAGACTCCCTGCTCAGCGGGGAGCCTGCTTCTCCCTCTCCCTCTGCTGCTCCCCCTTCGTTGTGCTCTCTCTCTCTCTCTCATGCGCGCACACTCTCAAATAAATAAATAAAATCCTTAATAAATAAATAGATAAATAAATAAAATAAAAACCCACCCCTTGCTCCAAGATGGGATACGCCTGAGATTCCAGCCACACTCCCTGTGGAACAGAGCTCGATGTCGGCTGAGCTCATAGCTTTGCCCTGCTTCCTTCCCTGCCCTCACCTGCTTCTCTCCTCCCCTACAGGGGTTACTCGAGAGCTGGCCCTCAGTTAAACCACTTCCTCAAGAACTGATCTAAGTTCTTCGAGAACCTGATCTAAGACTGCCAAAATGTGTGAGATGTGGCCGCACCACCAGGCCGAGTGGGTCAGAAGTTTGCTAGAGAAGGGCAAGCAGCCCTCCTGGTGTACCTGGGCCTGCAGGATTTTCCACACGAAACCGGGACCCCTCTGAGCAAGCCAGGATGGTTGGCCCCCCCCTCTGCATCAGTGTCTCAATTAGAAGGGATTGAGTTCCCGGGGGGAGCCCAGAGCCGTGCTTGATTCAGCAGGGACTAAAAAGAAAGACAGAAACGTGTCTTCCATGAAATTCAACGAAGCAAAGTTGTATTTCTATAAGCCTTTCCCTCTGTTTCAGGGACTTCACTTCTAGTATATTCAAGTCATTCCTTGTGGCTAGATATCAGGAAAAAGAGAAAAAGAAGGAACCAGAAGTTGGGACAAAGAAAAGGGAATAAGGCAAGAGACAGAGTGGGTGGGGCGCCTGGGTGGCTCAGTTGGTTAAGCGACTGCCTTCGGCTCAGGTCATGATCCTGGAGTCCCGAGATCGACTCCCACATTGGGCTCCCTGCTCGGCAGGGAGTCTGCTTCTCCCTCTGAGCCTCCCCCCTCTCATGCTGTTTCTCTCTCTCTCTCTCAAATAAATAAATAAAATCTTTAAAAAAAAAAAAAGAGAGAGAGTGGGTGAAGAGGTTTTGGCAGCATGACCTTAGGAGAGATGAAGGAAAGTGAGACCAAAAAACAAAAGCCCAAGCCCCCCACCGCAGGCAGGCTTCTGGGGGGAGGGATAGACCGAGCTAACTGGAGGGCTCTGCCAGTTCCAACCTGTCCTGGCTGGAAGCTACCGAAGAGCGTGCCCGCTGCACAGTTGCTGGGTATATGGGGGAGGGCTTGATAGATACCGTCCCAGCCATGGCAGATGCCGCGGCTAAATAAGGGTCACTCAAGGCCTTTGCATCTGAAACACCCACCGAGCGCCGCTGCGTTCCTGGAGCGGGGCTAAGACAGGCGCCAGGAACCACCAGCTCTGCAATTAGACAGCCAGTGAGGGATCATTTAGACCCGGGAGAGAATGCCGCTCCGTGGGCACGCTGTCCACAACAAAGCAAAACGTGAACTGTGTGTGTGTCGTTGAAAACCGCAGAGGAGGGTGACCTGGGAAAAGTTTTAGGGAACAAAGCTTGGTAAATGGAAATTAATTCTACAGGGCCAGCGAGTCCTCGTTGAAGATATGTAAAAATACCACGGATGGCCTTTTTCTTTCATCCGTGGTCTGTATTATTTGAATCTAATGGAGGTGAAGGTGTGAGTTAGGACTTTCTTCGGTTCACTTCTGAACTCACTTCTCCATCCTCCGCTTTCCATACGGATCTTCAGCCCCCCGACTGCAGGCTCGGATGGCAGGGCCCTGGCAGGAAGCAGGTGACACCATCAGACTGGATCATTGGAGGAGAGTTTAATCCTAGGGACAATTTACGGAGGTGGGAGCAGAGTATGGGGAAGCCGCGGGGCTGGTGCAAGGCCACGGGGCTGGGAACAGTGGGAGTCCCTCCCACCCCAGTCAGAAAAGGTGGAAGACACAAGGCAACTGAAACCAGATAGAGCTGAAGGGCCCATGATAGGAGCTGGCCTTTTGGTGACTGGGGGCATCGACCCCCCAGGGAGGTGCTAAGGGGAATTAACCCCTGCCCTCTGATCTCCCACTGTCAGGATAAGGTTGCTGCCTGATGTCTGCCCCATAGCTCAGCCTCCTGGGGTGACGTGGGGTGCGGGTGGGGGTGCCCAGCACACTGCACAGTGTACTAGCCAACAGGACTTCGATGCAGGGTGGTTTGGTTTAACGTCTCCTTGCTCTGGTAGAGTTCAAAGGTTAGTTGTGTACTTGTCAGTGTGTGTTAGTCCTTGTTTGCAGGAGGGACAGAGACAACGCCGGGCAAGGAAAGAGAGTGAATACTCATCAGATGGCAGTACCCAGAGACACACAGAGCAGGAGGACGCCAGGACGTCATCAAGAACCCCTTTGTTTTGGATGAGGACCTGAGGCCCAGAGAGGGGAGGTGTCTTGTGCAAGGTCACGCAGTGATTTAGAGACAAAGCTGGAACCCATGGCAGCGCTGAATAAAATTCCAGGCACAGGGAGGTGACTGGCTGAGATCTGAGAGTCCTGCGTGAAGCTGCCTCTGGGGACAGGGAGAGCAGAGAGCAGGGGTGGGGATGGACAGAGAGAGAAGAGGAGCCTCACTCTGGCGGGTGCCAGGGGCCCCCAGAGGACCTTGTCAAGCACATAAAGGCCAAGCCAAGGTAGAGATGGAGGGCTGACGAGGCCCAGGACTGTGGCCAGGTGGTGTCAGAGCTTTTTCTAGGCCTTGCCCTGTAGCCGGACCAGACTATGCAGAAAGCAGGAGCTATGATGGCCCTGTGAGCTGCTGAGCCTGCCCTTGGGAAGTCGGGGCTACCGACTGCCTTTGAGGAACCCAAGCTCCAGGAACCCAGAGGCTGACTAAGCTGTGTTCCCTGGAGGCAAGGCTGCTGGCCCTGGGAGCTTGGGAGAAGAGCATTCTGGCTCCCCCATGAGCCAGCAGCTGGGAGAGGGTGAGCTGCCAACCTTACTGCCCATGCCTCAGCCAGGGAGTGAGGGCTATTGGTAGCATTTGGGGAAAAAATGATGGTTTCACCTTCATCCTGTGGTACCAGGGCTGTTTTAAATTAAAGATGTCTTCCTCCTAAAAATCTGGATTGATTTCTCAGTGCCTCACCATGAGGTCAAAAATGGCAGACTTAGTAATTAGAATGTAAATTTGTGTATGGAACACTGCTGTTTTGCCTATTTGAAGCCTGATCATCTGGGCTGGTATGTCTGCCTTGAGAACAGTCTAGGAATCCAGCTTATAATGACCCAAATCAGGTGGTTTCTTCATAGAGCACGCTATAAGCCAGGCACTGGGCCATTGTCTTGGTTACATATACCTAGTCCTGGTCCTCAAGGAGCTCATGGTCAGTGAGTGAAGATGGGGGTTTGGGAAGCCATATAAACCAATTTTGGCCCATGAGGGACTATTAGCACATCAGATCAGTGCTAGAATATAGCAAAATTAGCCTTCCTCCCTTGTGCCTAGGCCATGGGCATGGGTGCCTCACCAGCCACTGCACAGAGTGTGAGGGGACAGACTCTCTTCATTTTTTCAAGAAAGTTTTATTTAACTGGGAGAGTAGGAATCACAATAGGTGACCCCAAAGAAATGGGGACTCTCAGAAAGAGATCTGACTTAGTGTACATATGGCTCTTCCCTTCTGGAGCACCTCCTTCCAGAGCCTTCTCCACATGGGTCTTGGGTGCAATATGATCTATCCACTGAGACAAACATTCCACTAGGACACGTGGTAGATACAGAATTTTAAATTCTTTGCCTGGATCTCTGTGTACTTTTGTCTATTTTTTTCTGACCAGCTAGATTGTAAACTCCTCAGGGAGAGAGCCGGGGATGCACTTGTTCAAGTTGTGAATGGCTGGGGCTGGGCCTCCACCTAATACACCTAATGTGTATATGGCTTCCCAAACCCCCATCTTCACTCACTGACCATGAGCTCCTTGAGGACCAGGACTAGGTATATGTAACCAAGACAATGGCCCCAGGAGTTCTTGCCTGGCCCCCTTCTCTCTCTTCCCTGGAGCCAACGATGGCTCCCAGATTTTCACTCATGCTGCTCACATCTCTGGGGGATGTGGTCCCTTTTCCTTGAGCCTAGTAAACCTTTGTTTGGACATGTTCTTCTCTCCACTTTGCCCTCCTCCTAGGTTTATTAAGTTCATGGCCAAATAAAGCTACGTGCTTCCCTTGTCCTGTAGTGTTCTCCAACTGTGTCTGGATAATAGCGGTCACCAGAAATATCTCCTCTCAGGTCCCATAAATCATCTTGCAGCATTGGCTGCCTACATCACGCGGCTGACTTTGAGAAAGCTCCGCAGTGCTATTTCTGAATAATAATAATAGATGGAGCTGGAGCCCAGTGGCCTTTGCTATTTATCTCTGGTTCTGCAGAGCAGAGCTGTATGTGCTGAAGGGGCGTAGGTTATGTCTCCAGCGTGGTGACTCTCTCCAGGGAAGGCAGCTTCCCTAATTGCCTCTTCATTGTACAAGTTGCCTGGTCTGTTTCCTCAAGGGACAATTTGCTGATTTGAGTGGAGGATGCTTTCAGCTACTCAGCTCCAGCCCTTTGCTTGGTCTGTCAGAAAGCCTCACGATTACAAAGTAGGGATGGTTGCTGGCTGGCTGCTAGCCCTTAAAGCCATCCCCTGTAAGCCACAGCCAGCCCCAAACACTGCCACCACCTGGCACTCCTTCCCTTTCCAGCCTTGGCCTGAGCTCCTTGCCTCAGCCCACCACATGTGTAGCATCCCAACCTGCTCCAGTTCCCGGGTTTGGGAGTCTGTTCGCTCACACCCATGTAGGCTCAGCTCCTTGGCACCGAGCTTCATTCACTTCTTGACTCTGATTAGGAGTCTTTCCATAGTGATGCTGTTGGAGGCTGTCCTAGGTCAGTCTCCTCCTAGCCCAACCTGCCCCCAGGACCCTCACCTCAGTACAAATTCCCCATGGATAATAGTCCTCCTGGGTTCACCCTCCAGGGAAAGACCTGAAGACCCACACCCATGGGGACAAGGCCCTTGGCTTTGCAAAAGGAACTGATGGGAACACCACTGGCCAAGGAGATGACCGTGGACTGTGTTTGAAAACTCTCATGTCCTTTCTCTTCTGCTGGCTTTTATCTTGGGCATCTGCCATGAAATCTGACATTCGTATTTGTTTTGATGGTTGTCATACTAGACGATGGCTTTGGCCATATTCTGAAATTATTTTGGAATCCCAACCCAACTTTTATCACATTTTAACCCGATGGCCCCCTTACGTTCAGTTTTGCCTTTACGATACCCCAGTGGCACCTGGTTGAAAGAGCATGTAGATACTGAGCCATTTCTGTAAGTGGCTTTGGAGGTAGCGATGGGGCTGGAAATACCAATGTTCTGTGATGTTTACCAGCTGCTAGTGTACTTGGTATAAAAAGTTAGCCGTATGGAGACAGAATATTTCAACCTTTACCTGCAATTTGGTAGTTGTCCCAAGATGCCAGCATGGAAAAATCAGAAAAGGCATAATAAATCACCGAGTCCAGTCATTATGGTAGACCCTTACATTGTGGGAGCTGCAGACATCATGGCAATGATTCTCCTATTTAATGAAGGAGGGTTGTTTTTGTTTTTTGTTTTTACCACAAAACCAGCAGCTGCTAATCCAGCCTGGATGCATGACCATTGTAGGTACTCAGTAAATAGTGGCTATTATTTTGAAATTCAATGACCTATTCATTTCTTTAATAGATGTGATTTTTATTAAAATGATAGCATAGGTTACAAAGTTATTCACAATAAGAAAGTCAGACATACTGTGGGGAAAGGTTACCCACTCGTGGCTCATTGGGACTTTCATATCCCTCTAATTGAAATCTCTATGAATGAGATACTAGGCTTCTGGTCTGGCAGGACTGTTGATGCTCTGGTCACTGTAAAGGACCACATCAAAGGAGCTAAAAATCAGGTTAGGACTAGTGCATCAATCAAGCTGCCTGCACAGAGAAAGACAGATAAGCAGGAGTCCAAGCCATAGGATGAAAGAGACACACACCCACTTAGATAAAAGTCATATTTCTTCCTTGCCAAATAGAACTCTTATCCATCACACTTGATTAATCTTGACTTTTTTCACTCTCAGGAGATACTAACTTTTTCTTCCTGTTCTAATAGCTGCTAGGCATCGAAAAGAGATTTTCCAGCTCATAGATTGGGTAAAAGGAGCCCGCAGAGGGCTTCAACTTATGGTCTACATCCATTGCTTCTCTCTAATTTTCCTAAGGAGAAAATATTAGCCTTTCCGGTTTTGCAGACCACGGAGACTTGACCCCTAACAAAGAGCCCTCTTGCTTCCATGTGGTTCTCTGTGCTATAAATCCTAAAAAAGCCATGCTGTGTGGCTGGAGGAGGAAGAAAGCCCAAACCAGGAAACCCCACCCCACCCCGTCATTGAAAACCCACCTGACCCTCTTATTCACGTCATTCCTCCCAGAGTCCAGCCATTACAGATTCATTTTGAAAAGGCTTTAACTGGTTTCTGCCGAGGAGACAGCCATAGCCTTAGTTTTGTCCTAAGAATATTTAAAGACAATTGGAACAAAACCAAATGATTTTTTTTAATATTTGGCAGATATTTTATTTTACTTTTATTTTTTTATAGTTTTTTTTTATTATGTTATGTTAGTCAACAACCAAATGATTTTTAAACAATGGTGCAGTGATTTCCTCTGTGTCTCCTTCATAGCCTAGAAAATGAAGACAAAGGAAGGGAAGGGGGAAAAAGATAGTCCCCTACATCCCCCTGGCCCTAACCACTCGCATCCCACACCCCTCCTCCCCTGACCAGGCCCAGAGCAGGCAGGAAATAGTGTGATGGCCGGTGCCTGCAGCCAAGTCCCCTGACTGAGGACACAAAAGCAGCAAGTAACCAAGTCGGCATTTTTCTCATTCAAACTTGTCTAAGGAACAAGAGAATGTTTGAGCCACATGGAGTGTCCTGGTGTGGGGAGGGTGGTGTGGGAAGGACAAATACAACACGGGAAAGCAGTTCTGAGGCTGAGTCTGTTTCCTAGTTACTGGTGAGACCTTCCATCCTTTGCCCTCCGAAACAAGCCTAGGGCTGAGAGTAGTCAGGGGCTGCTGAGAGCTGGATTAGGTGTGGCTGGGGCATATTGTATTGTATTTTTTTTTTTCTACCATATTCAAGTTGAGGCCAGGGCGGTGGTGAAGTCCTGGCTGGTGGAGTTGCCAGGATGTGGTCGGGGTTGAGGGGGATGATTGGGGTCAAGAGGAGATCAAGGTCAAGGTGAAGTCAGAGTTGCATTGAGCTTAGCATTGAGATAAGCCAGTCACACCTGAATGAGAACATGGTTGTGGGCAGGAGAGTTTGAGAAGAACTGGGTTAGGTTGGATGGAACCGGGGTTCCGCAGGATCAGACTCTCCTTGATTCTCTAACACTATGTCCAGCCCACTCCCCTGGGTGCTCTTTGACCCTTAACTCCTTCAGGGTCCAAGGCTCATGCCAGCCTTTGAGTGTTTTAGCTCCTGCTCTTGTCCCTCCTGCCCTCCTGTATTTCGTGGGCATTAGCTATTTCCCCAGGGAGGGCACAAGAATCAAGCAGCTGAGTCGAATCCAGCTAATATAGTCACTTGTCCTGCCCACGTGCTGATGGATGATGTGGGGGGAGGCATGGGCCCTGAAGCTCAGGGTTCCCCTGGGGAATCCAGTGATCAATGACATCCCCATTTCCCGGGGCAGGGATAATTGGCTCCGTGTTGTACATGTATACACTCTTCTTGACACTCACTCCTTTCCAGAAGAAAAAAAAGCCCATCTCATGGGGAGCCCATGAGAAATGGAGCTCTCTCCTCTTGCTGCCAGGCAAGTGACAGGGCACTAGCTAATCATCTGCCTGGTGTCTCTCGGCACAGATACCTTGCAATAGCCGGGCTGCCTGGAAGTAACTCCAAATGACATTTCCTGGATCCTGTTCATTGCACAACACGCCCTGGGAGCAGGGGCCAGGAGTTAGGGACAAAAGTCCCCCACCCGCCCAGTGGACAGTAGGTGTAGGCACTGACAGCAGGGCAGGGTGCTCTCTCCAGCATCCACAGCAACTGGACTGAAGGATGCTGAGCAGCCTCACCCTCTTCAGCAGCATGTGAGCTTTGTGCCCAGCAGACCACGGGCCATCAGCCCTCTCTCCTGCGCCTGGGAGCTCCCAGCAGTCAGCAGCACCCACACACCGCTGAGACATTAGGACAGACACTGCTCCCAGTGGTACGAGGCTGCTGTGGGCTGGGCGAGCTGGCTGCACCAGGTGCTGGCGTTAGCCTGAATCCAAGCCTTTCTCGACCTTGGCAGAGGGCGGGGGAGAAGGAGGTGTAGAGGCTTGGACTAAGGCCCCAGGTGCGGACTTCCAGAGGGAGAAGTTTCAGAGGGAGGAAGATGTGATCTGACCTCTTGGAGACAAGGGGTTGACACACGAGGGAGGTTGAAAGACTCAGTCATATTCAGCTTCCAGAAGGGAAGACGCAGAATCTTTAAAGCAGCTTCATGGACCGAAAGGGCTGGCTTGTTGCAGAGCTTGCCATAGCGAAACTGGGGAGCAGTGGATAGAAGTGATTGCAGGGTAGGTTTCTTCTCTACTTGAGGGAGCAGTTTCTCTCAGCCAGAGCCGTTCAATGGGAGAATGAGCTGTTCTGTGAGGTACTGAGTTTCCCATGACAGGAGATGATCTACCAGGGCAGAAACAGCACATCAGAAATGTGGTTGCCCAGATTCAGGCAGTGGTGAAGGATTCAATCACCTGACTGTTGAAGGCCTTCCTGTGGGATGCTCTGAGAAGCAGGTCTCATGTTCAAGGTCAAGGGCTTGATTACAGGTACTGCTTGGCTTTCTGCATACTTCTCTACTGTCCAGGCCCCTGCTTTTTGCCCTGTGCCCTATCATCTCCTCCACACCATGTTTGAGCATTATCATCCCTTTGGCCCTAAGGAGAACATGATTCTTTCTAAATGACCACCTTTCTTTCCTGCTTCTGAGGACCACTTTCCTCAGGGGGATGCCTGGGGCAGGGAAGAAAGAAGCACCCACCTCCCAGAGCTTTGCTCACTCCAAAGAGAAACAGTGGATTTCCCCATCCCCAAAGGTGCTACAAGAGGCCTTCATATCTTCCCGTTTCCCTCCTGCAGCCGCTGTTCTGAACACAGCTACAAGACAGGTGTGTCAACATGCCACACTTCAGGCTTGGCAAAGGAGAAATGAGGCTCAGTCCCCCAAAGAGGTTTTGGGGTGCTGGCATTATCTTTGAAGGGGAGGACTTAGGCCCCGAAATAATGCCATGTAAAGTCCTTCTCAGCAAGAGCGGTGGCTGATGGCCTCAGTCTCCCATAACTCCACACCCCAAGCAGAGGCCCATGGGCACCTTGACAAAAGGAGCTCATTATTTTGCCTTCCGTTGCTGCAAAGTTCGGCTCAGCGCGGCAGCCGATCAGAGGAAGCCGCCCACCATCAAAGCCTGGTTCAGTAAGATACAAGCGGTGTGTGATTCAAGACAAACTGTCATAGCGGATTAAAACATGTCTACGCCCCCAATGACAACAGTTATTTTTTCTGAGAATATTGAACGTGTTGCTTACATTTCATAGTTGACGGGGAAAGAAATCTAATTCCACCAGGCTGGATCATTTAAAGGCAAGGGTAGTGTTCCCAAGGTGATATAAAATAAAGCATGATTGCATGATTCTTCTGTTGCCTTACTATTTCATTTCCAGCCTTTCAGCCTAATTCTTCGTTACATGGAGAATTCTGTGCCAGCCACCTGTGATAATTTTAATTTACTCACTATATAAGCCCATTTCATATCTTCCTCTAACTATTCCTCTAACTAGAAGGATAATGTTCACCTTTATCCTTTAAGGGATGAACAGAAGTTCATTTTTTTTTCAAGTATCACAATGTTTATTGATAGATACAAGTATATAAAATCAGGGCATGAACATGACTTGATAAATTAAGTAGACAATTTCAATACTAAGAGGGACCAATTCAAATTCTCACCATTTGTTTCACACCCACAAAACCACTTCAAGGGCATTAACGATCTCTCAAAACTGATCAGTTTTGTGCAAGTAGACCATGTTTCTTTTAAAAAGACTTGTGCACTTGCCCAGGCTCAAGGATATGAAAATCTAGCACATAAAGCCCATTACTAGAGGTAGAAATACAGGCAATATACTATTACGGCAACAGCCATCAATTACAGTTAAGAATTTTTCTGTAACAACCAAATGGATAATCAAATATTGCAACAGTGCAAGTATTACTGAGCAAAGTGCATTTCTACAGTATTCAGTGTTGCTATTGTATGTATTGTATCGTGTTGCTATGTAACAGAAGTTCGTCCATTAAAGCCCGACTGAGATGCCACATCTTCTGTAAACCCCTCCTTACTCTCGCTGAGAGCTAGCTGTTGGGAGTTCCCCGAGCTATTTGCACCTGCCTCGTGGTAGCACTCACCACTTAGAATGGAGTCTACTTGTCTCTTGTCATATCTGTCTCCCACTGGGCTGGGAACTCCTAGAGACCAGGGACTGTGTCTCTTCAGTGCTTAGGACAGTGCCTGGCACACAGTAGGTGCTCAGGAGGGCTTTGCTTAACATGTTTTTTCTACTGTATGCAAAGCAGCCTGGGCCCATCTCATTTACTACATTAAATAGTAATTAATATTAAACATGCAAAAGGGAAATATTTCATCAAAAGAATAGAAAGAGCTATTCCTTAATTGAGGGACCCTGGAATTCTTGTTCCTAGATGTGTTTTATACCCAGAATGTCAAAGGGGAGCCTGGAGTCGGTCCCCCTCAGCCTCCTCCTGCCTGACAAGAGGCAGCACAGATGGGCCTGGGACCTGAGCCTTTCGGACAGAGTGCCGGGAGTTGGCCAGCTCGACCGTGCCACCCAGCACCAAACTCCGCAGGGAGCTCATCAGAGCGAAGTCACACAATAGCCCCAGTGCTGTCTTTGCTCCCGTGCAAAAGCATAAAGGATCATGTTTATTTGCCACATTCAGGAGGTTGATCTGAATTTGTGTTTATTTTTTCATTTCTTGTTCAGAAAGGAGGTACATTTTCTGTACTCTGAGTTCCCAGGCCTGGTATTTCTGAGGTCAGACACATCACAATGTCTTGATTCTCTTCTGGGTTGCCCGGGTTCCAAAAGCACCCTTTGCCCTGACTGTAAGGGCTCCAGAGACTTGTAGTGGTTCAGACAGAGACGCTTTTTGAAAGCCAGACCAGTCTGCCTGCTCTTTACTTCCCATGAACTTAATTTCAGCAATTTAAGGGTATGTGTGTGGTGGGGGGGGGGGTGGGGGGGATGTGTATTAAACTGGCTCCATGCAGGAATGTGGATAGCTCTCCAATCCTGGAAATGATCCCTTGAGTGTTTTGATAGAAACCATAGAAAGAATTCATCTGATGTGGGTGAGCTTCAAGCAGTACCCCCTAGAGACAGGAGTGAACCATTTGTTCTTCTTTGCAAAAAGCCTTTCCAGATCACAGTCTGTATGCTAGTTCAGTGCGAGGCACTGGAGCCATAACTGAACAGGCTGTGGGAACAGCCCTCAAAGAGCTTACCATCTAGTGGTAGAGATGGACTGAGAGACACTGGGGCTCTAGGGAAAGGACATCCAACCTAGTCTTTGGAGCTCAGCAAGGCTTCATAGAACAAGGAAGGACTTTCTGAGACTTGAAAGTAGGAGTCTTGCAAGCCAAACGTGAAGAAGAAGCTTAAGCATACTGGGAAAACTTTAAATGGTCTGAAAGCTTTGGTTTGTGGGAATTCTGGGACTCTACTGGACATCCTCAAGACAGGTGCAGCCGCCCACTTCCAGTCTGTGTGTCTTCCTGTCTCCCAGAATATATCCCACTGCTGGAAGGATCTTGCCAAAGGAAAGCTGTGATCACATTATGCCCTTGTTCAAAACTGTTTCCTCTCCGCCCCATTATGTGACAGCTTAAAGCCAGGTGGCTTGACCTCAGCTCACTACTGCCCTCCTGTGTCCTGTAGCCAAGAACTACCTGCATTCTTGCCCCAGCCTACCTTCAGCCACTAAATAGGGGGGCACTTAGCCCCACTCAGATACTGGAGCCAATTCTATTCCCAGTTTGGGGAAGTTGTTTAAAGCTCTTTACCGGTAACTTGGTGGTATATACTCACGACAGAGTTCCAACAGACAGGGACTAGCAAGAAATGGAACAAGAGCTGGATACTTATTCCATGACCATCCAGCCAGAGTCAAGTATTGGTCAGCACAGATTTTCCAGGTGACCTCAAAGCCAGGAGTGAGGAGCATATTAAGGAATGGAAATGGGATCCAAGGCTGAAAGCTCAGAACTCTACCCAGGTACCATAATGAGTCCCCAGTCTCCTTCCAGGTAGCCATCATTATGGGCCTCATCTTGAGTCCTTCCCTTCCTCTCCTCCCCATTTCATCTTAATGAAGCAAGGCTCTAGGATAAGTTGGAGCATGACAATGGCAAGAGATTCCAACTTACTTGTTGGATGCTGGTCTTTGTAACTGAGTTCTTGCTTTTCCTATGTGACCAAGGCCCTCACCCCTAGTCCAGGGAGATGGGCCATGTTCCCTGCTGGACAGTCTTCTGTTTGGGTTTTCAACAGTTGCTGGCTGTCAACCTCCTGGGATGGGATCCATGTCATACCTACCCTAGGTACCACCTGCAACCTTAGCTGTGCCTCCCTGACACTGACCCCTGGCTGAGACCTTCAGCCTTTCACTGGCTGCCAGGATCCCCTGAGGCTACATATCCCTGGTCCATCTTCTTCCTCTCTGCTTCTAGGACCTTCCCCACCCACTCATCTGAGGCCAATGGGCATATCTCACCTCAATTTCTGTCCCATCCCATATGAGCTGCCTCAGGACCAACATACACATTTTAGCTCCCCCTTCCTGTCTTGTGCACTTGCATTTGGGGGACAGTTACACAGCTTCCAATTTTATGTGTGTCAAATTCCATTTTGTTAGATTTGAGCCATCATTCTCTCTTGTTAAAGTTTTTTTTGCTCTATCAGCATTCCCCCTCCCATCTTATCGGTCACAAATTTTGAGGAATATACCTTCCCTATGTTTATCTAATCTATCAGGAAAAATATGTGTAGGATGGAACTAAGGACAGAGCTTTTCACTTGCTGCTAGAAACCCCTTTGATGTTGATGTTGAGCCATAAAGCAATCCCGTTGGATACAGTCATTCAGTAGTGACTATTTTGCTTGATTATATAACATCTAGTCCAAATATTTCGACCATCCAGTCCAGATGTTTCAAAATGGTGGCAAATGTTTTGTTCGGTCTGCACATTATTTTTAAAAATCTAAACTCATGTTGAAAACCAGGAGGTATCTCACCAAAATATCCGGATTTCTGGCTTTTCTTGAGAAATACTTAATAACAATCAGCTGGAATTGAGTGGCAGATGCCTTTGTTAGACAGGCATGTCCTCTTTGGTTTGCTACAGTCCCTGATTACTCATTTATGTTTTGAGTTTACAAACTTCCTAAAGGATATGAAGGGAGACTTTGTGTAACAATCATTATATTAGCTATCTATTGCTGTGTAACAAATCACCCCAAACTTAGCCGGCTAAAACAACAAACATGTATTATCGTGTACAGTCTTTGAGAATCAAGAATCCAGGAGGGTCTTGGCTGGATGGTTCTGAATCATGAGGCTGTAGTCAAGATGTTGACTAGGGATGCCATCATTTGAAGGCTTGACTGGGGATGGAGGACCTGCATGGATCTTCATTCATGACACGGAAGTTGGCTTCCCTCAGAGTAAGTGATCCAGGAGAGAATGACCAAGCTGTGATGTTTCTTATGACCTCGTTGCAAAAGTGACACACTTCTACTTTTGCCTTATTCTGTTCATTAGGAGCAAGTCACTAAGTACAGCCCACATTCAAGAGGAAAGGAATTGAGCTCCATTTTGTGAAGAGAGGAATATCAAAGCCCTTGTGAATGCCTTTTAAAACCACCACAATCATTACATTGGATAATATATGTAAAACTTTCAGTGCTATGTACTTAATGCCTAGTAAGTGCTCAGTAAATGTTACTTATAATAATAGTAATAATAGGTAACACTGAGTATTTAGAACCTGCCAGACACTCTTTTAAAAGCTTTATGTGCATTGACTCTTTAACCTCACAACAACTCTATAAGGTGGTCTTTATTATTATTCGCATTTTACAACTTAGAGCACATGCACAGTGAGGTAAGACAAATAGCCCAAGTTCACACACTGGTAAATGAGAAGATGGGATTCAAACCTTACTAGTGTTCATTTAACCATTATCCTACACTGAATTTCAAAAATCTTATTATTACTGTTTATAGTCATTATTGGTATATTATTGTTATTGTTGTTATTATGACTGTCATCATCATCATTATTATTAGTTACATGTTTCCCTGACCTGCGGCACCAATAAGCCTGTTCAGGAAAGAAGTGTGATCCATTTACTGATTTGTTCTAATAAAATCTTTGTTGGGCCCTCGGCCTCACCATTTCATGATGTAGGTACTCAAAACCCACTGCTTTCTGATCTTGCTCCTTGCTCTTTGGATAATGACAAACCTCTTAAACATGATTTACTGGGCCCCTCTTCAGGGTTTGCCCCTCCTTTTCTCTCACTCCATCTCACTCCTGCCCACCCTGCGCCCTCCGTCCCTGGCTGCAGGGGCTTCCACTAATCTTAAGCACCATACTCCTCCCATATGTGCCCATGCTGGGTTTATGTGCCTGGGACCGCTTTCCTCATCTCTTAAAAAAGAAATCATGCCTGTGTTTGGTATTAAATCCCATTGCCTATAATCTGAATAATCCTTTCCTTTTTCTTGAGTCGATAGTGGTTTTCCAGCCCCTTTCTTCTCCATATTAGTTCAGTGATACAATGTCCGATGGATCTCAGCACCCTGAATCCTGGTCTTCTCGGCTGGAGACTAGACTGATTGACAACAGTCAGGCAGTCTCTTCACATTCATTTTTAGCAGAGTAGTTAAATGCCCAGCACTGAGGCCTGACTGACTGGGTTCGAATCTTGATTCTGCCATTTATAAGCTGGTGACTTACACTGATGCCTTTGTACCTCAGTTTTCTTATCTTTAAAATAGGAAGAATGACTTAAAATAAGCTTTCCTATAAGCTTGTGGTGAGGAGTAAATGAGTTAGTTGTGGGAAGTGCTCAGGAAGGGCCTACTGGCCCACAGTCAGTTTCTTGTGGTGATTACTGTACCCCCTTTCTCCCCTTCAGCCAGCTGCCCAGTGACCTCAGGCACAGCCGGCACAGGATGGGGATGCCCAGGTCAGAGGTCAATCCTAGGAGATCCAATGATCCTCTAAGATTCAGAGAGAAGGCAGTGGGTATGGAAGGAACTCACTTTGCAGAAAGACATACACAGATTTCAATCCAGCCTCCGCTGTTTCTTAAGTATGCCGTCTTGGACCCATCACTTTAACACCTCAGTTTTCTCATCTATAAAACTCAAATACCAATAGCTCCTCTCAGGACTGTTTTGAAGATTAAATAATGCCTGTAATGTGTGGAACACTTTAGTGCAGGAACATAGCAGTTATTTAATAAATGTTAATTTCCTTCTTCTTCCCTTCAAATCAAGCATTATTCTCGCGGGCATAGAGGTAACTACAGAATGGAAGCTAAGGAGCTGCCGTTTTCTCCTCGGCATCTCATACAATATGCCATTGGCCTCAATCATGGGCCCCTTCTTACTCATCTTCTTAATTCTGTTCTTACAGAGCCCAATCAACTGCAATTTTGAATCTCCTTTCTATTTTCTCTACATGACCTTTTAAAAATATGAGTCTCTTCAAGAGTTCCCTGGGGTCTGATTTTTCTGGGTTTTCTCCCATGTTATTCCTGTTTTGGATCATCGCTGGTTACATAAGCAGAATTTTGGTTCTGAGGGCCTCCTTCCAAAGCCTGTAATCCATGAAATCACAGCTTTCTTTCCCATCCACTTTTTGAAATCTGTCCACTAAAGCCTAGGCTTTGAGTGTACCTGGCCTGCCTTTCTCTAACAGGCCTTGTGAGACGATATGGACATTTTCCCCAAGGTTCCCAGCACTCCACTTCACCAGTTCTTCATGGTTGATAGGAACTGATAAGCCCAGAATAGCAAAGGGTCTTTTTTTAATATATATTGCTAATGTATCAAGCCCTGTTGCAGCACTAGAAATCAGTAGAGAGAAAAAGCCCATGCCTATATAGAATGTACATTTTCGCTACAGATACAGACAACATCAAAATAACCAAGTAAGGATTAATATGATTTTTAGTTACTTAAAAACACTTACAGAAAAGTAAGACAGGACAGGTAGGTGAGAGAACATGTAGGGATGGAAGGAAGTGAATTGGAAGATTTGATGAGATGGTCAGGGAGATTCTATCTGAGCCTGTGATATTCAATAGACACTGAACGCAGGGAGTGAGCCCTGCAAAGGCTAGGAGATCTTTGAGGCACGAAGTACAATTGCAAAAGCCCAGGGGCTGAGGACAGAACAAGTTTTAGTCAGAGCCCAAGGGGTCCTAGAAGAACCATGGACAGTTGTTGGGGACATAGGCAAAGGGTGTCTGTGTGTTTGTATGTGTGCATGTGTGTGTGTGTGTGTGTGTGCATTTGGGGAGGGGGGAGGGGAGACCTATAGGTTTTATTAGACTCTCTAAGATCTCTAAGATGTAGAAAGTGTAATAACCATGGCATCCTTCCTTCCAGCCATCGGGGGGGTGGGAATTGTTAGCTCAGCAAGTTGTCAAACATCCTGCTTTGAATGGAGTGGAAGCCTTCCCTTTGGTGTCTGGGCAGCCAGGGTCCTCCCTATTCACTTTACCTCCTTATCAACCCTGCAGTCTAGGCCATAAACAGCCTCCGTCTTGCTCCATCTGGTCACAGCACCAAAGGCAGATTAGAGATTCGGCTCTCACCTCCTTTCTTCTCTCCTTTAGCCTCACCGAACACTTCCACCCTTTGGTGAGGTGGTGCCAGGCAGGAGTTAACCCTTCCTGCCCCAGCAGCGCTGTTCCCCCAGACTCAGGTCACCTGCAAATCTTTGTGATACCTGTGGGATCACCCCGAGCCTAGCTTCCAGCCTGGAATCGACTTCGCTTGCTACCCCTGTTGTCAGTAATGCTGCGTAGACTTCTTCTTTTTTTTTTTTAATTCATTTATTTTGGAGAGAGAAAGAAAGAGAGAGAGCAGGGAGAGGGGCAGAGAGAGAGGGAGAATCCCAAAGAGATTCCCTGCTGAGTGCAGAGCCTGCTTTGGGGCTGACGTGGGGCCGATCCCACAACCCTGAGATCATGACCTGAGCCGAAATCAAGAATCGGACGCTTAACCGACTGACCACCCAGGCGCCCCCTGCTGCATAGACTTCTGAGGAAATTAGTTCTGTCTTCAGCTCCCAGCTCAACAGTTTCCTCATCTGACGCATGGTCCCTCCCACACGTGCATTCTCTCTCCACATCCCTGGCCACTCTCCATGGTAACCAGTTCACAGGTGGATTTCTCTCCTCTGCCAGGCTTAATCCCGAAGCAAACTCTGTCTTCCTGCCCTCACAAATATCTCCCTGCTTGATCCAGCTTTTGTGGATTCCAGTATCAAGAAAACCAGACGCTGCTTGTGAACACCATCCGCACACCCAGCTGAGACCCTGCCAGTTCTTTGTTCTTTCGAAGTCGTGGGGGGAATAAAGCAATAAAAGTGCCACTCAGCTATCTGATTTCCTCAGTGTCCCGCCAGACTTGAAAGATGGCCTCTCTTTCTATGTGCGGTTGTCAGCCATGGGTGGTTAACAGCAGAGGACGTGGCCGTGGCTGGGTAAGGCTCAGCCGCCGCCCAGGAAGGTGGTGCCTCTCCCACCTGGCTGTGCGCCAACAGCAGTAAAAGCAGCAATGCCCGCCCTGTGCCCACTAGTGCTCTGGAGTCTGCAGCTGGTCATTTGAATCAGGACTGTAGTCAACATACTTACACAAGATCCAGCTTTCCCATTCCATTGCCCCAGTGTTCCAGAGCTGCTTTTCTTCCTGCTGCATGACTTGTCTCTTCACTCAGAGCTTGGTTCCCTCTGTTCAAATCAGCTAGTACTCCCTCCATCCAGCCCTCCTTCCTTCTCCTGTTCTTTGTATCATTGCCTCTACTCTGGAGGAAGATACCTGCTTGGAAGCTGTGTTCTGGATTCCTTTCCCTTCCCTCAAGTGTGGTGACCACTTAGGCTTGCCACGCATCCAGCTGTCTCTTGCCTCAGGCAGGAAGACTCAAGCTCCCTGAGGTCCCTGAGGGTAACCCCCGCGTTCCTCGTCGTCTCTGGGTCCCAGTTTGCCCATCTCATGGGATCATTATGAAGATTCGAAGAGCTAGTGTAGGGGCACCTGGGTGGTTCAGTCATTAAGCGTCTGCCTTCGGCTCAGGTCAGGATCCTAGGGTCCTGGGATCGAGCCCCGCATCGGGCTCCCTGCTCCGCGGGAAGCCTGCTCCTCCCTCTCCCACTCCCCCTGCTTGTGTTCCCTCTCTCACTGTGTCTCTCTCTGTCAAATAAATAAATAAATAAAATCTTTAAAAAAAAAAAAAAGAGCTAGTGTAGATGAAGCGCCCAGCACACAGTAGGCTAAATTCCTTCTTTCTGCTTCCCCTGGGGCCATCTCCCCCACTTCTGGTAGACACACTCATTTCACTCTGACCAGGCTTTCATCTGGAGCCCCTTGATGTGGCAGCACTGTAAGCCAGTCACAGAGACACAGAAACCCCATCTGTACCCCAAGTTCTTACCGTGGGACCTTGCCAGACCCACGTTGGCAGGGACTGAATCTTGTCTGAGGATGGGTATCCGGCATTGTGTCCTCCATAGTTACTGAATGATTAAATGGTTCAAAAAAGATGACAAAAGGCCCAGATCCTGAAACCAACTCAGGTTGTTGCTATAGAGCTGATTGAATGTGCTGTGTTCTCTCCAGAAGATTGGATACCATGTCAGGTCCTGCCTGGGGGCCAGGCCGGCCGCACACGTAGGTGACCCGTGAGTTGTTTCCACGGTGAGATCAGGCCTGGCTGCTGGCACTCCAAATGATCCGGGGGACTGAGGAACCTGTCATATGCCAGGCATAGTCAGGAAGGGGTCAGGGCGGGCTTCAGTGATCCTGGCAGAGGATCAGACCCAATCTCTCTATACTATCTCTAGTCGTGACCTACTGGCTCAAGCAATGGTTCTGGCCCTTGTTAAAGCTCTACGATAGGCCTGATTGAGGCGTGGAACTATATGCAGAACACATAACTTGTATTATTTTGGGGACGGGGAGCAAAATAAAAATTTCACTTGCTTGAGTTTCTAGAATGGGGCAGTTTCTTTTGCTATTATAGTACCTTTTTAATTAACAAATGGATGAAAGGTCCTTCCTGACATTTTGGCTCATCTCTCAGAGATTTTTAGGTGGGAGGACTCTGAATAAAGCTTCCTTATGACTTCCTAATACTTTTTGGCCCAGCCTTCAAGTCCCCTTGCAATCTGCCCAGCACACACATATCCAACGTCCTCTCCCATCATTCAACCCATGCCCCACACCCAGCATAACCCACACTCGGCAGGCCTGCCACTTCCCACTTCCCAAACATGTCATTCATGTTCATGCTTCTCGGCCTTTATGCATGCTGTGTTTTCTACCTGGGACACTTTTTTCTTTCTTTTTTTTTTTTTTAATATTTTATTTATTTATTTGACAGAGACACAGTGAGAGAGGGAACACAAGCAGGAGGAGTGGGAGAGGGAGAAGCAGGCTTCCCACGGAGCAGGGAGCCCGATGCGGGGCTTGATCCCAGGACCCCAGGATCCTGACCTGAGCCGAAGGCAGACGCCTAATGACTGAGCCACCCAGGCGCCACCCTCCCCCCCCCGGGACACTTTTTTCTGTCTTCTTTATCATCCTAGCAAAGCCACCTCACCCATCCCTTTGAGACAAACTCAAATATCATCCTATAAAACTTATCCCATCCTATAATACTATAATTATTATACTACTATATTATCACAGCACCTTGTGACAACCACTTTTAGAACATATTTCAATGCACTAAAATGATCTGTTTATAATTATTTCCTCCCACCACATTGTGAGCTTCTTGAGGCTGGAACCCTGACTTACTCCATAGGCCCAGCACTGAGCACCGGGCCTGCCACATGCTGAGTGCTCAGTAAAAATCTGCCCATTGAATGCATGAATGAAAGAAACACAATAGGGACATGAAGTGAGGAAGAGCAATGTTCTCAATATTTGGGGCATGTCTATCAGGGAAGTAATATTTCTTGGGTTTTCTGAAGTCTCACTAGAGGAATATGATGATGTATGTTGCTAAAATAGAGGGGTCTGAAAAAAAATCAATAATACCGAAAGGCCCGGCCAAAAAATATACCAGCAGGCTGCCAGCTGTGCAGGTTGCAGACTTTAGAGGACAGCTCCTGGGCAAGGTGACTCACCCCTGTCCGGAGTCTGCTGGGCTCATCTATGTCCCGCATTCTGATAGCATCCCCGGCCCGGGAGCTCTGCATTTGGTGGTTTTAAAGTAAGAGGAATACATGCATAGTGGTCGAGGAAGTCCGTGTAGGCTGGGATGGAACCCAGGAACTAGCTGATGTTAGCAGTCCACATTGAGATGCTGCTGGCAAGGGGATGTCCTTAATCCTAGGCTCTAAACTTAAAAAAAAAAAATCAGTGCTTCCAGCAGTTGTTTGTTTTTATTTACACTTGGGAACCACAGCAGGCCTCAACAGACTCAAGCATTTAGTGAGTTTTATCAGACAACTCGGAGCCCACGCCTAGATTTGAGTCTCCCTCACTCCCAGCCTCTCCCAGGCCCACAAGAACCTGAAGCGTGGATAGAAAGGGTTTTGCCTTGGGGGGGGGGGCAATGCTGGCCCTCCCCTTCTCCAGCCCCATCTCTGCTCAGTTTCACGGCTGAGGCTGGGCATCCCTAAGCTAAGGGGGCATGGGAGGGATGCATGGGAGCTAACCCTACTTTCCAGAGGGGCTGCCTGCTCTGTTTGTCTGGACATGCCCTGCCAAGCTAGGTAATGAGGTCTGCCTCCCTTTACTTCTCAGCCCGGGGCCTTTTCCTGAACCTCACCCACAGGCCTACCCCTTTGCTGGGGTTCCTTCTGAGCTCCACAGCTGTGTCTCTGGCTTCCCAAATGCCAGTAGCTTCCTCTTCCATATTGGAGAGACGGCATCACTACCCCTCTGGGTTAACGTTCCCCTTGCTTAGAGACCACAGCTGCTAGGCCCCCTCTCCCATCCTTGTGTGTGCCTCACTGTGCTTGCTTTTTCCACAGAGCACAAACACGATGCCTGACATCATAGTATACATCCATTGATGTATCTATATATTGTCCTTCTAGTCTTTGAGCTCCTTGAGGGGAGGGAGCTTCGTTTACTCTCTGAGCTGTGAGTGGCACAGAGAGACACTCAGTGCTCTTCGTTGAATGAGTGAGTGCCCAGGGAACATGACCTGTCTCCCTTGAGCCAGAGTTCACCACGTCCTGTCAAAGGTCCATGACCTACAACACCAGATACTGGCCCTGGATTTCTCCTTTGTCATTTGACGATAATCATATGTGGGATTAAGAACATGGACCTGAGTCAGGGTGCCTGGGTTTGCATCCCCGTCCTACCCACTTCCAGCCCTGGGACACTGAGCAAATCCCTCCACCTCTTCTTAGCTTCATTATGATCACTTGTAAAATGGGCCCAAGTGCATAAAAGATCCCTGCCTCACAGGGGTGCTGTGAATGAGGACAGAGATGCCAGAGGCTTCCTATAGGTTTTCATCTGCTTTAAATCGCAAAGTGAGACTGATGAGACCTGCTGAAGGGCCAGGACAAAGCCAGAGCCGGCAGGTGCTCATTCAATGGCCCCTCCCACCATGACTCCCAAAGGCAAGAAATGTGTTAGGACTGTGAGCTCTAGGACTAGACTGCCAAACTCGGAATGTTGGCTCTACCACCTGCTAATTATTTGAACTTGGACACATCACTTACCCTGTTTGTGCCTCAGTTTTCTCATCTATAAAATGGGTTGTCAGTAGTACTTACCTAATAGAGTGCCCCTGAGGGTAAAATGACTTAATACAAATAAAGCTCTTAGGAGTCCTTGCCTACAGGAATCCCCTCATAAGGGGCTGTTCAGTAAGCAGAGGACAGTTTCAGATGGGAAGTCCCAGGGCAGTTTGCTGCAGGCCTGGCGTCCCCCAGACAATGCAGGGGAAACTGCTCCTAGCCTAGGCACCTTCCTTTGAAAGGAGGAAGGCAACAGAGGAGTTCAGACTAATAAACATGCAGTAACACCACTCCTTAAGCACTTACAACATGTCATCATTGTCTCACACAACACTTACAGCCACCCAGAGAAGTAGATAACATTACTTCCATCTCGACAATAGGAAATTGAGGCTCAAAGAGGTTAAGTCACACACCCAAAGTCACACAGCTGATAGATGGCCACACCGGGAATTAAATTAAAATCAGTCTCTCCCCTGAGTCGCTGCTCTTTCTGCTCTATGTGACATCTTTCAACAAAGAAACAAAAACCCAAGGACTGAGAGCAGAGCACTTGGGTTCTGCCTTGTCGTGCGCCCCTTCACGGGATCTTTCCCTTCGAGAACAGATTGCCTAGGGTGTTCAGTGAGCTGAGGAAAAGAGCACCAAACCTCCTGATCTGACAAGCACCGACAGTGGGTGGGGTGTATATATGTGTGCAAAGCCCACTCCGTCTCCCGAGTCATGAGTCAGCCAGGCTGAGGCTGCTGGTCACACAGCCTGAGCAGCCCGTGATGTGCAGAAGTACAGAGCTGACTTACGGCCTGTGGGAGCTTTAGCTCTTCCCCCAGAGGACACTCAGGGCTTTGCCGCAGGACCTGGACCTCAAGGCCTATTGTCAGTCCTCACTGGTCTCCTGGAACCCAGCAGTGTTTCCAGAGCCCTGTGTCTGTGTTCTAAGGAGAAAACAATTCCTTCCCTTGCCCTAGCCTTTCCTCTACTTGGAGAGCTGCAGATGAAGGAAGAGTTCCAAATGAGCCTCAGCGGGGTCAGATGAGGCAAGAGGAATGATTCCAGGTAGAGGGAGCAGTTAATGCAAAGGTACTGTGGCACCACTGAGTTCGGTGGGAATGTGACTTGAGCACAGAGGCTTGCCAAGAAGGCTAAGCAAGTGGGGACCAGGACCTTCAACCCTGCAAGCCAACAGCAGTGGGGCCAGGGGAGAGGGTTGGGGGGAGGCTGTTACTCTGGCATTTATAGAAGCTTAGACTTTCAGCATCTCAGGATCATGGGAGTCAGTCTCCAAAAATCACAGACGTTCGAGATCTCAGAATCTTGAAATTTTGGACTCATAACCTAAACTCTTATGCTCTCAGTCATGAGATTTTGGATCGAGTTTCTGAGCTGGGCAGCACTCAGAGCTCTCCAAGTCCTGCACAAAAGGAGAATTTAGCACCAAATTCCAGCTGGCCTCTAGCTTAACTGCCAACGGCAACTGGACCTTCTCCAGTGCTGGTACTAGACCTCACCCTCCTGGAGTCCCCTTTGTGTGCCGGGACACCAGCAGGATCTGTCCGCAGCTCAGATCCCACCCGCTGTTACAGGCTCCGTGCCGGCATTGCCCGAGGCTTTGAGGTCTTCATGCCTCCCTCCCTTGAAGTTCAGAGCAAGGGCCGTGCTCAGTACTCCCGAGCTGGAGGGGCAAGAGCTAGAGCAGTGTCCACTCCGCTTTGCCTGGATGCAGCTGACATTAATCACCCATCATGGCATTTTTAATAAGTCCTGGGATTCCTGCTGAAAACCATCAGAGGGCAGGAGTATTTTATGCCCTGTAAGTAATTTCACAACATTTGGGCCACTGTCCCACCTTTACTTTCTCTGGGTTTCCATCTCACACAGCCCCAGGCAAGCTGGCCCTCATTCAAGGTCATTTAGTCCATGAGGACAACTGATTTCTCTTAGTCCATTATTCTTGTTTTCATTTTCTGAATTACTCATGGTGGATGAATAGAGAATCGGTGGAATAGAGAGCCTGGAGCTCTGGCCCTGGGGGAAGGAAGAGCTGGATTCTCTTCCTGGTTGCACAGATTAGCAGCTCTGTGACCTCTGGCAAGTCTGAGGGTGTCAGGAGCAGAGAGGGTGTGAGCACTCAGAAGGGCCTCTCTGTCGCATGGCCCAGACCTACAGTGAATAACCCAGATTGGTCCACACAGTCTTTTGTCCTTGGCCTTCTATTGCATCTCCCAGCCACAAGTGTACCTGAATTGTACCTGATTGTGGATTCCGAAGATGAGTGAGCAATGAGCACTCTAGGAAACCCAAACCCAGGCCCTCTTCCCTCATTCGTAGGTCTTGCTTGCTCAGAGACTTTTACCCCAGAGAAGTTAGATTTGTGTGTGACCTAAGGAGCTGGAGAAAGAACAGCAAATAAAGCCTAAACCCAGCAGGAGAAGAGAAATAATAAAGATCAGAACAGAAATCAATGAAATAGAAACCAAAAGAACAGTAGAACAGATCAACGAAACTAGGAGCTGATTCTTTGAAAGAATTAACAAGATTGATAAACCCCTGGCCAGACTTATCAAAAGGAAAAGAGAAATGACCCAAATAAACAAAATCATGAACGAAAGAGGAGAGATCACAACCAACACCAAAGAAATACAAACAATTATAAGAACATATTAGGAGCAACTATATGCCAGCAAATTAGATAACCTGGAAGAAATGGATGCATTCCTAGAGATGTATCAACTACCAAAACTGAACCTGGAAGAAATAGAAAACCTGAACAGACCTATAACCACTAAGGAAATTGAAGCAGTCATCAAAAATCTCCCAACAAACAAGAGCCCAGGGCGAGATGGCTTCCCAGGGGAATTCTACCAAGCGTTTAAAGAAGAATTAATACCTATCCTTCTGAAACTGTTCCAAAAAATAGAAATGGAAGGAAAACTTCCAAACTTGTTTTATGAGGCCACCATTACCTTGATCCCCAAACCAGACAAAGACCCCATCAAAAAGGAGAATTACAGACCAATATCCTTGATGAACATGGATGCAAAAATTCTCACCAAAATACTAGCCAATAGGATCCAACAGTACATTAAAAGGATTATTCACCACGACCAAGTGGGATTTATCCCTGGGCTGCAAGGTTGGTTCAACATCCGCAAATCAATCAATGTGATATAATACATTAATAAAAGAAAGAACAAGAACCATATGATCCTCTCAATAGATGCAGAAAAAGCATTTGACAAAGTACAGCATCCTTTCTTGATCAAAACTCTTCAGAGTATAGGGATAGAGGGTACATACCTCAATATCATAAAAGCCATCTATGAAAAACCCACAGCGAATATCATTCTCAATGGGGAAAAACTGAGAGCTTTCCCCTTAAGGTCAGGAACGTGGCAAGGATGTCCACTATCACCACTGCTATTCAACATAGTACTAGAAGTCCTAGCCACAGCAATAAGACAACAAAAAGAAATAAAAGGCATCCAAATTGGCAAAGAAGTCAAACTCTCACTCTTTGCAGATGATATGATACTCTATGTGGAAAACCCAAAAGACTCCACCCCAAAACTGCTAGAACTCATACAGGAATTCAGTAAAGTGGCAGGATATAAAATCAATGCACAGAAGTCAGTGGCATTCCTATACACCAACAACAAGACAGAAGAAAGAGAAATTAAAGAGTCAATCCCATTTACAATTGCACCCAAAACCATAAAATACTCATGAAAGAAATTGAGGAAGACAGAAAGAAATGGAAAAACGTTCCATGTTCATGGATTGGAAGAACGAATATTGTGAAGATGTCAATGCTACCTAAAGTAATCTACACATTCAATGCAATCCCCATCAAAATACCATAAACTTTTTTCAAAGAAATGGAACAAATAATCCTAAAATTTGTATGGAACCAGAAAAGACCCCGCATAGCCAGAGGAATGTTGAAAAAGAAAAGCAAAGCTGGTGGCATCACAACTCCAGACTTCCAGCTCTATTACAAAGCTGTCATCATCAAGACAGTATGGTGCTGGCACAAAAACAGACACATAGATCAATGGAACAGAATAGAGAGCCCAGAAATGGACTCTCAACTCTATGGTCAACTCATCTTTGCCAAAGCAGGAAAGAATGTCCAATGGAAAAAAGACAGTCTCTTCAACAAATGGTGTTGGGAAAATTGGACAGCCACATGCAGAAGAATGAAACTGGACCATTTCCTTACACCACACACAAAAATAGACTCCAAATGGTTGAAAGACCTCAATGTGAGACAGGAGTCCATCAAAATCCTAAAGGAGAACACAGGCAGCAACCTCTTTGACCTTAGCCGCAGCAACTTCTTCCTAGAAACATCGCCAAAGGCAAGGGAAGCAAGGGCAAAAATGAACTATTGGGACTTCATCAAGATAAAAAGCTTTTGCGCAGCAAAGGAAACAGTCAACAAAACCAGAAGACAACCGACAGAATGGGAGAAGATATTTGCAAATGACATATCAGATAAAGGGCTAGTATCCAAAATCTATACCAACACCCAAAGAACAAATGATCCAATCAAGAAATGGGCAGAAGACATGAACAGACATTTTTCCAAATAAGACATCCAAATGGGCAACAGACACATGAAAAAGTGCTCAACATCGCTCGGCATCAGGGAAATCCAAATCAAAATCTCAATGAGATACCACCTCACACCAGTCAGAATGGCTAAAATTAACAAGTCAGGAAACGACAGATGTTGGCGGGGATGTGGAGAAAGGGGAAGCCTCCTACACTGTTGGTGGGAATGCAAGCTGGTGCAGCCACTCTGGAAAACAGTATGGAGGTTCCTCAAAAAGTTGAAAATAGAGCTACCATACGATCCAGCAATTGCACTACTGGGTATTTACCCCAAAGATACAAATGTAGGGATCTGAAGGGGTATGTGCACCCCGATGTTTATAGCAGCAATGTCCACAATAGCCAAACTGTGGAAAGAGCCAAGATGTCCATTGACAGATGAATGGATAAAGAAGGTGTGGTATATATATACAATGGAATATTATGCAGCCATCAAAAGGAATGAGATCTTGCCATTTACAACAATGTGGATGGAACTGGAGGGTATTATGCTGAGCAAAATAAGTAAATCAGAGAAAGACATGTATCATATGACCTCACTGATATGAGGAATTCTTAATTTCAGGAAACAAACTGAGGGTTGCTGGAGTGGTGGGGGGCAGGAGGGATGGGGTGGCTGGGTGATAGACATTGGGGAGGGTATGTGCTATGGTGAGCTCTGTGAATTGTGTAAGACTGTTGAATCACAGATCTGTACCTCTAAAACAAATAATACAATATATATTAAAAAAAAAAGAAGAAGAAGAAGAAGATAGGAGGGGAAGAATGAAGGGGGGGGATCGGAGGGGGAGACAAACCATGAGAGACTATGGACTCTGAAAAACAAACTGAGGGTTCTAGAGGGGAGGGGGGTGGGAGGATGGGTTAGCCTGGTGATGGGTATTAAGGAGGGCACGTTCTGCATGGAGCACTGGGTGTTATACGCAAACAATGAATCATGGAACACTACATCAAAAACTAATGATGTAATGTATGGTGACTAGCATAACATAAAAAAAAAAAAAAAAGATTTGTGTGTGAATACTCTACCAGCCCTCTAGTCAAAAGGAAGCTGAGTGTGGCAGTCTGATCCCTTCCCTTGGGCTCTAAGGATACATAGTAGCTAGAAGAGAATATTTTCTTTCTGAACTGAATTAGTGATCATAGAAGGCTCTTGAGGGAGGCCTGAAGCCTGTGGCTCCTTTAGTAGGCTGTGGGGCGGAGTGGCAAATAGCAGTGTTTAGAGTCAGACAGATCTGAGTTTGAACCCCTGCTCATTCTTTACCATCTCTGTCCTTTTGGATATGCCATTGAAAGTCTGCTCCTTGAGTTTTCGCCTTTGTCGTTTGACGATAATCATATTTGGGATTAAGAACATGGACCTGAGTCAGGGTGTCTGGGTTTGCATCCCCATCCTACCCACTTCCAGCCCTGGGACACTGAGCAAATGCCTCCACCTCTCTGTGCTCGGAGTGCCTAATATATGGAATGGGGCTAATACTACACTGTACCTGGAGTAGTTATCATAGTTGTGGAGAGTACAGCATGAGAAATATATGAAGTGGATTTGGAACAGAACCTGGCATGTGGTAAGCACTAAATAAATAAACATTAGCTATAAATGTCATTGTTTGCAGGGTGGTAGTGAGATTTCAATTAGATGGGTATCCAGAATAATGTACAGTACTTCATGTGTGCTTAATACACCATTGCTGGATGAATGAGTGAAGAATGGGATGAGTAGCTCTCAAGCACAGAGCACAGTGCCCATTCTATATTAAGTAGGGGGAAGCACCCACCAGCTGGGCATTAGCACCAGTGTGCTGGGCTGACCTGAACTGTCGCCAGCTGATCGTGCATACCCTTCCTCAACGCTGCATGCCCATCTCTCGGGGTCCGTGGCATCAGGTTAATAGCTTGAAATCAGCTCTTGCAGTGGTATTTATACCACAGACATGGGCAAATGTTATAAATCGAGTTTGGGTTCATTGTTGTGGAGACAGAAAGAGAGAGAGAAAGGAAGGGAGGGAGGGAGAGAGAGAGAGAAAGAGTAGCGTTGATTTGCACCTAACACATCCTTGACTGGCTGGGGGACCATTTTTACGCCTGCCACTGCCGTCTTCAAAAACCAGTTCTGACGATGTGATTACAGCATACAGGATCTTTGGGAAAATAAGTCCTTTTGAAGCAGATAAGAAGGTATTAGTGGATGTTGAGAGCCTGGCTTTGGAGACCCCACAAAGTGAGGAGTGCAGAGATTTTGTGGGGTTGGTCGCCACTAATGCCTGGCTCTGACATGAAAGAATAGACCCAGAAACAGATGGCTGGGTGTTTGGGGTGGTAATTCTGGGGCTTGCTGTAACTTGCCAAGACTGAATTAGTGCTGGGAGCCTCCCAGAAAGATCATGACACTCTGCCTGGACCCTCCCGTCCTCCTTTAAATGCCATCTATGGGGCTCCCAGGTGGAGCCTTTCCCCAAGTCCTGAGTAAGGAGATCCATTTAAGGCCATTGCAAATCTACTTCAGTATCAATTGACTTTAAAGAAGTGCAGCGATTAAAGGAGCGGGTCGGAAGTACAGCTGGTAAGTGTATCGGACAGAAGAAGAAAACTTGTTGCAAGCATTTGTTAACTGCCCAGGATTTGAAGCCTTGTCCAAAGTGATCTTAGAGAGGAATGCACAAAGCAAGGCTGCCCTGGGTGTATCCTGGGATCATGGCTGTCTCAGCCCAGCTCACCATCATTCATCAGTGGGCCTGAGCCCACAGTCCCCTCCAGATTCTTCAAGGGGGTGGGGGTGGGGTGGCATCTATATTTATTCATTTTTTAGCTCTTCGGGTAAGTGGATGATCAGGCAGGTTTGACAACTGTTGCATCCTAATGAATAATCTCTCTTTTAAAATGTGTTGACATATCATTTGTGTTTCGATGGCCCTAAATGGCTTTAGAGGAGAGTCGGTTAATCTTCTGATCTGAGGAAGACCAGCTACTGTTCACTCTTGGAAGAATAAACAGAAATGTGCTGTGCTTTTAATCTTTAAATTAGCACCATTGGAGACTAGCAATTAGTAGCATTTCTCAGTGGGGGATGTTCACACTCCCCTCCCAGCACTGGAGACCTCTGATCTAAGCTGGGTTTGGGGGACAGCACTGAGTTAGGGAGGTGGGCAGGGCCGGCTCACGTGAAACTGTGGGGCTGGGCAGAAGGAACAAAAGACAGTGCCCTGGGCATAGGGCAGCTAAGGAACTACAGGGATCGTCCAAAACAGCAGATCTAAAGACGGCCACACACAGAGAATTGAAAACCGACTGGAAAATGAAGGGTGTGTCACTGAGAGCAGCAAGACGGAGCCCCGGGGGGTTTGGAAGAATGAAGAGGGAATTATCTGGGCAGGTGGGGTGTGGGGAGCCTTTTTCAGACGGAGTCTGATGTCTCCTGCCAAGGGCTAGAGCCACACCTATTACAGGGGAGGCTCCTTTTCCCGCCTGTTACAAAACCGATGCTCCTTTATTTCAGTTGTTAACAGGCTTGGCTACCCATCAGAATCTCCCCGGGAGCTTGTGTGAAATTCAGTCTCTGGCCCTGGATCTACCTAATCAGACTCTGTGGAGGGCAATCCCCGGAGCCCGTGTTTCAACCAAGCAGATTCTCATGCGGACCAGTTTTTATCCTAGAGAGGCAGCACGGAGATTACTGAGTGTGAACTCTGGGTCCAGCCCAGTTGGATTTAAATCCTGACTTCACCGTTTACTCCCAGGGTCACATTGTGCCTTAATTTCCTTGTCTTCAAAATACAATATTAATAGTAACTACATCATAGGGTTGTCAAAAGACTTCAATGAGATGTTATGTGCAAAGCGTAAATGCCTGGTACATCATCATCATTATTATTACTATTATTATTATTTCCTTTATGAAACAGTAGCCAGTTAATTGCAGAGATAGAGGCATAGAGGAACTTCAGTCATCCTACACATAGACATACACATCGTATACATCCATCAAGGGTTAAAAATTCACATGCTGGTGGGGACCCTAGTGTCCTGGAGAACGGATTACTTCTTAGTTTGGGTTCCCGCAGAAGCAGACCCTGAGACACGAGTTGAGGCCAAGTCATCTGTGGTGTAGATGAGCCCCGGAAGCAGTGATGAGGAAGTGGGCAGGCCGTTTTGCAAGGATGTCTTTGGAGCTGCCCTCTAAAGAGCGAAGCTCCATCCGGCATCAATTTCCTGATCCTTTCTTTTCCTTTCTGCAAGAGATAGAGAATATCTCATTAGGTGTTTAAATCAGATTAACAGCCATTAGTACCAGACTTCTGCTCAGCCTGCATTTTGTTTCTTTTGGGATGACCCTGTGAAGCTAATTGCTTTTTATGGGAGCAGCACCGGGGCAGATACGGGGAGGAAAGAAAGGGCTCTGTTTGACCAGGCTGGTCCAATTCCGCGTTTTGACTTGGCTCCTACGTCTGAAGGAGGGAAAGCAGGCAAGCAGCCTGCACTCTGGGCTCAGAGGGGAGGTACCACATGGGGAGGGTGGGGAGTGGCCCGTGACCTCCTAAGAGGGGCATGGTGTTTGATGAGCTCGGCTCCCAGGAGAGCTGATTCACAGAGGTCGTTCAGATGTCAGCAGAGTAGGGATTTGTGGACAGTAGGAGGGCTGGAGGAAGCAACACAAGCGGGATGACACCTGGCCCCAGGCAGGGTGCAAATTGTATTTCTCCCTCAACACTGGCTATTGACAACTCCACCATTGATTCTAAATCTGGCAAAGTCACAGAGAGCAGACTCCCTACCTCTTCTTTCCCCAACACATTAAAACAGACATGAAATACAGCTTTCCCCTTCTTTCCACAGTTATGTTCCTGCCCTGCTCCACCAAGACACTTTATTAAAAGTTATTTATAGAGGGACGCCTGGGTGGCTCAGTCGGTTAAGCATCTGCCTTCAGCTCAGGTCATGATCCCGGGGTCCTGGGACCAAGTCCCACATCGGGCTCCCTGCTCGGCAGGGAGCCTTCTTCTCCCTCTGCCTGCCACTCGCCCTGCTTGTGTTCCCTCTCTCGCTCTCTCTGACAAATAAATAAAATCTTTTTTAAAAAAGTTATTTATAGATATTTCAAGAAGTAGTTAAAGGTAGCTTACAGAGGGGGAAAAAAGTAAAAGAATGCAGCTTGGAGACAAGAAGTTGAATATCAAATCTTTAGCAAAGGTAGGGAGGCAAAAATGCTAAACCCTGTGATGAGTCATTAGATTTTTCTCTGAGCTTCCTGGCAGCCTTGGCAAAAAGGTCAATATGAGGGGTTATGGATTTGTGTTTATGTATAAAGAAAACCACAAGTTCTTCATATGTTCTTTTGAGCTGAGTTCTGAGAGGTATTTATCATATATACATTATAGATAATATATAATAGGCAGTATCTTGGACCAGTTTCCTAGCAAACGCAGAATGCCTCTGAGATAGTTCTTACATGTTTTGGCAACTGATAAAAATTGAAGGAAAACATGAAAACCTAATTAGGTAAAGGTACTTTGCAAAGACTATGAGCCAATATTATCTGCAGTATTTCAGGACTTTTTCAAATTTTGATAGCAGCTTTTTGATCAGAGCTAAGGGAATGCTGTCTTCTAATCAGTAGCCAATGTCCAGGATGCAGCAGGCTGAGAACAGAATTTTTCTCTAGCTGGTCCACCAGAAACCTTTATTCTAGTTCTTTTAACAGAGCTCAGAGGTACAAAGGTGCAAGCAGCTCCTATGAGAAGCAAAGACTTTTCTTCCCTTGCTGCCACCTTCTCAGTGGTTCTTCTGTGTCTGTCTGGCCCTTCACATTTCCTGTGCATCAGGAGTTCACAATCTTACTATAACCTCAGCACCATACCAGAATAATAGAGCCTGTTTTGTTAGCCTTTGTGTATAACAAACCAGCCCAGAAGTTAGTGGCTTAAAACAGCAACCATTTATTGGCTCACAATTCTGCAATAAGGCAGCTCATGTCTGTACTAAAGGGTGTCAGCTGGGCTCCCTCTGCGTTTACAGTCAGCTGAAGGATCCAAGATGGCCTCACTCACATGTCTGGGCCTCAGTGGGGTGGCCTAAATTAATGGAGACTCCCTGGGCCTCTCAAGCTCAAGGAGGCTGGTCTTCCTTACTTAGGGCAGCAAGACAATGAAAGCAGAAGCTGCAAGGCCTCCTAAGGCCTAGGCCTGCCACCAGCTTGGGTCCTTCCTGCTACATCCTGTTGCCCTATGGTCAGTCCGGATTCAGTGTGTGGAGCAACTACACAAGGATGCGAATTCAGGGAGGCAGGATTCTTGGAGGATCATTGGGTGGCAGTCATCCACAGCCCCGTGCCACCAATAAACTCAACAACAGTGGTCCTGTAGGCAGTGGTTCTCACCCAAGGGGTGGAAAGAGAGAGAAGAGGACAAGTATGTCCCCCTTGCAGGTGAGGAAAGGTATCCTTTGGTATTAGCCCACTTCTTATTCCAAGTTCCCAGACTCATGCCACCCTCAAAAGTTGAAATACTAGGCTTTTTGAGTTCTATTTAAAATTTTCTAAAAGGACAGATGAGAGGTGGACCTTTGAAGAGATGGAACAGGAAATGTTTTAAGAGGCCTCCTGGCAGCCATGCTTGAAGACGTTGGAAGCATGGGGCACATTGAGTTAGGCCACTGCATGGCCGACCTCGTGACACCTGCAGACAGCGGTACCTCCAGGCCTCCCCAGTCGGCTGTGTGTTCAGAGATCATGAGGTCATGTTCACAGCTGCTAAAGTGAGATACGTGGTGTGTGAACGGCAGCCTAAAAGTCACCTGAATTTTCATCAGGCTGGAACGAGAAAGCCTGACAGGCCTCATTGCCCCTAACTCTGGGAAAAGGGTCACACTGTGTACAAGGATGACTCGAATGATAATCGAGGCCATATGCTGATCACTTTTGCAGAAGCCAGAAAGCTGGAGGGCTAGATCACAAAGCCATTGGACAACAGAATCAGGGACAAGACATTCTGACTTCAGAGAGATGGTTAAATCTTTAAAAAGATTGAATGAAAGAGGACTAAACATAAGAGCCTATGTTTTGGCTCAGAGCATGCTTATGCACACACACACACACACACACACACAAGCATGCACCAACACATGCATGCAGCCATGAAGAAAAGGGATGAAGGAGCCTGGCTTAGCAGCACCGCGTGAAAAGGACCTGTAGCTGTCTTTCCAGGAAGCTCAATTTGAGTCAAAAGCAGGCCAAATTAATGTGACCTTCATCTATATGAATGGGTGCATAGATTCTAGAATAAGGGAAGTGATTCGTTCATTCTATTCTGTATAGCCCAATTTACTCCATAAGTATTAGGCCAATTTCTAGGTGCATAATTTAAAAGTGTTAAAGAAAAGCACATACTTTGAGGGAAGTTCAGCATGATAAAAGAACCTGAACTCACAGATGTGAGGAAATATACAGAGGAACTAAAGACATTTGACCTAGAGAAATCCCAGCAAGGACTTAAGGATGGTCTTTCACTCTAAATGGTTGTCATGTGGAAGAGGAATTTGATCTGCCCCCTTTGGCCCCAAAATAAATCTTGGATAAGTGAGTGGAGGTGGAAGGATGCTGGCATTTGGAACATCTAATCGTTGGAGTGGCCCACTAAGGAATGGGCTGTAGTGTTTCTGGTCACTGCAGGGGCTGGATGATCACTCATCAAGCTAGCCAGAGGGGATTCAAACCTTAGATGGGTAATCAGTGCAAAACAAAAGTTAAAATCCTGTCCAACTAACTCTGAGGTCTTGGCATTTGTAGGGATTTGCCCAAGATCACAGAGCAAGTTGGTAGCTGCCTAGGACCCAAGTTTCCTGCCTCCCTTTCAGCATTTCTGCCCTGGATGCCCAGTTCCCTCACCAAGGTGATGAGAACTCAAGCAGGGATGCCTAGGGACCATATCCTTCCCATCCATCCAGACCGATTTGTTTGACCAGCATCGTGTGGAAGAAGATTTGAAATCAATGTCTGTGGGAGGACATACCAGTTCTGGCAGTGGCCACCATGCCTGACGGTCTTCCCTGGGCACGAGGTCCCTGCACATGCTCGTATCTCCTGCTTGGCTGCCATGGCCTTGCTGCTTGCAGACTTCTAACCTAGAGACAGGGCAGAGCAGGAGGAGGTGGTCCTGAACCAGAGCACAGGAAGAAGGCTTTGCAGCTCCTTCTTCTCTTAAAACTCCCAGTGTGATGGAAACTGACGAAGGGGGGAAAGGAGCATTCTTTTTTTGAGCATCTACAACGTGCTATGCATTTTTCACAAATGTTAATCCCATTTAATCCTCATAACAACTATATTAGTTTTCTGGAGCTGCCATGATGAAGTATCACAAATTGGGTGGCTTAGAACAATAGAAATTTATTGTCTGACCATTCTGGAGTCCAAAATCAAGTCCAAATCAAGCAGGGCCATGCCCCCATCTGAAGGTGATAGAGAGGGATCTGTTCCAGGCCTCCTAACTTCCGGTACCCTCAGATCTTCCTTGGCTTATAGGTGGTCATCTTCTCTTTCTGTTTCCCTACTTGTCTTCCTTCTTTGCATCTGTGTCTGTGTCAGAAGTTCCTCCTTTTTTACGAATACTTGTCATATTGGATTAGGACGTGAGGATCTTAACTCAGTTAAATCTACAAAGACCCTATTTCCAAATAAGGTCATCTTCTAAGGTACTAGGGTTAGACTTCAGCATATCTTTTTGCAGGGACACAATTCAACCCCTAACAATCCACCCTGTGGCTCCCCAAAATTCATGTCCTTACCACATGGGAAATACATTCACCACATCCAGACATCCACCTAGATATCAACAACTAGTTTAGTAACAGGCCCAGGATCATAGCACTAATACATGGAAAGCAGCCTTAAAAGGCTGTTTTGCTGACTCCAAACACCATCCTCTTTCTAGTACACAGGGCTGCTGCCATGGGGCACGCCCACTGTTGCCCGGCACTGTGCCTGCTACCTCATACCCTTTTCTGGCAGGGTCCCGGACTGGGCACCAAGGGACACGGAGCTCCTGCCGTCCTCTGATAGGGACGAGGCTCAGCCCAAGTGGGTCTGCTCCAGGGCCTGGGCTTGGGCAGGCTGAGAAGGTGGAGGAGGGCACATGAAGGGGCAGTCCTGGAGAACACAGGCAGAGGGTGGAAACTGAGTCCTGGGGAGGTACAGTGGTTGCACGTAGGAGAATGCAGCCCACTCCGGTCATCCTGGGGAAAGGGGTGGCATAGGCAGTTGCCTGAACTGCTGTGGAAAACCCAGTGAATGTTGCGGCTCTGCTATCACCAGCTGAGAGGCGAGCCCACAGGAGCCATCCACATTTATGAAGAAGCAGGGGAATCAGATGCTTAGCCAGGTGACAGCAGGCAACAAACCAATACCAACTGCTCACGTGGCGTAATGCCTGGTCATCCGCTTCCTGGAAAGATGGAGATCCAGGCAGGACTGGGTCCCGGGCTGTAATCTTCACAGATGGAAGCTTTCTTTGGGCATTAGAGGAGCTCCAATGGAGGGCACTGGGGAAGAAAGAGGCCACTGAGCTGATGAGAAGAATATGGCTTTTGAAGTCATTAGACCCGGCTTGAAACCAGCCTGTGCCACTCACACGCTGCATGGCATTGGACAAATTGAGAAACCCTTCTGAGGCCCATTTTCCCATGGGCTGGTTGTAAGGATTAAATAGGATGTGTGAAGCACGTGGCCCTGTGCGAGTTGCTGAGCTCAATACAAACTGTTTCCCTTCAAAGCTGAGTGGTGCTGGCCATCCTGGGGAAGATTAAGGAGACCTGGAGAGGGAAATGGACCCTCCAGCCTCTCTCTGGGGGAGTCAGTTCACCCTAAGAGGGTGAATATCTTAATCACACCTTCCCCCATTATGCTAACGATGCATTTCCTCCCTCCCAGAGGAGCTGAAGGAGAAGCTGACAGAGTATGTGGACAAGGTGAATGGCCAGAAGCCGGGCTTCATCAAAGTCGTGCGCCACAGCAAGCAGGAAGGCCTCATCCGCTCCCGAGTCAGCGGCTGGAGGGTGGCCACCGCCCCCGTAGTGGCCCTCTTCGATGCCCATGTGGAGTTCAATGTGGGCTGGTAAGTGCCCATCAGGAGAGGAAGATGAGTCCCAGTGTGGTCCAGGGCTGTAGCTCAAAGGAGTGCAAAGCATGCTGGGACCTCAGTCATAGTGGGGAAAGGAGAGAATTCTGGGAACAGCTGAGATCTGGATGTGTGACTGAGGTAGGCAACAGGGCTGGCCCTTCGAGGCGGGGGAGAGTTGGGGGTCAACAAGTCAAAGCACAGTGTCTAAAGGTTATGGTGACATAGGGTGTGACTCTGGCTAGTGTCTGCCTCTAGGAGGCGGGATCTGGGAGAAGGTAAATGCCAAGGGCAAAGCTGAGAGGACCAGCCCAGCTAAGGACAGGGCTGCAACTGCCCAGCAAGGGACAGCTGGACCAGACTTGAGGCAGGAGCCCAACCCCACAGACAGGATCAAGGCCCAGGGGTCAGAGGGGGAGAAGGTAGCTTGATGTTATCACAGGTGGGACCCCCCCCAAAATGCCAGGCCAGACATAACATGGATCTCAGATTGTCCCTACTGGTGAAACTGGGTCTTACAAAACCTTCCTTTCCCTGGCCAGGGCTGCTCAGCTGCCACGTGGGGCAAGAGAAAAGGTATATGGCCTTAGTGGCTGCAGCCAAGCAGGGATGGGGCACCTGATACCCATATCCCTGCAGGGCCGGCTGGTGCACTGTGGCCAGCCCACTGTGTGTGGCTTTGCAAAGAGCCGGGGTGAGGAGGGCCCTTAAGTAGGAAGGAGCAGCCAGGCATGCACACTACATGGCTCGATTTGGGCATGCTTTTACATAACAGGCTCAAATTAAGGCTGCAATGAAGCTGTTTTTTATAGTTGAAGTCCCTGCTTGCCATTTGTGACTATTTAAAAAGCATTTTCATTGGATTTATGGCCAGAAGAGGAGAGGGACACTTACTATTTCAAGCTGATTTGAATAAACAATTATGAAACAAATGCATTATTAATAAGAAGCTCATCATTCCTGTCGGCAAACACTTTACTTGCCTGGTGCCCATGGGGCCTCCTGGCTGCTTGGAAAGCACTACTCCCCACCACTCCTCGGGCAGTGGAGAACACGTGGGATGGGGTGGCTCGTCTGGAGGACTGAAGCAGCATTGAGTAATTGGTGGAAATAAGTTTGTTCTCACTTCCATGCCTCTGCCATCCTCCTCTGCCTTTTCCTCCTGGTTGATACACTGAATTTTAGCAAAATCAAAGCCCAGGTTGAAAGCTTCCTATAGAACCTCAGATCTCTTTCTTTCTTCTTTCTTAGGTCTTGATTTTTTTTTTTTTTTTTTTTAGTGGAAAAAAGGAAAGCGAACAGACACAAGGATCTAAGGCAGTAAGAATCTCTCAGTCAGCCCAGGACATGCTGCAAGAGTGGCCAGGCCTCTTGCCAAGCCAGAAGTATGGGGGGGGGCGGTGAGGTGGAGGTTAAACAGGTATCCTTCCCAGGAGGCAGAGCAACCCGCTGGAGCAAATAGCCAGGTAGTTTTTTTGCCTTTTTCTGCAGGGGAAGGAGCTTTAGGAGTCTCCAGTCTAGTATTTATCCACCCTGGAAGCAGTCACCCTTTTCTCCCTCCTTCTTGCTCAGGGCTGAACCTGTGCTCACCCGCATAAAGGAGAACCGGAAACGGATCATCTCACCATCCTTTGACAACATCAAATATGACAACTTTGAGATAGAAGAGTACCCACTGGCCGCCCAGGGCTTTGACTGGGAGCTGTGGTGCCGCTACCTAAACCCCCCCAAGGCCTGGTGGAAGCTGGAGAACTCCACCGCCCCAATCAGGTAAAGCATCCTTACCTGTAGGTCTCTCCGTCTTATCTTCCATGCAAGGGCTCCCCTCCCAGCTCAACCCTTATTCCCCAAACTCCAGCCCCATTGTGGGATGATGGGGTGGGGGTTGGAAAGGAATTACAAATGACCTTCAGTCACCACTCACAGGCCCTGATGATCCCTTTCAATAGAACCATGGCACCCAGAATCCATTCAGAGGCTCAAACTTACTCATTTCAACACATCACTATGGGACACCTGCTGAGAGCCAACGGCTGTGCTGGGTGCTGGGGATCCAGAGTGATTAAGGCTCAGTTCCTGCCCCCAAAAGCCTGCAGTCTAGTGAGGACAGACAAAATAATTAGAATAATAAATGATTGCTGGAGGAAACGGCACAGAAAGTGGGAAGAATCTTTTTTGGAGACTTTGCACTTGTTTTTAAGTGCATATAGTAGATGGCAAGGTTGGGCAGGAACACTCATAGCTGAAGAGACAGAGTGAGTTCATGGACACAGAGGAAGTATAAAGGGACCTTTGTGAGGAGGAGTATGAGGACACAGCCCCATGCAATGAGGCTGGAGGGGCAGAGAGGCAAGATCAGACCCCACAGCAGCTTCTATGCCTTGCTGCTATTTGAGTTTATCCTGTAGGATTCAGTTAAAATTGGCTTCAAACTGCATTTCAAGGATCCCAAGCTCTTTCTGCCTTCACTGCTGCCTTCCCAGACCCCAGATGACTCCCTTGTGCAGCCTCTGTTCTCTGGGTCGGGACTTCTGAAACAGCCACACCACCAGCCCTTATTTCTGTCTGGTTAGTCACAGATCGGGTGCCTTTATGCTCTCTGCAGAGTCCTGCCCATTAAATACACAGATGGCACCAGAGGTGGCCCAGGGGACAATTCTTGGAATGAAAGAGGAGATTAGAACTGATGTTGCTTTGTATTACCTGAGGGAGAAAGATTATGAAAAATCTAATTGAAAGTGGGCGATTATTATCTGAGATCACATCTTTCCTTGCCAGAAGAAAAAACTGTATTCACATTTAAAACAGGATGGAAGAGAACCATCTAGCTTTCCCGCAGTTATCTCTGTTACCCACCTGTTAGCCCCTGCCACGATTTTGTGTTGTTAAATATTTGTTCGGGTATTGCTGTGTGAAAGGGCCTTTTACACGCATGGTCTCATTTGCTCCTCATTATAACCTTGTGACAGCTCATTGTGTCATCCCTGTTTTACAAGATGAGGAAAACCCGCAAGATGGAGGAAGGAGAATGGCCCTGCCAAAGGCTGTGGGCAGTGGAGCCAGGATCCAAACCTAGGTCAGCTAGATTCCACATCTAGTTGTCATCCCATAGACACCCACTGTTGAACTCAGAACTGGCATGGCTGCATTCTGCCGTTCAGCATGCTGAATGATCCTGGAAGGAGGTATGCTGTCATGCAGGGAACATTCTTGCAGAAGACTGCACTGATATTTGCTGCTTTGTTCTGCTCATCTTGAAATGTGTTGGCCTAGTCATAAACCTGCATTCTAGGCCCTTGACAGAGAGTATCGTCTCAGCGCAAAGTTTTCATCACCTAATTCTTGTCAAAAACTTGCCCGAGAGAAATTATATTCATGGAAGTTTTTTGGGAAGAACATTATTGATTTTATTCCTAGATGAAGATAACCCCACAGAAAGCTGTGGGTTATAAAAACATACCTTGCCCACTTTGGCTCCTGTTTCCTTGGAGCTGTACGTCAGTGCTGTGCCCCATGATGTAAGCTATAAAAAGAGTCCAGAGATACCTTCTATTGCTTTCTAAAGTGACGTCTTCGAGAGGGTTGTTCACTATGTCCCAAAGTGACCTCTAAGAAGACTGACATGAGAAATTTCTTTCAAACTGACGGCTAGTCAAAGAAAATCTTGTTAGCCCCAAGGAATGAGTATGAAATTTTCACATGGGAACTATAAATCTTATTTCTAAGACATGTTTGTTCATTTTCACCTTGGCTACCAGGAAGCTTAGCATCAATTTTGTGGGTCTCCTTTAAGAACTGTGAAGGAGGACCTAATGCTGTGTTCTAACTGGCCCCCAATTTGTTGTGAACTTTTGGTCTTTTCAGACATTTATGTATTTTGTTTTTCAATGTACTGTACATTTTTTGTAAGCTATCTCTAATCTTTTTGGGAACGAGGTAAGGTATAAGCCAATAACACGTTCAGGCTGACTGGGTCCACTTCATACCCTAGCTGATTAATAAGTAATAGACTGTCTGAAGTGGCCTATGCTCATTGCACAGTAACTGTTTTAGATTCTGATGTTTCCCTGAGTGGGTTTGGCCAAATGGGGGAAGACCCCTTCCTGCATGTCTTGGAACATGATGTTGAAATATTCAACATTTCAAGAATGTCAAGGAGAGGGTTAAGACTTCACTCTGCCCACTCTGCCGGGCTGATGTTTTTAAATCACCATGCATCTAAAGAGGGGATTCTCTGGGCTTCTTCAATGTGCAAGTGCATCTTTTTAAATGATTTTTCAAGTAACCATCATGCCCCAGAGGTTTTCAAGGTTTTACATTATTTAATTTAATCTGTGTGAGGTTATAGTTGATTCTGTTTCATAGATATGGAATCAGAGGCTCCGAGAAGCTAGGGAACTTTTCTCAGTGACACACAGCCAAGCAGGGACTTTACTCATAGCATGCAACTCCAAGGACAGGATCAAGCATCCTCCACTAGAGCAGGAACTCAGCCTACTTTCGGAGTAGTGGATTGAAGTAGATTGATTGCCCTGGCTGCCCGCGGTCTATGAAATGTGAGCCCATCCAGAATAAAATGCTGTGATTTGAAAGGAGGAGGGGCAGGGACCCCAAGGCTCCAGTCTCTGCCTGAGCAGCCTCCTGTACCGGCATTGTCCAAAGCAATGGCCTGCAGAAGAGCTGTTTCTCCACCTTGATGAGTTTCCAATTTCAAAGATGGGTCCATTTGCATGTGACTGACAGTTTTCTCATAGCTGAGGTTTCATCATTTCTCTTTTTCTTTCTGTTCCCCTCCAACTCCTTCAGCCACCAGCTGATAAGATGCTATACAAGGGCTAGAAATGGTAGCTGTGTGCAGTGGAATAATTCAAAGTCATTTGTGTAAGTTAATGCTCTCAGCAGAGAAGTGCACTCACACTGATTCTCCCAATCCGAATCACTCCTAGTGAAGTTCTGTGCTTCACTGGGCACCTGCCCACAGCCAGTGAGCCCCACACTCACGCTCTCACTCAGGAAAGGCCCTCCAGCTCCTGCACTGACTGGCTGTGGATGTGTTGCTCCGGCCTGAGACCCAGGCCATCCACTAAGCCCTACCCACTGGCTATCCCCCCCTAGTGTCCCACAGGCACCTGCAGATCGGTTTTCCCAGTAGGGAATGCTTCTTCCTTCTGAAACCAGCTTTTTCTCTACAGCCCACATTGATGGGTGGTCCCCACCCCACCATTACCCAAGCCACAAAGCCAGCTGGCACCTGGATGCCTCCCTCTCTCTCACCTGTTCATCTGTCTCTAAGTTCTATGGATTTACATTAAGATGTGTCTTTAAACAATCCCTCTCCCCATTCCTGATCCTCTGGTCAAGGACGTCATAATTTCTCCCTAGACCTAGCACCAAGCTTCCCAACTGGATTCCTCTTTCCACCCAGCCTCTTCCAGGCAGTCACCCCACAGCTGCCTAAGGGTTCTTTTAAAAGCACAGATCTGTTTGTTCTCTATATTTAAGAGTCTGGTTTTTTTGTTTGTCTCTTTTTTTTTTTCTTTGTTCATTTATTTTGTTTCTTAAATTCCATGTAGCGTGAAATCATAGGGTATCTGTCTTTCTCTGACTCACTTATTTCTGCTCATACCAAAGTCTGCTTAAAATTCCCCACTGACACTCCTTTACCTCCAGATAAAATCCAAGTCATTTACCATGCTCTCCAAAGCCCCAACTGATCTTTCTAAGTGAGCCAGGTTGATGTGCAGAACCCAAGCTGGGGAAGGGTGGGGAGTTAGCTCGGGTGCCCAGGTAGAAACAGAGACCGGCTGTGTGGTTTGGAGCTCAGGTGTCAGGGCAGCTAGAGATGCAGACACTCGGGCCCGGCTGGCGGGCTGAGCACCACTCCCCTGGGCTGTCACCCATTTCAGCACCACCCGCAATGAGGACTGGCCCCGGGACAGGAGCATCCCTGCCGCCACCCTGAAGAAACCGCCCCCCTAGAGCAGCTGGTGAAGGTGGGCCTGGGAGGGCCACTGAGAGAACGAGGCCCACACCGGCTCTGGGGGCAAAGGAAGGAAGAGGAAGAGATCCTCCTGTAGGAAGGCACCACTGCTCGGACTCCTCTGGCCTTCCCCAGGAAGCGGCCCCTCTGCTAACTGCTGGCCCATCTCCCCACACCCCTGCAGGAGCCCTGCCCTCATCGGCTGCTTTATTGTGGACCGGCAGTACTTCCAGGAGATCGGCCTACTGGACGAAGGCATGGAGGTCTACGGAGGCGAGAATGTCGAGCTGGGGATCAGGGTAAGCAAGGGTTCCCGCCCAGAGGGCTTGGCTCTGCTCCCCAAAAGGTAAATGAGTCTAGGGGGTGGAGAAATGGAGCTCAAGGGTAAGGGTCACAGATGGATTCTGAATGTCTAGTCCCTAACCTTGCTCCATGTGTGTGATCAGAGCTGCTTGGGGACAGGATAGAGACAGAGGAGGAGACCTATAGAATTTTCGGGAAGAATAGGACTTCAGAAACTGCTTTGGCTAGGGCTGGGGACATGGGAGAGTCGAGCTCCCTACTACAGGAACAACCTCTTTGTTAAAACCAAACGTAGGCTCCTCAGGGCTGAGCAAAGATGTGCTCCAGGAAGAGACCTACAGGCATCGAGGGGTGGCTGGACCAGAGTGACCCTCAGAGTCACTTCCTCTCAGAGTCACCTCCCCCTGGGATTTCTCACTCTGATATTCTCTGCCTCCTCCACAGCAGCCCAGAGAGCTTTCCTAAAGACTTTGTGAAGAGAGGGCTGCAGGAGGGCACCTGGGTGGCTCAGTTGGTTAAGCATCTGCCTTTGGCTCAGGTCATGATCCCAGGGTCCTGGGATTGAACCCTTCATCGGGATCCCTGCTCAGTGGGGAGCCTGCTTCTCCCCCTCCCTCTCCTGCTGTCCCTCCCCCCCGCTCATGTTCTCTCACTCTCTCTCTCCCAAATAAATAAATAAAATCTTAAAAAAGAAAAGAGAAGAGAAGAAAAAGAGAGCTATAGGGAAATAAACTCATGGGGTATAAAGAGCAAAACACAGCCAGGCTCACTCCATTCTGTTTTCTGACCCCACCATGTGCTGGTCAGATACTCAGACCTGTTCATACCTCATGCCATTCTTCAGAGGTAGCCACTATCCTGCCCCAAATTAGAGGGCTTTTTGCAACTATCAACACATGGTGCAAATCCACAATAGGCATCATTTAATTTCTCATGCCCCAGGAACATTTTCTAGGCTCTGACTTTTTCTCCTGGGCCCATGAAAAGATAACTCCAAAATGACACCCCACCCCCATCACATCTGAGGGATGCATGAGGTCCCCTGGTGGTCGGCAGGAATGTGATAACAGATACAATGAAGCACCTCATCCTAGAGGGAAGCCCACCCCTCTGCCCAGGTTGTGGTCCTATCCTCACAGAAATCCCAACATTCAAACTGTGGCTTGTCTCCACAGTGGTCTCCATTGTCCTGTCCATGGGGATCTTAATTTTAAGCAGCCTGGCAGATCCTTGTGTGACAGCCCTTGGAGAGGACCTTGAACCTGCTGGTGTTCTGGCGGTCATCCAAGATATCCCTCCTCACTGTCAGCCCTCATGCAGACCACCCCAACATCTGGCTGGTTCCAACCAATGCCCCCACTCTTGCCCCTTTGGCTTCAGTGTCTGTATCTCCAGTTCCCGCTCAAGGACTCCAGCTTGGATCCGCCCTCCTCTTACCTCTAACTTCCTTAGACCTGCCCCCTCCACTGGGCAGTCAGCTGACCCTGGACAGACCTCACCCTGCCCCAAAGGGAGGCGGGGCACCTCCACAGAGCATCTCCCAATATCTGCAGTGGCCTGACCAGCACTGTGGGGGCTGCACTTATTGCCCAGACTTAATCCTAGGGCTCTGAAGACTGGCAGCAGGAGCAGCTTGGCTGAAGCTGAGCTTAGAAAACACCTTTAGATGCCCGTGTTCACTGAAACTCAGAGAAATTGCTTTGAAGGCCGTCCGAATGCGTGGGGTTCGTGGGGAGCTAATGGATTCACAGAGGACAGCGCCCACAGCGTCTCCCTGGCCTCTCCAGCTCTCTCCCTCCATCACTCATTTCTTCACCACCTTGTTTCAGCACCACTCCTGGGTACATGGTGGCCCCCAAACATACTATTTTTCACCAGGAGCTACTGCCAGGAACTGGCGGGGCAGGTAGAGGCCCCTCCCATATGCGTGCTGTCTGGGTAAAGACCAAGAGGAGTTAGACGCATGAGCTCTTCTCACATGGACATGAGGCAGGCATGGGGTGGTGGGAGATCTCCGGCTTCTCCTTGCCTAGATTAGAAAGCTGCTCTGGAGTGGGGGCCTGGGTGAGGCTTTCAGATACGTGGTAAAAATCTTTGGGGTTTGTGTTCAGGGTGTAAAATACAGTATAAAACGTTGCCTGGCGTTTCTTTTTCTCTATTTCCTCCCTCCCGCTTGACAGAGATGACATGTCATGGTAGTTGAAGGGAAAGGTGGTTTTTCAGGCAGGGACCCAACAGCCTGTTGGTGGGCAGAGCTGCAAGCAGAAGGAGGAGCTAGTTCACTTGAATTCCAGGTTCCCCTTTAAGGGATCCAGAACCACTCATCATCCCCAAAATAGATTTTCACATTTTGTGTGGTTATTAGTATCTTCCTTTCGTGTTTTGTGAGTTCACATCTCAGTGCCTCGCCTTCCTTATCTAGGATCCCCCTGCAATGACTCCACAGGATTGTTTGTAAAAAGGACAGACATTCCTTTTTCACCTCTTTGAATCAGAGGCAACTTATTCCAAGTCCTTACCCATTTGGAACAGAGAAAGAATTGTTTGCACAATTACTCAGTACCCACTCTGGCTGCTAACTATGCCATCCGTCTGCATCCCTAAAAAGTAGTTGTTATTAGAATACTTCTTTTATTCAGATGAGGGAATTGTGGAATTAAGAGCTTACATATGTATACAACTTATAAGGGTTGAGAAAAGATTCAACCCCAGATCCTTGTGATGTGAAAGCCTAGATAGATATACCATAGTGATCTAGGGATAAAAGACCTATGAGCATCCCCCCCCAAAAGTATTACAGTGTCCATGCAATAATTTCCTTCTACTCTATTCACAATTATATCTACTGAGTCCCCATGTAAAGCCTTATTCTTATTTTATGCTCCTTTCTAATAAGCCTTTTTTTCCCCTGATTTCTAATTCCACAACTCAGTGGGAAAAAGAAGGGAATTGCTATGGGCAAGCAGAATGAAAAGAGCAAGATATAAGAGCTGACATCGAATAGGAGACAAAGATTGTATAGATGATGGCTATAAAAATGGTAGAATATACAAGAGAGCATTCAAGAGGTGGTAGGAAATTAAGAAATTGTTAGAGACAATAAATACATTGAATTGACTCCCCTCAAAAATATGTTGAAGTTCTAACCCTCTGTACCTGTGAATATGATCTCATTTGGAAATAGGGTCTTTGCCCATGTAATCAGGTTAAGCTGAGGTCATACTGGCTTACAGTGGCCCTAATCCAATATGACTGGTGTTTTTATTTATTTATTTATTTTTATTTTTTAAAGATTTTATTTATTTATTTGACAGAGAGAGACACAGCGAGGGAGAGGAGAGGGGGGGGGGGGGGGGTGAGAGAGGGAGAAGCAGGCTTTCCGCGGAGCAGGGAGCCCGATGCGGGGCTCGATCCCAGGACCCTGGGCAGACGCTTAATGACTGAGCCACCCAGGTGCCCCTGACTGGTGTTTTTAGAAGGAAAATTTGGACACAGGCACAGAGGGAGGATGACCATGTGAAGATGGAGGCAGAGAATGGAGTAAGGCCAAGGAATGCCTGGGGCCACCAGAAGCTGGAAGAGGCAAGGAAGGATCCTGCCCTAAGGCTTTGGAAAGAGCATGGCCCTGTCAACACTTGATTTCAGACTTCTAGCCTCCAGAACTGTGAGAGAATAAATCTGTGGTTTTAGGAGATCCTGCTTGTGGTGCTTTGTTATAACAACCCAAGGAAATTAATACTGAGACCAAAACATGAGTGAAAATAGGAACCTAGAGAAAGCCTGAGTCTGTTATATTTGAAGAACCTGGTGACTTTAGGCTGATGATTTCTTAATTTCACAGAGTACAGAGGACAGGATACAAAGCCTCAGGGTTTCCCAACATGAAGAGTCTAATATAATAGCCCCCTGGCTCCCCACCTTACCTCCCATAAAACTGGTACTCCAAAGACCAATTATCGCAGTGTTAGGTGAGCTAGAAATACTCCCACCCTCACCCCTAGTGTTAGGGTAAAAATTGCCTACTTCAATTTTATGATGAGAAGAGAGGAAAAATTCTCCTCTGTGAATCCCTCCCTTGGATTTATGACATAATTCAAAATACTTCATGGTCCAGAAAATCTCAAAAGCAGAATTTAACTTAAAGTTGTGGGAAGTTCTTAGGCATCTACAGAAATATATACAACCCTCTCTGGGGAAAGACCCCTTTAACCCAGGCTATAAAACTTTCCACAGTCAGAGTTTCAAGGAATGTGAGTTCACCTTTTAAAAAAATCACAAAACAAACAAGGGAAAACGAAAGCACCAAGAGCAAAAGCGTTGGACAGCCAAATTTGTTTTACAAAATCTTCAAGTATTGATTCTATTAGACACAGGATATGAAATAAGTTGTATACTAGCTTTAAATAAGTAGGAGATTCGTGGGGCACCTGGGTGGCTCAGTCGGTTAAGCGTCTGACTCTTGGATTTGGCTCAGGTCATGATCTCAGGATCATGAGATTGAGCGGGCTCTGCACTCCAGCAGGGAGTCTGATTGAGATTCTCTCCCTCTCCCTATTCCTCTGCCTCTCCCTCTCTCTCTCTCTAAAGGAAATAAATCTTAAATAAATAGGAGATTGGAAATATTTAAGAAGAGACTATTAAAAAGACCAGTCATATTGGGATAAAAATAGAATTTCGAACATAATAAATATAAAAATGGGGATGCCTGAGTGGCTCAGTTGGTTGAACATCCAACTGACTCTTGGTTTTGGTTCAGGTCATGTGATGGAGTCATGTGATGGAGCCCCTGGTGGGCTCCGTGCTCAGTGAGGAGTCTGCTTGATTCTCTCTCTCTCCCTTTCCCTCTGCCCTTCCTCCCGCTTATGCTCTTTCTCTCTCTCTCAAATAAATAAATAAATCTTAAAAAAAATACAAAATAAATACAAAATGGAAATTAAAAGCTTAATGAATGGATTAAACATCCAGATGGATATTGTTAAAGGAAAAAATAGTAAACTGGGAAAGATACCTAAAGAAATAATTCCAAATCAGCCCAGAAATATGAAGAAAGAAATACGAAAAAAAAAAAGAGAGAGAGAGAGATTGAAAGACAGAATTGAGGGAAAGGGTCTAATATCTTAGAATTCCAAATGGAGATGGTAAAAAGTGAGGATTAGGCAAAAGCAATATTTGAAGAGATAATGACTGAAAATGTACCCAAGCTGGTGAAAGATGCCAACCCTCAGATTCAGGAAGTTGACCTGTCCAAAGGCGGATAAATACAAATATATTCACACTTAGACATGTTATAGTGAATGCCGGAGACAAAGAGAAGATCTGACAGCAGTCAGAGAGAAAAGATAGACTACCGAAAAATTAACGATAGAATAACAAGTGACTTTTCAGTGATAATAATGGAATCCAGAAGACCATGAGATAATAGCTTAAATATTCTGAGAGAACATAATTGTGAGCTTATATATGTACATATATGTGTGTGTATATATATATATACATATATATATACACACTCAATAAAAATATCTTTTAACTAGGGTAAAAGAAAGTCCTTTTTCTGAAACACAAAAACTGCAAGAGTTTGCTACTAACAGATCCTCACTAAAATAAATTATAAAGGATACACTTCAAGTATAAGGAAAATGATCCCAGAAGGAAATCTGAAATAAGAGAAGGATACTTAGCTCAAAAAGTAGTAAATTTATGAGTTAATCTAAAGAAATGTTGATGGTAAATAACACTATAGTAATGTCTTACAGGATTATTAAAACTACAATGCATGATGACAACTGCAAATAAGTTGGGAGAGGGTGATTGTAATTAGAGTATTCTAACGTGCCTATATGTTAATGAGGTTGGAAAGGATACTGGTTGACTTTCAATTTTGATGAGATAAACATATTAAAGTTTCTAGGGAAGCCATGAAAATCGTAGATAAAGAGATGTGTAACTTCCAAAGTTGCAGAGAGGAAAAATAAAATATGAAAATGGTAAGAAAGGGAGAAATAGAAACAAAGGATGGTACAAAGAGAAAATATATGAGATGGTAGAAATGAATCCAGATATATAAGTAAATACAGTGAGTTAACACGGACTAAGTTAAAAGACAAACATTTTAAAATTGGAATTTTGAAATTATCTGTAGGCTATTATAAGAAACATGTCTGAAATGTAATAATACAGAAAGGTTAAAATCTAAATGGATAGAAAAATTAATAACAGGCAAATGCCAATGAAAAGAAAGTTGCTGTACTTACATTAATACTAGAAAAAATACCATTACAACATGTTTTAGTACAAATAAAGATTTCTACAATGTACAGTTTATCAGGAATACATAGCAATTATAAACTTTTGATAGAATTATAAGGAGACATCAACAGCTCCACTGATGTAGTGGAAGATTTTAATAAATTTCTCCAAGTAAATGATAGACCAACATAATTAATAGTTTGAATCCAATGGGATATAGAGAGCACCGCATCTAATAACTACAAGATTCAACAAATTTCAAGGATTAACATTATATAGAGCATGTTCTTTGACCACAATGGAATTCAATTAGAAATCCACAATTAAAAATTACAGACAAAAGCCATATTTTTAGAAATTATGAAACATTTCTAAATAACTCACAGGTCAAAAAAGAAATTATACTGGAAATTTGAAAATATTTTGAACTGAATGATAAATATGCTATATATTACATTATGTGAAATTCAGCTAAAATAGCACTTAAGAAAAGTTGTAAATTAAAACAGTATGGTATTGGCATAAAATCGGACACATGAGTCACTGGAACAGAATGGAGAGCCCAGAAATAAACCCACACATATACGGTCAATTAATTTACAACAAAGGAGTTAAGAAGACACAACAGAGAAAGGACAGTCTCTTCAAAAAATGGTATTGGGAAGACTGGGAAGCCACATGCAAAAACTGGACCACTTTCTTACACCATGCACAAAAATTAATTTAAAATGGATTAAAGATTTGGATATAAGACCTGAAGCCATAAAACCCATAGAAGAAAATGTAGACAGTAAGCTCCTTAACATAGGTCTTTTTTTTTAATTTTTTTATTGTTATGTTAATCCCCATACATTACATCATTAGTTTTAGATATAGTGTTCTATGATTCATTGTTTGTGCATAACACCCAGTGCTCCATGCAGAACGTGCCCTCCTCAATACCCATCACCAGGCTAACCCATCCTCCCACCCCACTCCCCTCTAGAACCCTCAGTTTGTTTTTCAGAGTCCATTGTCTCTCATGGTTCGTCTACCCCTCCGATTTCCCCCCCTTCATTCTTCCCCTCCTGCTACACTCTTCTTTTTTTTTTCTTTCTTAACATATATTGCATTATTTGTTTCAGAGGTACAGATCTGAGATTCAACAGTCTTGCACAATTCACAGCGCTTACCAGAGCACATACCCTCCCCAGTGTCCATCACCCAGTCACCCCATCCCTCCCACCCCACCCCCCACTCCAGCAACCCTCAGTTTCTTTCCTGAGATTAAGAATTCTTCATATCAGTGAGGTCATATGATACATGTCTTTCTCTGTTTGACTTATTTCGCTCAGCATAATAACCTCCAGTTCCATCCACGTCGTTGCAAATGGCAAGATCTCATTCCTTTTGATGGCTGCATAATATTCCATTGTATATATATACCACACCTTCTTTATCCATTCATCTGTCGATGGACATCTTGGCTCTTTCCACAGTTTGGCTATTGTGGACATTGCTGCTATAAACATCGGGGTGCACGTACCCTTTCGGAGCCCTACTTTTGTATCTTTGGGGTAAATACCCAGTAGTGCAATTGCTGGATCGTAGGGTAGCTCTATTTTCAACTTTTTGAGGAACCTCCATACTGTTTTCCAGAGTGGCTGCACCAGCTTGCATTCCCACCAACAGTGTAGGAGGGTTCCCCTTTCTCCGCATCCCCGCCAACATCTGTCGTTTCCTGACTTGTTAATTTTAGCCATTCTGACTGGTGTGAGGTGGTATCTCATTTAGTTTTGATTTGGATTTCCCTGAAGACGAGCGATGTTGAGCACTTTTTCACGTGTCTGCTGGCCATTTGGATGTCTTCTTTGGAAAAATGTCTGTTCATGTCTTCTGCCCATTTCTTGATTGGATTCTTTGTTCTTTTGGTGTTGAGTTTGATGAGTTCTTTATAGATTTTGGATACTAGCCCTTTATCTGATATGTCATTTGCAAATATCTTCTCCCATTCTGTCGGTTGTCTTTTGGTTTTGTTGACTGTTTCCTTTGCTTTGCAAAAGCTTTTTATCTTGATGAAGTCCCAATAGTTCATTTTTGCCCTTGCTTCCCTTGCCTTTGGCGATGTTTCTAGGAAGAAGTTGCTGCGGCTGAGGTCAAAGAGGTTGCTGCCTGTGTTCTCCTTTAGGATTTTGATGGACTCCTGTCTCACATTGAGGTCTTTCAACCATCTGGAGTCTATTTTTGTGTGTGGTGTAAGGAAATGGTCCAGTTTCATTCTTCTGCATGTGACTGTCCAATTTTCCCAACACCATTTGTTGAAGAGACTGTCTTTTTTCCATTGGACATTCTTTCCTGCTTTGTCAAAGATGAGTTGACCATAGAGTTGAGGGTCCATTTTTGGGCTCTCTATTCTGTTCCATTGATCTATGTGTCTGTTTTTGTGCCAGCACCATACTGTCTTGATGATGACAGCTTTGTAATAGAGCTGGAAGCCCAGAATTGTGATGCCGCCAGCTTTGCTTTTCTTTTTCAACATTCCTCTGGCTATTCGGGGTCTTTTCTGGTTCCATACAAATTATAGGATTATTTGTTCCATTTCTTTGAAAAAAGTGGATGGTATTTTGATGGGGATTGCATTGAATGTGTAGATTGCTCTAGGTAGCATTGATATCTTCACAATATTTGTTCTTCCAATCCATGAGCATGGAATGTTTTTCCATTTCTCTGTGTCTACCTCAATTTCTTTCATGAGTATTTTATAGTTTTCTGAGTACAGATCCTTTGCCTCTTTGGTTAGATTTCTTCCTAGGTATCTTATGGTTTTGGGTGCAATTGTAAATGGGATCAACTCCTTAATTTCTCTTTCTTCTGTCTTGTTGTTGGTGTATAGGAATGCCACTGACTTCTGTGCACTGATTTTATATCCTGCCACTTTACTGAATTTTTGATAAGTCTGGCCAGGGGTTTATCAATCTTGTTAATTCTTTCAAAGAACCAGCTCCTTGTTTCGTTGATCGCTCCTTAACATAGGTCTTGATGATGATTTTTGAATCTGACACCAAAAGCAAAAGCAAAAAGCGGAAATAAACAAGTAGGAATACATCAAACTAAGAAGATTCTGCACAGGAAAGAAAACCCATCAATGAAATGAAAAGTCAACCTACTGAATGGGAGAAAATATTTGCAAATAATATATCTGATAAGAGATTAATATCCAAAATATATAAAGAACCATATAACTTGATAGCAAAAGAGCAAAAAATCATATTTAAAAATGGGCAGAAGATCTGAACAGACATTTTCTAAGGAAGACATCCAGTTGGCCAACAGACACATGAAAAGATGCTCAACAACACTCATCATCAGGGAAATCTAAATCAAAACCACAATGAGATATCACCTTACACCAGTCAGAATGGCTGTTATCAAAATGACAAGAAATAACAAGTATTGGCAAGGATGTGGAGAAACCAGAATCTTTGTGCACTGTTGACTAGAATATAAACTGGTGCAGCCACTATAGAAAACAATATGGCGGTTCCTCAAAAAATTGAAAAGAAAAATACCATATAATCCAGCAATTCCACTTCTGGGAAAACAAAAATGCTAAATTACTAAGATATATGCACCCCTATGTTCATTGCTGTTTATTTACAATAGCCAAGTTAGGGAAACAACCTAAGCATCCATCTGTGGGTGAATGAATAAAGAAAATGTGTTACATATACTTATAATGGAATGTTATTCAGTCATAAAAACAAAACCATGAAATCTTGCTGTTTACAACAACATGGATGGACCTCAAGGGTATTATGCTAAGTGAAATGAATCAGACAGAGAAAGACAAATACCAAGTCATGGGAATATAATGTATAGCATGGTGACCACAGTAAATAATACTCTATTGCATATTTAGAAGTTGCTAAGAGAGTAAATCTTAAAAATTCTCAACACAAGAAAAAAAGGTTTTGTAACTGTGTAAGGTGAAGGTTGTTAACTAAACTTACTGTGGTGATCATTTCACAATGTATACAAATATTAAATCATTATGTCATACACCTCAAAAATTAAATTAAATTAAATTAAATTAAAATATTTTGCAAAATATAAGAGAAATTGTATAGTATCCCATTCTTAGAAAAAAGAGCTGAAAGTTAATGAGATAAATATGTAAGTCGTTAGGAAAAATATCAGAATAAAAACTGTAGATGAAAATAATAAAGATATGAACATAAATTAATGAAATACATATATTTTATATGACTTATAATTCATTATGATATATATAATTCATATATATATATATATACACACACAATATGTAGAAATAAAGCCAAAGCTTGGTTCTTTGAAAATGTTAATCAAATCGACAAACTTTTAGCATGATTGAGAGAGAGAGAGAGAGGTGCCACAAACACAAATAAACAATATTAGGAATGGAAAAGGAGACATGATTATAGTCAATACAGAGATTAAAAAGGGAAGGTGATGGGTATTAAGGAGGGCACGTACTGCATGGAGCACTGGGTGTTATACGAAAACAATGGATCGTGGATCACCAAAAACTAATGATGTATTGTATGGTGACTAACATAACGTAATAAAATTGAAAAATAAAATAAAATTTAAAAAAAGGGAAGAGTATATTATTAACAAGTTTATTAAAAAATTTGAAAACTTAGATAAAGAGAACAAATTTATAGAAAAATATAGCTTATGAAAACTGACACAGGAAGAAATTAAAAACTGAAATTGTTCCATAACCATTAAAGAAGTTGAATCAGTAGTTTAATATATTCTCACAAGTAAAAAACTAGGATGATGGTTCACCATCAAGCACTGCTAAACTTTCAAGGGACCAAAATATTCCAAACTTATGCAAATTATTTGAACGTAGAGTTCAGAATAGATACTAAATGGCCAAAAGCACGGTGTCTTGGATCTTTTCTAGGGCCAAACATCCAGGCAGATCCCTGGGTTTACAGCACAAATATATATATATGAGAGAGAGTGTGAGGTGGGGGGAGTGGGAGGGGCAGAGAGAGAGGGAAAGAGAAATTCTTAAGCAGGCTCCACCCCAGTGCAGAGTCCCAAGCAGGGCTCAGTCTCACGACCCTGAGATCATGACCTAGCTGAAATCAAGAGTCAGACACTTAACCAACTGAACCACCCAGGCACCCCCAGCACAATTATTGATGATCTTAATAATAGTCCTGAGTCATGAAGAAAAGTCTAAATTGTAGACTATGTACTGTGTTCAGTAAAACAACAGGAACATAACATATTTAAAATTTCTTTGGAAAATGTAAAACTTGTTAAATTTCTAGTATTGAAAGAGACAACTCCTCAGTTACCTGGAATTGACATAGGGAAACATCTAGAAGCTGAGCCTGTCTATTCTTTGAAATTAAATTCGTCAATATAAATAACAGCTCTCTCCACCATAGAAGTAGGAAAAGGAGGGAAGAATGCCACTATCACTGTGCCAAGGCCCTTCCTAGTGTCCAGAGCAGGCAGTTGGGGGAAAGAGATCTCTCCTCTCCATCTTGGCCTTGGCTGTAGGTGACTCCACTGGATTGAGGTCTCTGGAATGTAGCCCAGAGGAGAGTGTTCCAGACAAGACTGTTGGACACCCATTTGGACATATCTGCAAGTCACCAACTCCTTGTCTGGATGTCCAAGCTTTACTCGCTTGGCGTTTCTTATTGGCATTTTGGACTCTCTGTCTTGGAATATTCACAATCGTCATTCTCTTTAAAATATTGTCTGTTATTATATTGCCTTTGAACAGCTTTTTCATCCTCTAGGCTGACTGACCTTTTATCACCTGCTCCAAAGGCTGGATCGTTGCCTTTATTCTGTCTCACCCAGATTACCCAAACCCTCATGACAGCCTTGCCTCTTTTAACTGCTCTTGCTTGCCCTCATCTTAAGGTCCAACTGAGTATAGAATCTCTCCCTGTGAATGATTCTCCCTCTTCTCCCTATGTAACTAAGCAAAATCTAGGACAATAAGATGTCCAGCTGACTGGCTCCACTTGTTGGCCCTGGGATCACCAAGGAATCAGTCAAGCTCCTCCTTATCTGGGTATCCTTATTTGATAGCTTAATAAAGGAGAAATTTGCATTGGAGATTTCTCAGTACCTCAGACAAGAGACTTTATTCTATTTCTATGACATCTTTTTATTGTCCTCGTCTACCAGTTTTCATGCCCTCTCTTAAATTTTCTTTCTTAGCCAAGAAGAATCTAGTATCTATCTGTGCCCTAAGAAAATGCTAATGGCTATTCCATAGAGCATGTGGGATGAAGGAAGCAAAGAAAGTTATATACACAGTATGAATAGACTTCACAAACTGCATAGTCACCAGGTTTCAAAAATTCTCTGCTCCTTGGACTAGGTTCATCTGTAGCTTCTATAATCAACTAAGGAATGATGGCAATGCCTTTCATATGTATTTTCAAAATTCTTTACCTATAGTTACCTATTTACTGCACACAGCAATCAAGTGCTATTGGCAAGCCAGATAATATTCTAGAAGTGTTATGAGATTAAAAATATTTATGTTGGTCAAAAAAGTAAGTTAATCCTTATGCTTTATTATCTCATTACTATAACCATTATTTTAACAACAAAGTTAGCAAGATATTAATATAAGTACTTTATAGGGGCACCTGGGTGGCTCAGTCATTAAGCATCTGCCTTCAGCTCAGGTCATGATCCCAGAGTCCTGGGATTGAGCCCCACATCGGGCTCCCTGCTCGGTGGGAAGCCTGCCTCTCCCTCTCCCACTCCCCCTGCTTGTGTTCCCTCTCTCGCTGTGCCTCTCTCTGTCATATAAATAAATAAAATCTTTAAAAAAAAAATAAGTACTTTGTAAACTATAAAGAGCTCTATACAAAACATATAATTGTGTTATATGTGTAGATATGTATGTTACATAAATATACTACCATGCAGTTTATATGGTGCTTTATTTTTTAAAACGTTTTTTTATTATTATAGTCCTACTAAACTTTTTATTTGAATGACACTCAGGAATCTATGTTGTAAGCAAAGAAAACTGACTCAGGCTGACTTACAGAGAAAAGGAATTTATTGGAAGGTCATTGGATATCTCAAAGAATAATAAGAAGTCTAAAGATGCAGATTCAGAAAACAAGCAGAGACTGAGAATAGACAGCAGGAACTATAGCCAAAGCCAACTGGTAAGAAATAGTATATTTAGGACTGACCCCACTGCCATGGCTAGGTGGTTTTGCTACTAAATATTGGGCGCCATTGCTTGGGTCTTGGTGACATTCACCAAGATTCAAAGTCCTTACTGAGAGCATACAGTTGGCTAAACCTGGATTATATGACCATGCTTTAGCTTCAAGGGGACAGAGACAGATCATATATGCCTCCTTTCAGCTTCCTTAGGCTCAAGAATTACATAAGATGTGGTCCCTTATATAGCAAGGGGATTTAGAACCTGAGTTCAAAAGTCCTCTACAACAAGTAATCTAATATCTAGGGTATTGTGCTCCATGTTCCAGATAGTTTATCAGAAATGGGGATCTAAAACAAAAACAGAAACACCTCTTTATTATGGACAATTTCAAACATGCAAAAATAGAACAGTATAATAAATTGCCTTGCATCCATCACCCAGTTTCAATATTGTGAATGCACAGATAATTTTGGTTTTAATCTCTACCCTTACCCAATCCGCCTCCAACTTCAGTTATTTTGAAGCAAATCCCAGACATCATATCATCAAAAAATATTTCAATATGCATCTAAAATAGATAAGAATTTTTTAAAGAATATGACCACAATACTATTTTCAGTCCTAAAAGTGTTGAAAAGAATTCCCTAATACCATCAAACATTATCGGTGTTCAAATTTCCCTAATCGTCTCATCATTTTTTGTTTTGTTTTTCAATTTGTTTGCTTGAATCAAAATCCAATTCGTTAGTATATCTTTCAAGTGTCTATTAATCTATTGAATTTCTCTCTCCTTTTTTCCCCTTGTAATTTATTTTTAAAGAGATCAGGTCATTTTTCCTGTAGAGACTCCCATAGCCCAGATTTCCCAATTGAGTTTCCCTGATGACATTTAACATGTCCTTCTGTCCTATATATTTCTTCTAAATTAGTAGTTAGTAGTTAGATCTGGAAATGTAGGTTCAATTTTGTAGCAATAATATTTCATAGGCAGTATTTGTATGCTTCCATCATGAGGTACATCATGTCTAGTTGTCTCCCCATTTGTGATGGTAGCACTCATTGCTGAATATTGCCTAGATCCAATAATTCATTAGGGGTTGCAAAATTATGGCATTTTATTTATATTTTTTCTTCCTCATTTATTAACTGGAATAACTTTTTTTCTTTTTTTATATATGTATTTTTTATTTGAGTATAGTTGACACATAAGGCTACATTGGTCTCAGGTATACAACACAGTGATTCAACAAGTTTATACATTATGCTGTGTTTACCACAGCATAGCTACCATCTGTCCCAATACATCACTATTACAATATCATTGACTATATTCCTTATGCTGTGCCTTTTATTCCTATGACTTATACAAAGAGACATTTACAATCAGCCATTTTTTGGTTGCCTAGAAGTACAATAAAATTCATTTGGAAAAATCAGAATAAACAACTTTATAACAGCATTCAAAAAGATGAACTGATTCTCTACCATCTTCCAAAGGGGACCAATTAGTCCTTTTAGTATTATGAACTTATGGATTTAAATATATTAGATGTATTTCAATTTATTACATTTAATATCCTTCTTGATTTGCATATTTTTCACCTTTGGCCATTAGGAACCTATGATTCCTTAGTGGCTTCCCTGCCATCAGAATGTTCCGGGTTCCTCTATACATTTCCTATTCCAGACTTATAATCAGCCATTTCCCTAAGGAGCCCAGTTTTATTTTAGTGAGAAATGCTATTTAAAATCACAGTCTAGGCACTAGGGGTGTTCATTGCCACTGGGTTGGTCCATGTTTCTAGGTCTTTTAAGTAGTCAGAGCTAGAAATTATTATTATTATTATTATTATAAAATACTCCAGGCATTCATGATGATCTTTCTAATTCAAATGTAGAACTAGAGAGTTTTTACTTCACCTTAACAATCTTACATCTTTATTTCCCTTCTCCCATGTCAAAAATTCTGATTCTTAATGACACCAACACAATTACTTATTTATTTTATTCCCCAGTGTGCACACAACTGTCTCAGAATACTAATAATAACACTATCACCAACAGTATGATTGCTAGAAACAGTTTAATTTTTTTTGCCTTTTTTTTTGCCGTTTATATTCCACCAGAGATGTATAGTCAAATTACTGTGATTTAAAGTCATCTAGAATAGTTCCTCCCTGTGTTATTATCCTACCAACCTAATAAACAGATTCATTTCTTTCATTTTCCTTTTGATTTTTAGGAATTGTTTTTTCACATTTAATTTTTTATGATTATAGAAATATTTACGTAATTTCAAAGTCAAATCTACAAAATCAAGTATATTCAGAAAAGTCTATATTCTATCACTGTCCTCTGTTTTCTTACTACTTCTAACATAAACATTTTGTTTGTTTTACTTTACACTTTAAAAACATATAAGGAAATATGTACATATATTCACATCTCTCCTTTCTTAAATGGCAGTACACCGTATACACTTTTCAGTACCATGGTTTTTTCAATATATATTTTTTTTCTGAAGATCACTTTATAATAGTATAGAGAGTTCATGCCTTACTGCTTTTTCAGAGCTACATAGTACTCCAATGCATGCATGGTCTGTAGTTTATTCTACCAGTTTCCTGGTAGAATATGCCCTCAGGCATAATGCTATAATTAATAGTTTTGTGCATACATTTTTTCATATTTTTACTGGGTTTTCATTTGAACAGATTCCTGAAAGCATAATTGTGAGGTCAAAGGGCAAATATGTGTCATTTTGCTAAGACATCATCGAACATCCCTCTGGAGGGGTAATGTTTGTTCCATCAGGAACAATGAAGATTCCTGTTTCCCCACAGTCAGCTAACAAAGTATGTTGTAGACTACTTGGGTTTTTGCCAATCTGACAGATGAGAAATGGCTTTCAGAGTAGTTTAATTTGCATTTCTCTTATTAAGAGCTAAGTTGAACAGCTTTTCGTATGATTAAGGCCATTTGCATTTCTTTTTTCCATGAGCTTTTCATATCTTTGGCCCATTTTCCTATAGGGTTGTTAGTCTTTTCTCTATTTTTAGAATCTCTTTACACATTAGGGATGGTAATACTTTACCTGTCATATACATTGCAAATATTTTCTCCCCGTTTGTTACTTGTCTTTTGATTTTGCTTCTGGTGGTTTTTTTGTTTTCTTTTCTTTTTGTTTGTTGTTTTTTGGTGTCTGTTTTGGGTTTTGTTTTTTGTTTTTGCCATGTAAAACCTTTTCCCTTCCTTTTCTTTTGTTAATGTAAGCAAATATACCTCTCTTCTTCCTTCTTGCTTCCAGAGTTTAGTCATAGGAAAACTTACCCACATCAGGTTATAAAGAAATTCATCTGTTTTCTTCCGATATTTGTGTGATTGAATATTTTTCTCATTTTAAACTCTGATTCATTCAGAATTAATGTTGATATATGGTGTGAGGAATGGACCCATTGTCTTATTTTTCTACATGGCCAACCAGTTATCCTAACACCTTCTATTTAAAATGACAGCTTTTCCTCACTGAGTTGCAATACTACCTTTATCATACGCTAAATTGCTATATATACGTATATATATATATATATATATAT